>NC_088364.1:51355537-51435537 GCF_034508935.2 Berghia stephanieae | reverse complement strand
TGCCTATCTTCCACCAATCACCACCCATCCCACTTAATTAATCGCACCCACCCCCCTTTGCCATACACTAAACGACACAGACGACCATAGAGGCAGACGACCACCTCCCTCCACTCCGCAAACCGCCCTTTCGTGTGTGAGATGGGGGGAACAGGAGGCGCACGCCTTGGACGATTCCATTATACGGGGTAAATTTCAAAATTTACTACACCATAATGATCGCAATGACAATGATCTATAATGAAGGCATGACCCTCTTCTCTAATGGGTTATTGTTTGAAATGTATGTGACTACTAAAGATGTGTGTGTGTGTGTGTGTGTGTGTGTGTGTGTGTGTGTGTCGAACCTAGCAAGTTGCAAGTCTGATTTTTTGTTTTCTTTTGTCCATCTCTTGTCGCCACTCCTTTCTATCGCATTGTTGTCATTTAAAATAATACAATAATATTAAAATTTCGTTTGGTGTTTTAACTAATCAAGTAATATGAGTTTCATTAGTTTCTTCCGTCCAAAAAAAACCAGTTATAACGTCTGTATTTTTAAAAGGTCCAATAGAATATTTGGGGACCCCGATAGCTCAGTTGATAGAGCACTCTCTTTATACGCAAAGGGCCAGAGATCGATCCCGGGTGCAGTCGATTTTTTCTGAATCCCTGTCTACTCAGCAATGAATGGGTAGCTGAGTTTGTTAGATCTGGCGAAAAGTCACCATCGACCCCTCTTATCACCTCATCCACCCCCTCTTATTATAACTTCACGTCTCTCTCTTACTCTCGATCAACGCCTTGGGCGATGCCATTATCTCCGTTAATGGGGATAAATTTCAAATTTTATTAAATTATCGAAGTAACAATGAAGTACGGTGAGCAAATAAAGAAGGCATCACCCCTCTTCTCTAATTAGGTTACAATTTGAAATGAGTGTGACTACTCCGTGTGTTTTACTCCTGTAGGCCACGGTTTTCATCGTGTAGCGGTCTTTAACGGTTCAAGAATGAACGGACCGGTCTAGAGACCGGTCCTTGCGGTCTTCATTTCCCAAGGACCGTAGGACCGTGGTCCTTAAGCTTGCCAAGGACCGCCCCGCACTACTCGCTACTGCTTCGATAAAGGCAAACTTGCTGATTTATTAGTTACAGCTGCAAATTTAACGGATAAGATAAAAAAAAAATCTTCAAGTCTCAGAGGTTTGGTGTATTTTCAAAAAAGAAGTTATGGCAGCAGTCGAGGTATGCGTTCCAAAGGCCAGAAAAAAAAAGTCAAAGTAACTGTAAACCAAATTGGATTAATCTTGAAGTCAAAGCTCAAGGAATAGAAGCTAGCATACAATAAATATTTAGAAACAAGAGAAGACGTTGACTATTTACGCTACACAAAGGAAAGGAATCGAGCGAAGAGTACATCTAGAGCAACAGGTAAGGATTATGACGAATCAATTGCGATGATGTCTAAGAGAAATCCTTAAAAGTCTTTCGCATATTGCAGGGCAAAGACATAGACAAAAGATAAAATATCTGCTTTAACTCACTCAACCCTAACACCGACTATATCCGTAGTATACCCGGGGTTACTTGTACCCCGTGCCTATTTATTACATTTTTTCTGAGACAAATTGAGTAGGTGACTTTCAAAACGTGCTAAATCCCATTTTCATCATTCAAAGAAAAACACAATTTTGTTTTATTTATTTATTGAATTAAAGAGGAAAATACTTGTCTTGGGTGACCATTAAAAAAAAACCCTGAGTGTTTGGAAACTCCAAATTTTCTCTGGTGATTTTATGAAGTCCAAAAGATGGCCTGAGATTGTTAACTCATTTTCTATAAGGATTCAGTTTAGGGCGTTTTGAAAGTCACATAATCAATTATAGGCGCAGTATCAAAGCTAATGTTTTTAGTCTTACATGTTAATGGTAGTTGAATAAAACGATGTATTTTTTTCCAATTTTTAAAAGTAGCAAAAATCTCTAGGATTGAGTGAGTTAAGAGACGATGATTCAAGGCTTTCCTCAAATCTTGAAAAAGCTAATATGCTTAACAGATTCTTAAGCAGTGTTTATACGATTGAAGATCTCAGTAATGTACCTACATGTGAAAATAAATCCTTTAGGAGTGCAGTGGCAGATATTAATTAACTAAAGACAATGTGAAAAATAAACTAGACAATCTCAACCAGAACGTATCACCCGATCCTGATATGTTTCACCCACGCTAACTGAATGAAACTGCACTCATTATCAGACTCAGACGAACTCTCTGAACCATTAGCTGTACTGTATCAAAAAATCACATGATTCTGATATACTTCCATCTGATTAGAAAGAGGCTAAAGTGACACCACTATTCAAGGATAAGACCAATCTACCGTCCTGTAAGTCTCACTTTTCTTGTATGCAAAGTAATGAAAAGTATTGTCAGAGACAGCATCATAAAACAATTAAAAGTCAACAAGATGCTATCAGATTGCCAACATGGCTTTACTTTGTCTCTGGCCGTTCATGCTCTACCAATGACCAACCTCTTAATGACACTAAACGACTGGACAGAAATATTAGACAAAGGATCATCAATTGATGCAATTTACCTTTGCCAAGGTATTCGACTCTGTCTCACACCAGACTCTTAAAGAAGCTGGAAACATATGGCATTCATGGGAATACTCTAAGCTGGGTTAGACACTTTCTTATAGACATAAAACAGAGAGCGAGTGTACAAGTATAATATCCGACTGGGCAGAAGTGGTCAGCGGAGTACCACAAGGTAGCGTCCTTGGACCAGTCCTCTTTGCCTTTTCATTAATGATTTACCTAGTGTCCTATCTAGCTCATCCAAGTGTTCAATGTACGCTGACGACACCAAGGTATACAAAGTGAACAAATACAGCTACAAGGACAATTTGCAGAAAGACATTAACAAGCTAGTTGATTGGGCAGATCAATGGCAACTAAGGTTCAATACTGGGAAATGCATCGTACTACATCTAGGAAAGAAAAACTCTCAGCTTAATTATGAAATGAGAAATCGCCAATGCTACACAAAAGCTCTCAGTAAATCTAAATTTGAAAAAAGACCTGGCGGTTATAACATTGACACCAAACTTCATTTCTCGAAGCACCTTGAGATCCTAGTAAATAAGGCTAATAGAATCCTTGGACTCTTTAGACGGTCCTTTACATTTCTCAATTTGGAGTCCATGAGGATGTTTTTTTAATGCTTTAGTTTGGCCTCACCTGGAATTTAGCAACTCAGTATGGTCACCCAAATATGAAAAGGACAGAAGCTGTTAGAAGTAGAAGGTGTGCTTTGCAGAACAACTAAGATAATACCAGGCGAAATAGTAAAAGGCTATGAAGAATGACTGAAAATTATTGGAATTCCCAGTATGCTGATGATCTGTGTCTTGCATCCCCGGACTCTGATTTCAATACCATTGAGGAGAGATTAACAGATGCCCTGAAGACACTCTCTGAGTATTATTTAAAAAACTCACTAATGCCAACCCAGGAAAAATTCAGTGTGTGCCTTCCATTTAAAAAACCACCAAACCAACAGGAAACTGAGCATCTCCTGGAATGGGAAAATATTGGAGAACAACACATTCCCTGTGTACCTCAGTGTCACCTTAGACCGCACACTGTCCTTCTCTCAGCACACAAAGAAAATAAAAGCAAAGGTGGCCACAAGAAACAACCTCCTAAGAAAACTGGCAAACACTACAAGGGGGAAGATTCAAAAACAGTCATGACAACCGCACTAGCCCTCTGCTATTCATCAGCCGAATACGCCTCACCAGTCTATATAAGATCTTGCCATGCCAAAAAGATTGACCCTGAGCTACATAACACCTGCCATTACTGGTAACCTGAAACCGACTGCAGTTCCAGTCCTCCATCGGCTGGCTGGCATTGCACCTCCCTACATTTGAAGAGCCACTGCTTCCAAAGCCCAGAAATATAAACAGAAAATGGACCCAAGGCACCCCCTCCATGACCACAACCCAACGACAAGTAGACTGAAGTCAAGAAAGAGCTTCATGACGGAAGAAATCATCAACCCTGACCATGCAGCTGTATAGACTTTCCACATGGAGGGAATGTGACAATCGTGCAAATGAAGCCATTGAAGATCCGAGAGAAGAACTGCCCCACGGAACTGAGCTCCTCAGGAATGAATGGGCAACACTGAACAGAGCAAAGGCAAAAATTAGGAGAACAGCTGGAAGCATGAAAAAGTGGGGGATGGCCGAGACTAGCTTGTGCACATGTGGATGCCCAGAGCAGACGATGGAGCACATCCTTAGAGTTAGAGAATGCCAGGATGGGCCCAGCTGCACTGACCATGACATAAGAGTCTGCTCCACAGATGCTGTGAAGTGGGTTTGCTGTTGGAGCGACAAACTATGATGATGATAAGTATGGCATATTATATAGACCTATCGGAGGTGACATGATAGAAATATATAAATTTACGCACGATCTGTACGATGTCCAGAAGGGAATATTTGTGTTTGCTGAAAGTAACACCAGAGGCCACAGATATAAATTGAACAAAGCCAGATGAAACACATCACTCAGACAGCATTTCTTTAGCCAGTAAGTAATTGATCGATGGAACAACCTTCCAATCTCAGTTGTGGAAGCTACAGACCTAAACGCCTTCAAGAGGCAAGTTTCAACCAAAGATTCAGCTTAGTTGAGGCCCCCATCAAACCAAGATGACTGCAAGAATTATCCATACCCTAGATCAGCAGAGCCTAATTCGCTGGACACACAGTGCTATGGGGAGAAAGATAAAGGGAGTAAATGTGACTCATAAATAAGGGAACAACACAAAACAAACGACGTTTCGGCCCTTGGCCCTTTTCAAGTAAACACGAAAAATATATATATATATTGTATTTACTTGAAAAGGGCCAAAGGCCGAAATGTCGTTTGTTTTGTGTTGTTCCCTTATTTATGAGTCACATTTACTCCCCTTATCTTTCTCTCCATTTAGGCACCTCTAGTTTTTGGTTATACTATACTATACTATTTTTAGGTTATTTCACACCAGAAGTAAGTTGAGTTGAGAATGCAGAAAAAAAAGTTCGATCTTGAGTTTCTCAACACTAATGAGTGTCAGAGAAAAGGGAAGACGAAGGGGGCTGGTTCAAATAGAACCCAGGGCCTAGATCTGAGAGAATCTTTTACGGTATCCGTATACATATTAGTATTATTTGTCTGATTTCGTTGTTTGTTTCGGGGGATCTACGGCGCTTCCAACATTTTTAGGTAATTTCAGCGCCAGTAAAAAGGAAGATTACGATTATGAGGAAAAGGTATTGGATCAGTTGTAAAAAGCACCAAAGAAACAGTAAGACAAAGGGGGCTGGTTCAAATAAGCGATAGAAGATTCCACAAGCATTCAATCAATTATCAAGCCTCTTAAACTTAAATCTAAATAAAAGTTAAAGACTAAAGTAGTCTCTCAATGGAATCTGAGTTTATCCCGGTTTCCATAAAATCGTTAAACAGACAATAACAATTGCCATTCTATCGCAAAATACTTTCTGCCAGGTCTGACAGACCCAGTTACCCAATCACTGCTGATGAAGAGAGTGCTCTACCATCTGAGCTACCAGGACATATATCTAAATAATCATTATATTTTTTTAAAACAGCTAATAATTGAACCAATTCTATGTTTTCATTTTGAATTATCACCATCAGTAAAAGGAGGAAGTATATCGGCATCAGTCTATTGGCCAAATTTAAATGACATTAAAATCTAACAACCGCCCCCCCCCCTCTTTTTTTCCCTTCTCAAAAAATAAACAAATATAAAAACACACCTTCTTCTTGTATGTACTCTCCATAAAACACCTCGATCACATCTAAGTAGAGTTTGGTAGTGTGTGTAAAGTGCTTTACAATGATAACAGGCTGGGGCAATTGTCACTCATCCCAGCACTAACTATTTTAAACATCGTTTGACTTTGTTACAAAACGAGGTACTTTATCACTAACCTACTGATGCCACCTTTGTTAGAAACAATTAAATGAGAAAAGCAAGAAATGAGAAATAACAAAAAATAAAAATAAAAAGTTGGTTACAGTTACAAATTGAGTGAACTTTATTTCAAAAACATTGCCATCTCATCAAATTGGCACATTGGTCCTCAGATTCAGTGAAGTACACATCTGATGCAATGAGAATACCCACTCTGCCTTAATATAAAACAAACAAAAAAAAAGAAAGAGAAGAAATTTACAAAGTTAGCAGAGGCATTAAAAATGATTAATGAGAAAAATAAAATTAGGCCCTTGCACTTCTTTCACATTCCATCAAACATTCGCGAACTAAAATTCGGGCATGAACTATGCTCCTTTTTAATCGTTCTGTAGAGCTTCTATTTCCAGAATATGTTGGTCTAATATCCCTTCCCATATCTTCTATAACGGCTAGAAGCTGGGCGTATTTACTCTGATGCTGGTGATGCAGATGAGCGAGAGGCGAAGGCACTCCAGATGGTGCAGCAGTTTTTGATGCAATGTTAGGTAAAGTGGGATGAGGTACTTGTGTCTGAGGCAACGGAGGTGTAGCCCTGGCCAGAGATTGATTGACCATTGCCAGCTGTGGGTGTTGTAGTGGAGGTGTGATTCTGACTTCTTGGTTTATATCTGCTGTCCTTGGTGTCCCTGGATTGCTGATATTGGGGGTAGCTGGAGAGTTGCTGTGACGTGAGTCTGCCCTGGCTGTTTCTTCATCTGCCATGGTCAGATAAGTGTCTGAAAATAAAAATAGAATCATTACATGAATATTGATTTGCTTCGCAAAATCAAATAATTCTATGATTCACAAATTAAAAAAAAAAAATTTTTAATAAAAAACCAACGAGCGAATAACATCAAAAACAAAACAAATCTTTATGACCAACAATGCCAAATACCATCCCAAAGTCCCTTTGTGTCAAATGAAGTCAAGCTCCAAAACCTAATGATTGGGGTTGTTGTAGTGTGGTAGTGATGATGATGCATGGGTTGTAACGGTAGTAGTAGTAGTAGTAGTAGTAGTAGTAGTAGTAGTAGTAGTAGTAGTAGTAGTAGTAGTAGTAGTAATAGCAGAAGTAGTAGTAGTAGAAGTAATAGTAGTAGTAGTAGTAGTAGTAGTAGTAGTAGTAGTAGTAGTAGTAGTAGTAGTAGTAGTAGTAGTAGTAGTAGTAGTAGAAGAATTGTAGTACAGTCCACTCGGATAATTGCGACTTTCGGTTAATCGCAACATTTCCCAAGAAACTGAATTAATTCTATATAAAAGTCACCGGTTAATTGCAACAAATTTTCGCCCTCAAAAAGTGTCAAAATTCAAGAAATCAATCAAACAAAATCTTCTAATTAAATTTCATCATGGGTGAAATCAGAACATGAATGTTGAAGAATCGGGAGTGGATGGGGTTTTATGCTACAGAAGTGTCACCACTCTATTACTATTCGACACAAAAGAGGACGGGTTTGTGAGGTCATCTGTGATTATTAGAGGGGGCTGGGCATAGTTTAGACAACAGGTAGACAATAACAGTTGCAAGGAGAAAGAGTGATATCATTTGTCTTGGGGTTGACCACTGTGCATTGCGATCAATGGGTTTGGTCTCTAATCTCTTTGACTCTTACAAATGTTGAGAACAAAAGAGTGAAAGTTAATCCAGATGCTTTACTAATTGAAAATGTCCACCATCGAGCCACCAACTTGTTCCCGAAATTTCAAACCTCAGGTACGAAGATAGCATTAGACCACCCTAGCCTCATGTACGGAAGACTCAGAGGAGATCTAATTGAAACTTATAAATTGACCAACGGTCTCTACAAAGTAAACATAGAAGATTACCTCACATTTAACAAGGACAAAAGAACAAGAGGCCACTGGTATAAACTTGCCAAACAAAATTGCCGTTTAAACATCGGAACAAATTTCTTTAGTCAGCAAATTGTTGAGATATGGAATAGCCTGCCTGAAAAAATAGTTATAGCGCCAAGCATAAACAGCTTTAAAAGCCAAATTGACAGTTTCCTGCAGGATCTAAAATACACCAGCCCTCTACGATGAACTCATACTCATACTCAAAATGAGGAGAGAGAGAGAGAGGAGCTAGAAAAAAACTGAACGAAACTCTATTAAAGCTCTATCTCTCTCTTATTTTTCATTTTATTTTTTTTTACAATATTCTCCTTCATCTGTCACACTGGTATCGGGTTCAGGCTGGCTAAGTTAAATTGTTAACAATTATTATTATTAGTTAGAGAGCCACATTACTGCTTAAACTGTGATTGGACAATTTTAGAGCAACTCACTAGTCAACTGTATGGAATTCGAGTGAGTCACACTGAACTGAAGAATGTTTTTTATTTTTGGCCGCAAGTTTCTACATTTTTGTGTATAATTGTTAGTGTTAGCTCTGGCGAAAAGAATTCCTTCCACTATAAATTGACAGGTCATTTTTCAATAAGCTGGTCAAGAATGGAAACATTTTAAATCTTTATTTGAGTCAGGAGGAGGGGGGTATTCCCCCTAAAAATTTGAAAAGAATGAAAGATATGAGTTGGGTTAAGGGGGAACCTTTACCTCGCAAGTAGCACCATACAAAGTTTCCATATTCCAAGTGTGATCGTATTAGACTTTTAAAAAGAGTGGTTAATATGACCATATGGGTTTGTCTATATAGTTGAAGGATCTTCTGACAAGTCCCAGGATTCTATTTGCGTTGTTAACAGTCTTTTCACAGTGCTGGCTAAAATTCAATTTGGGACCACATATACACCAAGGTCTTTTTCAAATAAAGTACTTTCCAATTTGATTTCAGCTCCCGTACTATCCTTCATCCTGTAGACATATCGGCTGTTGTTGTTTCCTATGTGCATAACCTTGCATTTGTCTGTATTGAAACGGAGTTGCCATTTTTTAGACCACAACTGAAGTGTGTCTAGGTCATCTTGCAGTCAGCCAGCTTCTTTGACATTATTTACAAATCAAAAAACTTTGGCGTTATCTGCAAACATTTTTATGAAGGAGTTTACTCCTTCTGGCATGTCGTTTACATAGCATATAAATATAACTGGGCCCAAGACACTACCCTGAGGGATCCCAGATAGGACTGGTTTCCATCCTGATGCTTCACCATTGATCACTACTTGCTGTTTTCGGTTTAGCAGAAAATCTTGCAACCATCCCAACACACTGCCACTAGTTCCATATTGTTCAAGCTTATAAAGTAGGCGTTGGTGAGGGACAGAATCAAAACATTTTGCAAAATCTAGGTAGATGGCAGCAACCGGCATACCATTGTCAAGCATTTGAGTCCATTCTCCAATACAATCAAGGAGTTGGGTAGTGCAAGAGTGTCCACTAAGAAACCAATGCTGGTTATATGACAAAAAGTTCATAAAGTTCATTATGGCTTCTCTAAGACAAGATTCCATTTGCTTGCAGATTACTGAGGTCAAGCTCACTGGTCTGTAATTAGATGGGTCCGATTTTTTAACTTTCTTGTAAATAGGACAGACTTGAGCATCTTTCCATTTGATTGGGAGTGTCTGTTCAGCAAGTGACTTATTAAAGAGTAATGTCAAGGGCTTGGAAAGTTCATTACATGCCTCTCCTCTCATTAATTTAGGGTAGATCTTGTTTGGCCCCATTGCTTAGGTTTTCTAGGACCTGCTTTTCAGTGATAATGGTGTCTTCAAGAAACTCATCAATGTCATTCCGTTCAAAGTTAGGAAAGTTTGAGAGATCTGCTCTAGTGAATACTTTAGCAAAAAAGTCGTTAAATATCTCTGCTTTTTCAGAGTCACTGCTAGCTGTGGAACCATCGTTCCTTTCAAGGTCTACTATACTTATACCACTCTTAGATTTTAGTTTAGAGTTTGCATATTTGTAAAATGGCTTTGGGTTATACTTTAATTTAAAGGCTAATTGTTTTTCTTTTAGCTTTTCTTACTTCCCATTTCGCTTGGTCCCTGACCTTAGCATACTCAGAATATTCTTCTCCTTTTAAGGTTAGAAGATCTTTTAAAGGCAGCATGCTTTTTCTTTATAGCAGCAATTGTTTTTGTATTTGTCCATACGGATTTGCGTTTTAAGTTCATATTGGTAGGCTTGCGTTTTGGAACGTTCTTATCGACAGTATCATGTAGTGCTAATTTGATTACTTGCCACATCTGTTCAGTGTTCTTGTCCAGAGATGCCAACTTTAAATTTGGCTCACAGGAGTTTCAGACACCACTGGTAGGAATTTCAACGCCGAAAGAGGAATTTACGCACACAAGAAAAAGGAATTGGAATAGTATTTTGCATTGTGTTTACATATTGTATAGTTCTAAATAGATAATTGAATAATTGATTAGAATTATGTTATGATACATAAACACATTGCCATATACAATCCCAAAGTTTCCTTATTTCAAATGAAGCAAAGCGCCAAAACCTAATGGTAGAGATTGCAGTACTGGCGGTAGTGAGGATGATGTGGTATTGGTGGTTGTAGTGATAGTGGGAGTAATGATGAAGATGTGACAGTGGTTGTTGTAGTAGTAGTAGTGGTAATGATGATGATATGGTGGTGGTTGAAGTAGTAATGATGATGTGGTGGTGGTGGTTGTAGTAGTGGTTGTGATGATATATAGTGATGGTGAGGTTGAAGTAGTAATGATGATGTGGTGGTGGTATAGTGGTATTAGTAGTTGTGGTCGTGATGATAATGATGTGATGGTGGTTGTAGTAGTAGTGGTAGTGATGATGTGGTGGTGGTGGTTGTCGTAGTAGCGGTAGTTGCAGTGATGATGATGTGGTGGTGGTGTTGGTTGTAGTGGTAGTAGTGGTAATGATGATGTGGTGGTGATTGTAGTGGTAGTAGTGGTAATGATGATGTGGTGGTGATTGTAGTAGTAGTGGTATTGATGGTGATGTGGTGGTTGTAGTAGTAGTAGTAGTAGTGGTGGTGGTTGCAGTGATGATGATGTGGTGGTGGTTGCAGTAGTAGTGGTAGTGATGATGATGTGGTTGTGGTGGTTGCAGTAGTACTAGTAGTAGTGGTAGTGATGACGATGTGGTTGTGGTGGTTGTAGTAGTAATGGTAGTGATGATGATGTGGCGGTGGTGGTGTAGTAGTATTGGTAGTGATAATGTGGTGTCGTGGTTGTAGTAGTAGTGATAGTGATGATTATGAGGTGGTGGTGGTTGTAATTAGGCAGTTTAGTGAGCAGCAGCAGTGGCAGTCAAATTGTGACCCAACTCGCCCATAGGAAAGTTGTGACTGGAAATTGCCGTTCGCGTTTTGGGGGGTTCAATTAAAGATGCATAACTTCGTTATAAAGAGGAATATCGCAGATATTTTGGTATCATTATTTTCGTCTTTCAATTTCCTTTTAAATGGTGCCAATTAAGTAAAAATTCATTAATAACTCCAGAAGTTATATGAAGTTAAATTTGGCAATTTTCAATTGCATTTATTTTTTTATTTACTGCGTGTGTTTTTAAAATAAAAACGCTTGTTTTTAGAATAATATCTAAACTTTATTCATGCCAAATTCCAGGGCTCTATATCTATGCGCAGACACTTTTTAACTCTGCGCCGAAATGCCATGTTTACATTATCTTCTCATCATGGCTACCCTATGATATTGATATTCATATCGATATTTTAAATTTAGTCCATATTATTTTCAGTACTATTATTTACTATGTTTTTATTTTGAATACATACTTTCCAACTTTATTTATGGGCATTTTATAATTTTTGTTTTAAAAGTTCGAATATTTCTTCTCTTTGTGAAATCCGATATTAATAATATCGATATTTTAAAAATACCAATTGCTTTAATTTTATTTTATTTTGCCATCGAGTTTCTTTCCTATATGCTTAGATATATTTGTTATCATTTGTATCCATATTCTAAAGGCCTTAGCCTTAATAATTATTATGGTAAGAAGTTCTATTAGTTATAGTTATAAATTTTGACACCCCAACACATTGAGAGAGAAGGGGGGGGGGGGGGAATGGGGGGAATAACATTATATTAATTGTCAGTTCAATGATGTAATAAATAAACCCAAAGTGGTTCAGCATAATTTTAAGTATTAAAAGCCAGAACTGTCCTTCTAATTAAAATAGGGAATCTGTTTCAATTTATTTGAACGTTTTCAATCTACCATTTTATTTATATGCAATTAAATTGCCAGAGGTAAAAATAAACTCATTATGTCATTACGCAACATGTTTATATCTTTTCATTTAAATACTCTCAAACCCTTTTTTATTCTCTATGTATTAAATCAAAGAGGGGAATTATTTGCAATTGTTTCAGTGAGATATTGGGGATAAAGCCAGAAGTGATAATATAGCAAATTGTTTCTCACGTCTTTCTAGCCAAGTTTTTAATTATGTAACATCTGCGTCATATTATGTAATAATGTGTTATAAGACGAACATTTTGGTATGCAATATATGATAAGAACTCCATATTGACTGTTTTAACCATTTTTTATTAACATCACGCGATTTCGCTCACAACTTTGCAATGGTAATTTTGGGGTAAAAATCGGTCTGTAATTTCAGACTTTGAACTGCTGTAACTACATTTCTAATCAAGATAGAAACAAAATTCAAGAAACTGTTTTGTAATCTGTGTTGCCAGCTCTTTCATATGACATTGGTTTCAAGTGTGTGAGTTACATTTAGAATTTCTATTAAACTCCCTATTGTAATAGTGATGGTAGTTGTGGTAGTGGTAGTGATGATGATGTGGTGGTGGTGGTAGTAGTAGTTGTAGTACTGATGATGATGTGGTGATTATAGTAGTAGCGGTAGTGATGATGATGTGGTGGTGGTTGCAGTAGTAGTGGTAGTGATGATGGTTGTAATACTAGTGGCAGTCAAGTGGCAGTGATGAATATGTGGTGGTTGGAAAAGGGGGGGGGGGGGGGGGGGGGGGGGGGGTATCCTTGGAACAAATTGACCTCACCGGAATTTCACGGCCACGGAAGTTGCCCGAAACCCGGAATTTTTTGCTCAAGACCGGAGTTTTTGGCATCACTGTCTTTGTTGCCAAGTTCTACATTAATATTGCATCAAAGTTTGCCAAGGCCAAGGTGGTGCTATTCACTAGACTACTATTACTATTATTATAATGTAACTATTTAACAAGAATAGCCAATGTGGCAACTCTGTGTAAACAAAGCAAGATGGTAGCAGGGACCTCACTCCTTAACCAATGTCCGTATGCCGTATTCTTTCCTTTCTACTTCGACTACGAGTGAGGACACTCTACAGCTTGCACCAAAATTACACCAATTAAAAATTATCGCACAACAGTGACAGTGACAGGGAATGTGTTGCCACATCGGCTCTAATTCTACCTAAAATCATAACAATGCCAACAAACCTTTCTTCCGTTACTGTAAGTTAATAACACAATAAATCAAAGCAGTATGACAGGGAAATTCCAAATTGTAAATGAAGAGGAATCGAGTGAATCTAGAATTGAAAACTAAACTGAGAAATATTGGAGTTGTCTTTCTTGTAGTTTCTCATTGGCAAAAGAGGGCGGGACTGTCGAATAAAATTTCTCACCGGAACTAGCCTCATTCTAACAATAAAAACATGATGGCGTCAATTTGCCATTAGCAGAAGTAATCGAAGTAAAACAATGATTTTATGACTGGTTTCCAACATATTTTATCATTTGCAAGGGATATATATTTTCTTATTTGTACATTTATAGTAAGTGCATCTGATTTCACTCGTTATTTAGCTTCACTTGGTTTCAAGAAAGCATTGAGTTGAATGTATTTGCGGGAGATGCTGGGGGTTGTGACACTCCTGTCCTTACCCTAAAAAATCATGAATGAATGGGAAGTGAGTGGGGATAACAAAAAATCGTAAAATATTTTGGAATGTGTCAAACTAGACCGAAACATGTCTTTCAATTCTATTCTCGATTCAATGAAATTGACACCTGATATGAATACATAATCTTTTCTTAATCGTAATCTCAACATGCAAATTCACCAGTTTATAATTTTGTTGTTGTTGGATGTTTTATTTTTATTATTCGAGTTTGTTGAGTTCGTTATTTACTTTTTAAAAAAAAGTTAAGTGTCTTCAAGTACATGAACGGTATCTCTAATAATTTGGATAGGAATCTTACTTAAGACAGAAGACTGTCTTTCAAACAAATAACTAAAGCCATAAAAAGCCTAGGCTCAGGCCCTGTTGTTACGTTAAAGTTAAGTTACTTTTTCAGTGGATAGTGTACACTGATGTGATCCAGTGACGCATTGTCATTGGGCTTGGGCAATTGGATTGGATTGAACTCTTGCACTTGTGAAACCAAGACCATATGTCATGTAGGAGCTAACAACACTGAACTGATGACAAAACAGAATTTTGTTAATTTTGTTTCTATCTTGATTAGAAATTGAAATGTAGTTATGTAGATACTTATGACAGTTCAAATTCAAAGGTTCAAAGCCTGCAATTTCAATTTCAGACCGATTTTTACTTCAAAATTGTGATCGAAATCGTTTGCAGTTGATAATGATAAACAATGGCTAAAGCAGTCAATATATGGAGTTCATATTAATATTAACATACCAATAACACAAATGTGACAGAATTAAAATCAGTACATTCCATAAAACATAATTTGCTATATCTTTTCTAAAATCTCACTGAAATAATTGCAAGTAATTCCTTTCTAGGATTTAATACATAAGGTATAGAAATGTTTGAGCCAAAATATAAACTTATAAACATGTTACATAATGTTCTGTTTTACCCCTGGCAGTTTAAATCTTCCATTTCATAAAATGACAAAATCAGGAATTTAGAACTTGAAGAGGATTCGAACAAGGCAATGTGTATACTTTTATTTTAATTGGAAGGAAAGTTCTGGCTTTTGAAAATGCTGCTAAGCCACTTTGGGCCTATTACTACTTATTTACAAAATTTGGACTGAAAATTCATTCCCTTACCATCTCTCTCTCTCTCTCTCTCTCTCTCTCTCTCTCTCTCTCTCTCTCTCTCTCTCTCTCTCTCTCTCTCTCTCTTTTTCTCTCTCTCTCTCTCTCTCTCTTTCTCTCTCTCTCTCTCTCTCTCTCTCTCTCTCTCTCTCTCTCTCTCTCACTCTCTCTCTCTCTCAATGTGTGGTTTGTCAAGATCGAAATAGAACTTAGTGCCATAAGTTGAAATTATACAGAGCTTAAGAATGTGAATACAACTGATAAGTGATATGAATGTTTGGGAATGGTTTTGTTGACTTGATGGGAAAATGAAATAAAATGAAAGTAATTAGTATTTTTAAAATATCAATATTGTTAATATCAGATTCTATAAAGGAAATTAAAACTTCAAAAATAATACAACAAAATGCCCATAAAAAGTTGAAAAATATATATAATAAATGCAGTCCAAGCCGGTATTTGGGACGATTCCTTGGGAACAGAATTTCTATATTTCTATATAAAAAGTCATACCCTTTCCAATTCCCAGCTGCTTTATTGGGACGGCCCGTCGCTTAATGGTGAGCCCTGAAATTTGGCATGAATAAAGTTTAGATGTGATTCTAACAACCTAGCTTTTTATTTGAAAAACCTACACTGTAAATAAAAAAATAAATATGCATTTAAAAATTGCCAAATGTTAGCTCTATGTAACTCCTGAAATTTTAGATGGATATTTCGTTATTCGCACCATTTAAAAGGAAATTGAAACACAAAAAGAAACAAATAATACCAAAAGATCTACGATATTCCTCTTTATAAGAAAGTTCTGCAGTGATGCCAAAACTCCGGTCTGGAGCAAAAAATTCCAGGTTCCGTTCCATAGCCGTTTACTGCTTTCTTTTTAGTTCGACAGGTAAATTTTGCCGGACGCTAGTTCATAACAGATGGTGAGTCACGGCCTGTGCCGAAAGGGCGACTGAGCAATTTTTCCTATTTTGATGATTTTTTTTCTCAAGTTGAAAGTGGCGTAGTAAAGATGCTATTAGATGTTGCAATAAGATATTTTAGAGTCATAACTAGTGATCTACATACTTTTATTTGATATAATTTTAGTAGATCATTTGGGATTAGATTTTATAGGAAGTAACCATATAAATGAGTCAGAAATTTTAATTACTTCAAACGATATAATCAAAAATTACATAGTTATGAGTTTATACAAATAAATGAGAAATACTGCAATAATCATCAATATTCACAGAGTAGAAATATATAATCAAAGTCGTTTTGTAATGAAGCATTGTTGAGATATCCGCTCACCTGTACAGCAATATCCTTTTTTGACAGCAATAAAAAAAATGCGTAATCACCGAATTGTAGGGGTTTGTTGATCAAATGATCAAAACGAACTGATTTTAGTAATTGCAATTGACAATTCTTAGGAAAAGATATGTTATATACATTCCTTTGACGTTTTCATAGATCTAAACTATATGATAATTGATAATAATAATAATAATAATAATAATAATAATGACGATAATAACTACAATAATAATAATAATGATGATGATGATGATCATGATCATTTTCATGAAAATAATATAGTGGCTATCACCTAAACGCCTGCTAATTTTGGTAAAACGCAATAATCTCTCTTTAAAATATCGTTCTAAATGCCCGTTTAAAAAATTGGAATTCGCCTTTATGTCCACTCTGACAGAAAGGAAATTTAAAAAAAAAGAAAGAAAGAAAGAATAAAGAATTTTACTGAACTGAATCATTTGCGGCCAAAGAATTGACGCATCACCTGTTTCCGAGAGTTTTATTTAACTTTCCAACGCCCCAAATTACTATCAATTCATTCAATATAATTTACTCCTCCCCACTCCATGCTCTCTGGCAATTTCCTTTCATGTCCCTCAAACTGCTTTCTTTTCATGGAGCGTCCAATCAGCTTTGTACAATTGCCCATTTCCAATTGGCTGCTGAATAAGGACAATTCTAATTTCAATTGTCCACCATTCGGTCATCAGCAAAGTCAAGAAAGCTCCTCCTACTCAAATCACACATACCCACGAATATAATAGGCCTTGTAGACCAGTCACCGGTCTTTGATGTTACACAACCATCCGCCAGCTTTGATCACATCGCTTTTGATGATGTCACTCAATATCTATCTTCTTCTCTCAACCCCGTTGACTGTACCACGAGTCAACATAAAAGAATATCGCGGTGAGGTGCGAATCGTGGAGATGGAATGACGTAGCTGTGTTAAAGTTATAGGTTCAAAGTTCAATTGTCAGAGAGAACTGATGAGAGATTAAACTGAGGTGGTAAAATGAAAATTGTTTCGTGGTAAAACGTTGCATAAATTAGTTTTATGTACACCAACACACACACACACCCCAACTTACACACACACACACTCTCTCTCTCTCTCTCTCTCTCTCTCTCTCTCTCTCTCTCTCTCTCTCCCTCTCTCCAGTGCTGCGACAAAAAAAAAGGACTCCGACCAGATAGCTAATACTATTTAAAATGGAAAGTTGTTGAAAATGGTCTGCTTAATGAACAACCGAAGCATCGTGGATAACAGAAATGATCATTGTGAATCAGTCGAAACACGTGATATCGATGTAATACTAATACTAGTAATAATCATATAATATCAGTGTATTTATCTTACTCTTGATCACCACTGTAATAATAATAATAATAATATTAATAATAATGATAGTGGTAAAAAATAAATAATATCCATTTTTTGACAATAAAAAATCGTGATAAACGCATTGAAAAAGATGGGGGGGGGGGGGGGGGGAGGAATAATGATCAGATAATCAAAATGAACTGTTATTTTAAAATAAATTGACAATCATAGGTAAAGATAAGTTATAAGCATTCCTTTGAACTTTGTATAGACGTCTAGATCTTAACACATTTTTATACTTTTTTATTAACATACGTAAAACCTCACGATTATTGTAAGGAACAGCTGATTGTTACATTTCACAGAAACAGCATCTAATTAAACAACGTTCTGTTTTCTTTTTTTCACCGGTGGAACTTCACTTCCTAATTCTGGAGCAGTTTGCATGAAATGTTTTTTAACCACATATCTCATTTGAGCCCTTTCACAGCTTCTTCGGCAGAGTCCATTTGCCATTTGCATTGAGACAATGCTTGTTTTCAGTATGACCATTCATCTGAGTAAAGAAAAAAAATCATTAGTTATTATTAATATTGATGATGATGATGATGATGATGATAATAATAATAATTGTAATTATAAGTGTTATAATAATATTATTGATTGTTAGTAATAATACGATAGTGATCGCCTAGATGCCTGCTAATAATAATAACGTAATAATTTTCCTTTAAAATATAGTTCTAAATGCCCGTTATTCAAAATGGAATCCGCCTATATACCCACTCTGAAATATTTTTAGCAAAAATAAGATAGAGAAAGAAGTTTACTGTAGCATTTGCGGCCAAAAAAATTGATTTATCACCGGTCTGCGAGAGTCTTATTTGACACCTAGACAACGCCCCAAATTACGTTCAATTCATTTCAAATTTACTCCATCTCTCCAGAAATTTCATCCATGACCTCCAAACTGATTTCTATCCATGGAGGGCCAATCAGATGTTTACAATTACCCATTTCCAATTGGCTGCTGAAAAGGGACATTTATAATTTCAGTCGTCCACCAGTCGGTCATCGGCAAAGTCAAATAAGCCCCTCCCACTCAAATCACATATTATACTCTCGAAACTTCGGCCTTGTAGCGCAGTCCACCGGGCTTTTGATGTTACACAATCATCCGCCACCTTTGATCACGTTGCTTTTTGGGGTCATAATATATCTATCTACCCTCTTTTCCCACGCCCGTTGACTGTATCAACGGGCGATGTAGAAGAATATCGAGGGAAGGTGCGAATCGTGAAGACGGAATGGCAAATCGGTGTGAAAGTTATAGGTTCAAAGTTCAATTTTCACAGAGAAATCATGAGAACTTGACTGAACAAGCAATAAAAATCGTTCCGTGCTAAAAATGTGCGTACATGAGTTTTATACACACACACACACACACGCTCCCTCCCTTCTCTCTCTCTCTCTCTCTCTCTCTCTCTCTCTCTCTCTCTCTCTCTCTCTCTCTCTCTCTCTCTCTCTGAGTGTGTGTGTGTACTACTACTACTACTACTACTACTACTACTACGATTACTACTATTACTGCGCTATCATCATCATCATCATCATCATCACCATAAAACAACAACAACAATAACGTTATCATCACAATTGGACTCGTGTTCATTTGTCTCAGGAGTTTGTCTGAATACGGGACTATTTTGTTAGCCAACAAAGAATTAGACAAGATGTGTTTACACATTCATTGTGCAGAAACCGGTCATTACAAATCATTGAAATAAATGCTATATTAAAAGTAGATTATTACTCTTATATTTACTACCAGTGTTAGGGTAACAAAACTCAGATAACATCAATTTGAATTTTTTAAACAATTAAAAATATTTTTCAGGTTAATTTTAAATAGAAAAATATACATTTTTCAAGAGAGAATAAAGTATACTCACCATTCCTTGATATATCAATGAAAATAATTGCGTCTTGAAGATGAAAATGTGGCCGTTATATCCATATAAAATAGAAAAATATAGAAGAAGTGTATGGTCAGAAATTGCAGTGTAAAAATGAACGATTTTACGAAATCTGTCCTATAGCCTGGCTGACAATGAAATCCAAGCGGTGTATTCTACCTGCAGGGATAAATATAGGCCAGTTTTCACGTTCTGGACATCTGTTATGACGTAACCACACGGTGGTCTCCCTGTCATCGACGGTGGGTCGTTCCCATTGGGGGTGAGGCGGTAGAAAACTAAAGTGAAAGATATCTAGTGTAATAAACGGCTGTGGTTCCGGGCAACTTTGTCACATTCCGCTGAGGTCAATTTGTTATAAGGATACCCCCCCCCCCCCCCTAATCAGTTATCTATTTAGAACTATACAATGTGTAAACACAATGCCAAATACCATTCCAATTCCCTTTTCTTGTGTGCGGAAATTCCTCTTTCGGCATTGAAATTCCTCTGTTTCTTGTGGGCCTGTAAGTGTGTGAGTGTGTGTTTCTGAGTGTATTTGTGTGTGTGCTTATGTGCCGGCTTTATCTCTGTCCCTCACTCGCCTTCTTTCCATTTCTCTTTCTCACACTCACAGCTATGAAACACAGCTCAAAAGCTCAAATGAATGTTATTATTTTTAGACTTGGAATGTTAGAATATTTGAGTTTGTAGTAGTAGAGTGTAGTAACTATCATCACATTCCAAAGCATCATTGTCACCACCCCACATCATAATTGTCGCATCAACATCATTACAACCATTAAATCTTCAACACTACCACCATCACAACATCACCATCATTGACAACACTAACAGTAACAAATATTAATGACAATACTTTTTTAAAAAAAGATTATAACTAGGATTCGATCTCAGTTTTAGTCGTAACTAACAAAAATAAAATTTTGAAAAGAAAAATTTAGGGTCCAGTGAAGACAAATCAATCACAAAACACCTCCAGTGCATTAAAAAAGTCATATTTATTGTACCAGCCACTTTAGACTTTTTTTGCCCCCTTTGCCTTAAGTCTTCCGATTCATATTAATATCTTTCTTTCTTTTTCAGAATATTTTTTATTTGAGATTAACCAGTTGTCATCTGCATGATGGAATCGACCAACATCTTCTGGATTAAATCAGTGTTAGAAAGCATTTTCAGTTATGGATAATTTGTGTTCTTGATAATAAATACTCCTTTATCATTGATTTTTGATTTTAGAAAGAGTGGTAATTATAATATAAAAGGACAACAAGCAATGAGTTAGAACAAACAATTGCTTTTAAAGTTTATTTAGTTTTTGGAATTTCATTGTCACATCTTTAAGATCAACATGATGGCTTCTGACAATGACCAATTTATTCTGTGCTTGAAAAAACCTCCAGCATCACGTTCCGAAAAGGTTAGTATGTTTGTTTGATTTTGTATAACAGGTGTTTTGAACTCAATGTCCTTATGGAGATGGAATATCACACAATTTGTGGAACGTGTATAAGATATAATTATTAGGTAAATGATTTTGAGGAAGCTTTTGGAGAAAACATTTAGTGTTAACAGAAAAGGGTGTTTTTTCCATTGAATCACACTCAATTATCAAAATTTAACATAATACACGTCATTCGGCCCTGAATCAATATAATAATAATCCCTGCAAAATTCAAGTTGAACTTTCTTTGTTAACTGATGTCCCAGGTATCTTTCCATTTATGGTGTTCTTTGTGCTAATGTTCAAAACATGGCTTCTGTATTATTAATAATTTTTTCAAAACATCAAATTCAGTAACATTTTGCAATCTGGATGTTCCTATTTACTTCCTTTCAAATTTTATGCAAATTGATTCATAAGTAATGAAGTTCAGAAAAAATTAATTTGGGACGTTGAGTTTGGAATATTTGGTATTAACAAGGTTTAAAGTAGGTTACCTTACGTTTAAAAAAGTACATAAAATTTTGTGGAAAAGGAAAAAGTATATTACTTACACTTCCAGTGTTTTCTTTACTCATGAATTAAATACCTTGATGAAATAAAAAAAAAATATGTACAAAAAATATTGTAGAATAAGAAAAATTAAATGTTTTTTTTGTTGTTGTTTTTTATTTTATTTTATTTTTTTGCTATGCCACACGTACAAGCACATACCAGCTGTAAGGAAAATACACCCATAACTCAATATGTAAACGAAATGGGAGATTAATTAATGTTCTATTTATTGGGCACCAGTGTCATAACATTTTTTAAAGAATGTTCTTTAATTCTGATTAAAACAAAGATTGCTACCGTCATTTCTGAGTGGTCAAATGAAGAAATTATGTCCAATTGAAATCTGCTCAGGATTGGTAAAAATTTATAGAGAGGGTTTAAGCTTGAAGCTTTGGACTTGTAAATTCTCAATCAATTGAGAGAAGTAATATAGATAGAAAACAATAAAGAATCCATGACAGAAGTTGGTTTTTACAAACGTTTATTTTGCAAATACTATTCACCTTGATTTTTAGTACGTTAAGAACAGGCCTCGGGGAGGCAGAAGGTAACAATAAAAAATTTAAACTGTGATTACTCGTTGTCCACCCCGCCTCCACTCATACCCCCATCCACCACCAACACTTGTTGTACCTGTATTGACCACAAAAAATGACACGGCCAACAACAATAACATCATTATTGGTCTTTTAAATGCTCAGTCCTGTCGTAATAATAACGGAAGAATTAAATGAATTATTAACTGAGAAGAACTTTGATATTATATTTATAGTAGAGACGTGGCTTTCACCATCTGGCGATGACCCAGTTGCAACGGCAATGACACCCCATGGGTACCAATTTAAATCGTATCCTAGGAAAGATTAGCGAGGGGGTGGCATTGGCATATTTTATAAAACGAAATTATCAAAACATGTGGAAATCCTCGAAAGGTACTTCAAAACAATGGAGGTAATTGATCTAAGACTTTCCCTTCAGAATGCAAGATACAACATCAACTGCATCTACTGACTGCCAGCAAACAAGAAAAATTAAAGAATTATTACCCGATGTTATGAACGAAATGTTACCATTACAACACACGCGTCCTGGCCAATCAATCATACTCGACAACATCACGGACACCGCTAAATTGCGTGAGTCACTATCGGAGAACAACATGTGCCAGATCGTAACAGCACCAACCCACTCTGTTGGTCATATTTTAGATTGGGTAATTGTGGAGAATTCAGCATCTTAAAGAATCAACGCCATCGTCGATTACCTCCCCTTTTCAGATCACTCCCTCATGATTTCGTTCAACCCCAACATTTCAGAACCGTGTCCAAGAAACCATTACCACATCAACCAGAAACATCAAAGGTATTAATTTGGACAACTTCAAAGGCGATTTAGAAACAATACTCACTCATCAAAATTCAATGATTTTTCCAGACCAGTGGAATAGTTGTCTCATCGAACCGCTTTACAAACAGTGCCATTCCAAACAATGGACCGTCACCAACTGGAAGTATGCTCCGTGGTATACCTCAGACATTAAAGAAGCTAAAACAAAGTGTCGGAGAGCAGAAAGACTGCTGAAAACATCAGGTCTTTCCATTCATCATGAAATATAAACAAGAACACTTTTCGTGCATGGAAGACAACAATAAAAAAGGCAAAGACCTAGTATTTTCTTTCAAAATTCGAAATTTCGAAATCCTGCAAACACTCCTTTGTCATCTGTAATGATCTTCTTAAACATAAAGATGCACTTCATTACCATCTCCAACCAATGAAAGAGACTGCCAAACAAATCTGTCAAATAGTTTCCAAGACAAAATCCATAAGATTTGTTCAGAACTAGATCAGCATGAACCATTTTTAGATAGATACATTCTGTGGTACCTCTCTAGACAAATTTAACCCAGTTTCATAAAAGAGTTGATGACAAAAGCCCCCATTAAATCCTGTGGCCTTATCCCTTACCAGCACAGCTTTTGGCCAGCTCCATCGCTATATTATTGCCATCCATTACATCAATCATAAAACACATTCCTACTGACTGGCAAAGTTCCATTGTGTTATAAAAGTGCCCATGTCAAACCACTACTGAAGAAACCATCTCTGGACCCCAATGTATTAAACAATTATTGTCCTGTATCAATTTTACCTTTTTTGTCAAAACTTTTGGAGAAGGTAATTCTTACACATTATCATCTCATCTTAAGAACTGGAGAGAGTTCAGTTGAGTCCTTAAAAAGACTCTTTAATCACATTCTCTTACCTGACTCAGTTGTAAAATGAGTACCTGGTTGATAACAGTGCTGTCTGTGTCGGAAAAAAATGCAATATCGCCTAACGCGTGTATGTCTCGCCCTACATATTGTGTTGCTGTTGGCTAGCAACCCCTTGTAAATTGCTTTGAGCAGCTTGAGTGGATATTGCGGTTTAGAAATGCTCATGTTTTTTTTGTAATAACATTTGTAATTTTGGATGTGTACAATCACTTTAAACAACCTAAGCAAAGATATAATGATTGGGAAAATGGTAAATACAGTGATGCTGGATTTGTATGCAAAGTTTGATTTTATTCAGGATTAATCTCAAAATTCTAGAAAAGTAAAACTTTTTTGGTTTCAATCATCCAGCACACTTTCTTCCTGCTGATTAAACAATATGTGGAATAGAAATCTATGTACTGGGATGCTCCTGTTTGCTTTTATTGACAATCAACTAACAAAAAATACAAGATCAGAGTACATTTTTAAGATTTGTTTCACTCTTTTCCCCTATTGACAGGGGATATAATCTTTTACATAAAAAATAGAATTAATAACATTTTTCATTCAATCTGAATGAATAGGATTAAGATGGCGTGCTGTCTTCAGGAGTGACCTAGTCTGGAGTAAAATAATCCAGAATCCTCTGTAATCAGTAGAGAAATAGAAGAGATAAGGATGATTCTTAATTCCAGATCTGATCTACCAATTTAAGAAGTTTGTATGGATTTTATGTTCATAATCTTGCTTAACCCTCAGTCTTGAAACCACCTACATAAAGTGCAGACAGCAAACCACCACATAAAGCGAATGGAAGCTAATCAATTATAGACCAATCAATATAATGGGAGTTAAAGTTACTTTTGTTTAATCCACCCAGTCGTGCCCATATCACTTTGTGACTTAGTGTACTGAATGCAGTAAAATTGAGTGATTTGATTAACCTTTAACGTAACTAAAAATGGCAGTCGGTGCAATTGTGTGTCACAAAGATATTTTTTTTTTTTTTTCAATGAGTCACTGAGTATAACAGCATTCACCACACTAACCAAAGGGCATTTGTGTGGGTTAGCCAAATGTAAGTTTTACTTTTAATGAAAATAGGTATGGGTCAGGGTCACACGATGTCCTGTCTTTTCTGTTCAATGTGTATTCTGACCCTGCATCATTTATGCTGCTTTTTGGGGGGGGGGGGGGGGGTATTTTTTTTTGGTCATATACTTTTCCTTGTTTTGTTTTTTTCATGTGAATTATATTTTTCCTTTTTTGCCTTGATTATTGGGCGTAATTTGTAATTTTTATAACTCAATGACTCATATGCATGAGGATAAATTAAAATTGTTTTATCATTTTTCTTTTCTTTTTTAAAATTTCAGGACATTGCCATAATATATGCTCACTTCCATGACATGGAGGCCCTTGCTGGCCTCCGAGAACATGCTTTGAGAAGTTTAAGTACAGTAGCTCGATATGAACGCTACGATGCCAACCATATCATCTATCAGTAAGTTTTGCTTTGCTTTTTTATTTTAAAAGAAAGAAAAAAATACAGCAGAATATAGATGGAACAGTAGTTTTTTTATTTTTATTTTTCTTTTATTTCTTATATTTGATGTTGATTTTTACATTTTATTAAACTAGATTATTTACCTTTTTTTTCTATTTTTTTTTGTTTTTTTGTGGACAATAAACATATTTTTTATCTTTTTATTAACCATACAATAAGATTTTCATCCCTTGGGCAATCAATCAATTCATTAGTAAGTGTTCCAGGCTTATGACTGTGATGAGATTTTAAGTAATAGCGGTAAACAGCAAACTTAAACTTACTCCATAGAAGGCAGTGTGCTCATTTCTATCGATATTTAGCATGTTCAGTATGCCTTACAATGATTCAGTTATTTTCCCTGTCTATAGTTCAAAGTTCCATACCATATATGTCGCCTTTACTTTTAAGAACTTTTTAAATATCGGTTCCTACCGAATCTGTCACTTCTCATTATCAGGTAATCATACTAGTTCCAGACTCCAGTTTGGGGTTATAAGTAAAGTTAAGTTATAAACTAAAAGAAAAGATGAAGAGTTTTTTTTTTTTTTTTTTTTTTTTTTGTATTCTTCGTGTTTAATGGTGCTTTCAATACATTTCCAGCAACAACAAAAAGTGATATTATTTTGGTCACTTGTATGGTTTGAAGCAGATGAGAACGGCTCATAATGAATTATCTTTTTATCTTCAGTAAAAAATTACCAAAGTTAAAATTGTCTCATTTGTTATTTTTAAAAAACTTAATAGTTATATTTGGTCTCCTATTATTTGGTTGCAATTTTATCACAAATTTCTATCTTCTTTTTTCAGCCATGGGCAGTTGGCAAATTGTTGGTATATATTGCTGTCTGGTTCTGTCTTTATAGAAAATTCTATGTTTCTACCACGAAGCAGGTAAGTTTTATCTTTCTTCAAATATTAATTATATCCCCTCATTGGGTGTTTTGTGTTTATTATTATTATTTTTTTATTTATAGTTTTTCCTATAAATCATATCTCTGTTTGTGTTTAAATGTGTTTATAAAAAAATATGTATGTATATATTTTGTTAGACTCTTACTTGTTTCTTAGTCTACGTTTAATAAGAATGTTGCCGGGTTCAAATTCTGCTCTGCTTTTGAACCAGTGTCATCTACATTACTTTTTTTTTTTTTTTTTTTTGCACATTTGAACCATGGGTGCTTAAATACATTGAAATACTATAAAAACAAAACATTTGACATGTCATGTCTTCGATTTTTCCAGCATTGATATTGATATGTCAATCAACTTTTGTTGGCCCTGTGTGGTCTAGATCTTGTCACTGGACAATTTCTTCTTTGAAATGTTTATTTTATTATCACATCACATCAGTTGTATGGGGTAATGTGAATCAAAATATGATGAGTTTTGAAAAGGCAAGACAGACAGCACAATATTTTACCTTGATAAAAGGGTATAGTACTTTTACGACAAACATACAGATTTTTAGTTTGCTATGATTACTGCAACATGAAGAAGTATATTACATCTTCAGTGCTGAAAAGAACAGAAAGATATCTGTGTCTCTACAGAGTTTTGAATTCATAGCTTTAGAGTTTGTAGAAAAATTTTCTCAGTCCAGGAGAAGGAACACTTATTTTTATGTGTATAGTCATTGTCCTTTTAGCACCCCAGGGTTTGTTGTCATAATTAGCGTTTGTTAACAAAATTCTTGGGACCTTTTTCTTCCATTTAGAAGACTGGTTTAAGGGAGGGGGTTATCAGATTTATTAGAGGAGTTATTTTTAAGCATCACTTAACAACACTCTTAGTAACACGAGCTTACAAGTGTGTCGATGGTAAAAATCAGTCGAAAACTGATAACGGTGGCTGTCAACAACAATGTTTATTTTACATATAAAATTTGTATGTAACATTTTTTTTATGGTTCAGTTTAGTATTATTGAAATATTACCATTTATTACTGAAAAATTTTGTGTTGGATTTTGAAATTTTCAAGAAGGCTTATTTTTGTAACTGATAACTTATAAAAGGCTTCAAGTTATTTATAGTGGTCGCTTTAGAAAATATTTGATTTTTGATAACCAATACATATTAGTATTAGAAAGCCCCATCCACTTGGAATTGCCGAAAAAAAAAAAAAAAAACATTTGATATGTATTCGTACGCACCTAAAGATTATTTCAGATGGCCAACCAGTTGTCTTTTGAAAATAACATTTTTATTTAACAGGTTCAAAACATTATTTAACATGTATGTTTTTACAAAGAAATGATAGGGTTTTCCAAGATTGGGGGATGGAATAATATGCTTTTGTTTACCTCTCCTCTTACTTGATTAGGGGGTCCCAATAGCTTAGTTGGTAGAGCCAACTCACGTCACACGCAAAGGGACTGAGTTAGATCCCATGTGGAGTTTTATTTTTTCTGACCCTCCCTGTTCACCCAGCAGTGATTGCGTAGTTGAGTCTGTTAGATATGATGGAAAGTACTTTGCAATAGACTAATGTCCTATCCGAAGGGTAGCAAGCAATTGCTATCGTCCGTTTCACATAATAGAAACTGGCTTAAACTCTGGCTCCATGGGCCTTAGGGCTCTGAAGGACTGCTTGATTCAATCTAATTCAAGAGGAAACGATGCCAGCTGTATACCACACTGTCTATTTATTTTGACTCATTATAACATTTTCTGGGGGGGGGGGGAATCATTGTTTTACGGTGATCTCATAGATATATAGAATTGAATAGTAGGTATGGTGCATTCAGTATTTTGCTGGTTCCATCATATGGAAATAAAACAGGACGGTTAAGGAGGCAAGGTGCTGAGCCCTCTGTGAAGCTTTGTTCTTTCTTTCATTTTTATTTTCTATCCTTTCCATCCCCCCCCCCCCCCCCCCCTTTCCTTTGTAATTTTAAACTTTTTACATTTTTTTGCACTGTTTCCCCCTCTCTCTTTCCCCCTTTTTCTTTATTTTCCTTCCCCCTTCCCCCTTTTTTTACCTGTCCCATTTTCTCTCCCCCTCGCCGCCGTCAGCGGGGAGGGCCAATTCCGTTTTCTTTCATTCCATGACTATTCATTTTCTTTCCTTGTCAGTCCTTATCCATCCCGTCAGAAGGGATGCGATGTGGTGAGATATGCTGCCAATAAAGTGGTGTACCTCTTAGAGCTGCTTTTCTTCATGTCGACGTCCGCTCTATCTCGTTCAGACGAACTTGAATTCGCTCTGTCTCGTTCAGACGAACTTGAATTTTCTCAATAATAATATTTCTAGTCGTCTACTACAATATTATGTAAACACCAGTATAATATAATATGCTTGAAGTGACCTTAGGGCATTTCGGCGACATGTTTGAGATGCCACCAATAATTTAGTACTGAGCCTGTCCTACTACCGATTTTTTAAATGGTTAATAACAGGATACTTACTAACTCCTACTTTTCTTTCATCATTCACCGAATGTGGTGACACGCTCCAGTAGTTAACGTTACCTCACGATGGACTTAGTCATACAGTACATCATTATGAATATTTATTAATTAGATTGGACGTTGATGTGTGATCTCTGTCTGTGTTCGATTTCTTCATATCAAACGGGATACAGCTTTGTGTGTTTCTTATTATTTTCTGCCACATTGTATCTTGAGTCGAGGAAAACAAAATCCATCAAACTGGACTTTGAATGAATCGGGTGATTTGAAATACTTTTGTTTGAAACCAGTGTGACTATTTTAGTTTAGATATATATTTTTTTATAATTCAGCGAGGAATCTTAATGGTGTTTTCGTCGTGTTAAGCACTAAGGTTTGTCTCCCCTCCCCCCCCCCCCCCCCCCCCCCCCCCCCCCCCCCCCCCCCCCCTCTTTAGAAAAGAACATTACTTGTGAATTTTGATTTTCAGTTTGCTTTTTTCTCTTCTTTAAAAAAAAATAGTTTTCTTTAATGAATTTAAAACCGAAAATCGCGTATGATAATGTTTGTAAAGAGTGCCATGAGTAAATCTCATGTCAATGGTTAAGTTATTTATCAACAAACGCTTGCGCCCCCCCCCTCTCTCTCTCTCTCTCTCTCTCTCTCTCTCTCTCTCTCTCTCTCTCTCTCTCTCTCTCTCTCTCTCTCTCTCTCTCTCTCTCTCATTCTTTCATGTGTGGGTGCAGTTGAAAAGATTCATCATATTTTATTTATCAATGATAATTGACTCTAATCAATAAAAGTTTATATTTTGGACTATAACTGTTAAGTGAGAGTAGCTATGATTTACCCAAACATAATGGCAGCTATTTTCACACTTTCTTTGAATGCGACAAAAGTTCTGATTCTTTCTTAATGATCTGTATCATTGTATCAGCCTGAATGCTGGCTGGACATATGTCACACAGAAATGCTCATAATGCAAATTAGAACCAAATAATATCGAGTCTGATATTGCTAGTTTGGCGTGACCCATTAATCTCCCAGAAGCGGTGTGTTACGATTCCATGAAGATTTTGCCTTCCCGTATACATTCTCGCTTTCTATCCAGTCTCAAATTTTGAAGACAAAAGGAAATTGTGATTTCTAAGACCCATATCAATGTAATAATTTGTGAGAACGCTGAAAGTTGAGTTGAAATAAATGTCTTACACAATTTGAATTAACTTGATAAGATCTGTTTGAGAAAAAAGGAAAGTATCATTACACAAACTATAAAAAATGAAAATATCTTTTAAAAGTGCCAAAGGGAGGTTCTAGGTTTGAGAGTTTTTTGCCAAGATTTAGTGATAACTTCGAGTGGTCCAAGGCTTGAGAGTTTTTGCCAAGATTCAGTGATAACCTCGAATGGTTCAAAGTTTGAAAGTTTTTGCCTAGATGAGGGTCATTAAAACTAATCGATATTTGAAGAACGAGTTTTTTCGCCATTTTTCAAAATGCATGTCTTTCCCGATTACCACAATTAACTGGTTACATTGTTTTGTAAGGCACTGCTTGATAAATGGTACAAAGATCATGGAGATATGTCGCGCGTTTAAAGTTTAATGCCACCGAAAGAAACCTTGAAAATGAATAACTGCTGCTTTGCTTAGCGACAATCTGAAGAAATGGTTGGTTCAATCATCTTTCGTTATTGCTGTTTTCCTTTACGATAAAAATTATTTTAAGACACATAATAAAAAACTTTACTAATATTTATTTTTAAGTTTTTGGTGTTAAATTACCTACGTAGTTTTAATCCTCTTAGTTGTGCGTGGTTTGACAATTTTGCACGCTTAAGGGAAGCAAGAATGACATATTGCGAAGATGTAGACACAGACTAACTACCCAATTATAATATGTATGTGACATAGCGGTCTTGCAAGTATGGTTAAGTATTCAATTTTAAGTATACAGCGACCGGTTTCAATGTATATTCATTTTTTACTATTTTTAAAAATGTATTCATTTATTTTTACATCGCAAGTCAAATTACGGCTTACATTGCTTTTAAGGTCTTTTAATTTTTTTTAAAAAACCCATTTTAATGACATCATGATTTTAGTTTAGTTGCGACAAGATTGGTGCGACTTCATCACACGTGTTTCTTGTTTTGATTTGCTGAGGGAAACGTTAATGCGTTGGCTTGTAATTCAGAGGAAATGTTATTCCAGACAGGTGTATAGTCATTTGGAAGTGCTATCTTCTAGTCTCTAGTTGTTACCATTCGTTTACAACGAAGTTATTCCAGTACGGTGTTTACTTACTCTCGACTATTTCTTCTCTTGATAGTTTAGTGTGGAATTGAATGTCTATCTCGTGTACTGAATTGCCTTACTTTTTTTTTTTAAAGATTATTTTGTCTTGTCTTTTTTGTGGTGGGGGGTGTTTATTTTTCTTCTTTAAGTCATTCAGAATTATTTTAAAAATCACAAGTTCAATTTCACCCCCCCCCCCCCCCCTTCATTTAAAAAAAAAGAAAAAATAGTCTGCGTTGTTAATACAAGGAAGGGGTAAAGTTTTCATGCGAAAGGGTTGTTTGCGGCTATATTCTTATCATTTATTTCAATAAATGAAGTTTTACTCATCTGTCGTGTCAACGTTGATAGTTTATACAAGAATGCAGAAATTTCCCGTTAGCTGGGTAGTCAGAAACATGTCAATAAAAGAAATAGGTAATGTTATCGGTGAAACTTCATATGGATTTATAATTATAAATTATAATTTTTGAAATCACTTTTTATCTGTTTTGTTATATGTACACTATTATTTCATTCCCCTACCATATATATATATATATATATATATATATATATATATTATATATATATATATATATATATAGATATATATCTCCCTCCCTCTCACCCCCCCCCCCCCTCCTTTTTTTAAAAAAAAGTAATAATTTCCAATCGGTTTTCCTTTTTTTTTATATTGTACTTATCTTTCTTTCCTTGCTTTTTTTCTCTTTCTTCCTTCCTTCCTTTCTTTCTTTCTTTTTTTTTGTAACCTGTCCTCACCGTCATGTACATAATTACGGTCTGTTGACTGGTTTAGTTCCCGCGCGGACTTTCTTGCCTGTTATCCTACACGTGTGGTAGAGATATATCTTCTCTGTTAAATGCATTGGCATCCTAGACGTATGGGTTGGTGAGTCATCGCATTATATCTTGGAATTGAATAGTATAGATAGATCGGTCGGAACGAACATTTCCAGGGTATTGAAGGGGAGAATAAGTTCTTGCGGACAATGAAAAGGAAGGTAAAAGAATTTTCTAACTTGGGGCCCAGATGAATTACGAACCTTTGAAAGGGCAGGCGTTCCACCGAGGGTGGGTACGAGGCTTGTACTGCGAGATTCTAAAGGTAATGGTCTGTTGGAAGCAGTGCTGACTTCTGTTATTCACATCCATTTCTTTCTCATCGTTATCATCTTTGGTTTTGTTTTGTACTGTTGTTGTTTTCTTTAAATATATATTTTTGGGTTTAAAGGTTCTCCTTATCCTACTCCTCCTGATCCTCCTGTTCCTCCTCCTCCTCCTTTTTCTTCTTCTTCTTCTTCTTCTTCTTCTTCTTCTTCTTCTTCTTCTTCTTCTTCTTCTTCTTCTTCTTCTTCTTCTTCTTCTTCTTCTTCTTCTTCCTCCACCTCCTTCTTCTCCGATCCTCTTGCAATCCTCACCCATTCACTCTCTCCCTTTCCCTCCGGTCTATGTATGTCTGTTTGTCTTCACATTCAAAATATTTATTTCATTTATATTATCATTAAAACGTAATGAGAAAAGTATGTTGGACTGTACCAAATGTGTACTGGAAGCGGAATATTTATTTTGTTTAGTTGGGTTTCTTTTTTTTTCTTTCTTTTCTACTTTCTTTCGTTCTTCCCTTTTAAAAAATGACAATAACAGACTGGTAGCAGAAGGAGATGAATGATCTTGTGGTATGGTAAGGCTGAACAATGTGAAATAATTGTGTACCTGTTCTGAGATTGCGACGGCGATGGGTTTATTTTTTGTTTTCGTTCTCTCTTTGCTTTATTTGGGAAAGGAAAGTGTGGGGGAAGGGTGGAAAGGGGGGGGGGGGGGGGGAGAGGGGATCAAGTCGTCTCAGGTAGGAGACAAAGAAATTCAGGGAGTTTTTTTTTAGAGGAAAAGGATGGATATTTTTCCATCAGGAAATAATACGACGGAAAGTGGGGAAAGGGAGGAAGGACAGCACAACGGTTTATTGGGTGGGGGTGAGGTAGTGTTTGAGGAATCGTATAGAATTACGGGTGGAAAAAAGAGCGGAATACATTGATGAAAGTTCACGGAGGTTCAGGGATTGTGTTATACGGATTGTAGTAGGGATGAATACAACAGACGTTTGATCAACTTTTCATTGGATTTTAGGAATAGAACACCGACAAAGAAATACTGTAGCTGTTTCGTCGGCCTGGTGCTAGCATCTTGATCATGCTAAATTAGGCTTCGTTTAGTATGTATCAGTCACCATGCTCTGTGATTTTCGAATCGGAATGTAATGAGTGATTTTCACACTTTTATATGGATCTTTTATTTTTATATATCGCATTAATTTTGAATTAAAAAGCTGGTGTTCACACTTGTAATAATTTATTGAGTGTTGCAGAGATGAGAGAACGGGTACTTATATAATCGATATTGAATACACTATTTATTGAGATAAAAAATCTGAAAAGGTTTGTATGAAACAGTGCCAGACAAAAAGCAGAAATTAAAATACAAGAAAAACAAAATCATCCCATGCTTCGTCTGGCACGGTTTCATAACACACCTTTTCAGATTTTTATCTTATGCCTGTGCTTACAATCTATAACTCTTGTCACTTGTTAATTGTTAAACAATTAGCAGATCGTCATAAGTCTGAATTGTGAATTATGTATTATGACCCCCCTCCACCCTCCTCGTTTTTATGTTTTGCTCTTGTTTTATTCACGTTTGTTAAGGATTTTTAAAGCTTAATGTTAGTTGGGAACCATAATTCCAGTATGTTTTTTTGTTGTTTTTTAAAAATGTCCTCAAGAGTTCTTCCCTACGGTTTATCATCTTTGGAGGTGGCCGGTCATAGTCTCGTTCACTCGTATCCTCGAGCGAGCGACCTTTTGGCCTCCATCCTCTATTTGTATTGCTCCGCTCCTAACACATAATAATTTTGTTATTTTGTGCCCCTGCCAAGGTTATCAGATTTTTGGAGGACAGAATCTCAGTCTTTCTTTCTTTCTTTCTTTTCTTTACTGTTGCGTTGACATGGTCAATGGTCATGTAGTTAAGACGTTGAGTGTTTGTGACGGCGATCTCCATTGACGATAATGTGTTGCTCCTGCGTTTATTTTGTTTAGTGACGCTACCGTTAATCGGATGCCACGGACGGTGACACATAGCAGGTTACGGTAGATTTCCACCCGAAAACACTACTGGAGTCGACTGATTACTGGTTCCCACCATCCTCGGAATGATATCCATGTGCCATCTCCTCTGTTATTTTCTTGCTCCTAGTCTCAAGTTCGTTTTGGACGAATGTTCAAAGAAAGAAGGAAAGTTCCCTTCAACCGTAGCCACACTGTGATAACAAACTTGACCTGTCCGATGAGTGGGTACGATTTGTTTTGTTTTTTAATATATATGCATTGTAATTTATGTATTGTACGTAGGAAAGCTAGCTACACATACATTCACGTCTTTTTTTTCTTTCTTTTTTTTTAAATTCGAGAAAGTAATGCGGAATGGTAACTCCTACTGGATGTGGTTGTGCCTAAGTTTGGATTGTTAAGGGTCTTGAAGAACCTCTGAGGTTACTGTGAATTTTCAGTGTGATTATCATCATCATCATCATCATTATTGAGTGGATTGATTCACGGGATTATACGCGATTAGTTAGATATCACAATAGTTCAATTAAAAAAAGACAGTAACACACGGGAATGTTTTTTTTTTTTTGTTCTTGTGTTTGTAATATTAGTGATAACGAGACTTTCGTTTGCTTGATTAAATGTCGTATTTCATGATTCATATGCATTGTATTTCATTTACATTGACGCCATTCTATTTCCATGGCTATATAATAATATTCTTAGTAGTTACTGGGACCGTAGTTGCAGTAATGACGGTTTGACTTGAGTTTTCCCCTCCACGTAGTCGATTAAACTTAAAATACGATTTGTATATCTTACCATGGAATTGATTTAACTGTGGCTTACGTTTGCTTCAAGTATTTAGTCAAATAATTCATATTTTTTAACCCCCCCCCCCCCCTCTCTCTCTCTCTCTCTCTCTCTCTCTCTCTCTCTCTCTCTCTCTCTCTCTCTCTCTCTCTCTCTCTCTCTCTGTCTCTCTTTAGTGTGATTTGATATGATCAGATTTTTGTGGTTTTATTCATTATTATTATTATTGTTATTATTATTATTATTATTATTATTATATTATTATTATTATTATTATTATTATTATTATTATTATTATTGTTTTTATTGTTTTTATTGTTATTGTTTTTATTGGTGGTGTTTTTATTATGGTTGTTGAACTTGTTGCCATCTCACTAATGTGCTGTTTTATAAATCGTTTGCTGTAGCTGTTTGTTTGTTATAATATAGAGATACCCAAGTCAAAGTTTTCACCTTAGTCTTTTTATAATCGAGCGGAGATAACTCTTATTACTCTCTGTCGAAAATAATGGAAGTAAGAAATGTCGATTTGCGACCCTGCCACCGACTGCCTTTTCGGCTGTTTGCCTCAATCGCAACAACATTAATCCGAAAAATCTTTTCTTTTCTTTTAAAAAAAAATACATGTGTATTCATATCACAGAACATGGCAGCGAGGAACTCTATATCATTGTTAATTTTTTTTATTTTAACAATTTTTCAAAACAATAGCCACGATGTTGGATTCATTTACCACAATGTAACTATTTCAATTCAATTTAATGTTCCTATGGTAAGCAAACGTGTAAATTATTTAATTTTTGTGAGGGGTCGTAAAACGAAAGCGTTATACTGTTGGCGTCCAATCCCTCTCTCTCTCTATGATTATCATAGGATTTTAACGTTGACCATTTAATATTCTTACTTGTTGATACCAAATACCAATGATACCGTTCGTGATATTGCTGTATTGAAAGATCGAGAATAATATTACATCCTAATTTGATGCCATTATTTTTAGACATTTTATACGTTTAGCCAGGAAAATTTAAGAAGAAGAGAAAATAAGAAGAAAAAAAGGTCTCTATGGGAGAGTTTTTGAGCTGTGGTCCTTTGCTATTCCTGTTGGAGGCCACATCTTTTTCCTGTTTGGAAACTAGAAAACTATAACAATGATTCGTGTGGAATGTGGATTTCTTTTTGGATTATTTCATGGGCATGGGGAAAGATAACAAACAGATTTGTTAGCTTTAATTTAAGAAGAAAGAAACCAAAAGAAAAACAACCTTTCCGTGATGGATGACTTTCCATTTCTCCTGTGGATTATAGTTCCGTCATTCTGACGCCATATCACCACGTCAGCAGGATCACACTCCATAATCCAACACATACCTAGTTGTTTTATTTCTTCTTTTTTTAAATTATTATTATTATTTATTTGTATTGTTATCTAACGGATTCTCAAAATGGATAACGACGATGCTTGTAGTGGCAGCGACAGCAGTTCGTCTGAGGAAGAGTAAGTTGTTGTGTTATTTCGCACGTTTATGTGTGTGTGTGTGTGCGCGTGTGTGTGTATTTATGTGCGCGTGCATGTGTTCTATTATTTAGGGACGAGTGGAGGACATTATTATTATTATCATCATCATCATTATTATTATTGGTATTATTATTGTGCTATTATCGTCGTCGTCGTCATCATCATCGCTGTCACCATTGTGTATATATGACATATATGTTTATTTATTTATTATTGTCATTATTATTATTTTTTTTTTTTTTCAGAGTAATTTATCAATTCTCTGTATTAATGATTTGTTTTGTTTAACTCACTCAATCTTAGAGATGTTTGCTACTTTTCAAATTGGACAAGAATGTATTAAAAATGAGCATGTACATAGATAGTTTTATTCAACTATGATAAACATGTAAAAACTAAAAATATTAGCTTTGATATTACGCCTATAATTTATCTCAGAAAAAAAATGTAATAAATAAGCATGGGGTAAAAGTAACCCGGGTAAACTACTGATATAATCGGTGTTTGGGTTGCGTGAGTTAAATCATAGTAGTCCCTTCAATTTTATTTTTGCTATTCCTCAAATCCTCCCTCCGCCTCCTACCTTTTACTCGTCATTCTCCTCTTCAAACTCGTCATTCTCCTCTTCAAACTCGTCATTCTCCTCCTCAAACTCGCCAATCTTCTTCTTCTTCTTCTTCTTTTTCTTCTTCTTCTTCTTCTTCTTCTTCTTCTTCTTCTTCTTCTTTTTCTTCTTCTTCTTCTTCTTCTTCTTCTTCTTCTTCTTCTTCTTCTTCTTCTTCTTCTTCTTCTTCTTCTTCTTCTTCTTCTTCTTCTTCTTCTTCTTCTTCTTCGTCTTCTTTTTCTTCTTCTTGTTTTCTTCTGAAAATAGTTAACTTCGTTTGATAAATCTTCGTTTTCATGACATCCTCTGTTTTCATGATTCGATTTTAAATATTTCAAAACCTTATCGGCACGTTGTTTTGTGACCATAAACTTTTTAGTTTTCAGCCATTCTCCTTCAATCACAAAGGGGTCGGTGACCGACATGTTGTGGTTTGTCATTGCCATTTATTTATACTTTGCCCGGCTTTCAGCTTGATAATAAATTCTTAGTGTCAGTGATAAATCTCGAAGAAAAAGAAGATACATGTTATAGGCCCCTCGTTACAACAGTTTGTTCGTTATTGAGGTTAGGTATAGAAATAGTTCGACGGCCTTGATGATGAATTGGGCGGTTGATTTCTTATTTTTGCAACTAAACTTGTTATGGGAATGTCCGGAAACACAAAGATTCGTTTGCTATTGAAAACTTGTGTGTATTATAATATATTATATCAACTACATACCATTATCTGATTTCAGCTCGGCACGGAAGGTCATAGCTTTCATTCGTTTTGTATATCGCAATTTCAAGGTCCTGTTTACAAACACTGACCTAACATGCGAAGTTGAGGAGCATAATAGTGTAGCCTACTACATACTAGCAAGACACACCATTTTCTTTCATGACCTCAAAAATTTCAACCTTAACGGTTTTCCGTTTTACTTACTGGTATCATATTTAAATGATTAAATTGCTGATGGTCGGTAAAACAGCAGGACGGATGGAATGCAATTTTAATGGTGATTTACATTCCCTCAAAAAGGATGACACATCCTCTGACTTGGACGGACCGTTGCCTTCTGCCCAATAGCGCACACGGCTGTCCGCGTTTTATTTATTTATTTATTTGTTTATTTATTTACGTATTTATTTATCTGCTTTTTATTATTATTATTATTATTATTATTATTATTATTATTATTATTATTATTATTATTATTATTATTATTATTATTATTATTATTATTATTGCTGTTATTATTATTATTATTATTATTATTATTATTATTATTATTATTATTATTATTATTATTATTATTATTATTATTATTATTATTATTATTATTATTATTATTATTATTATTTTGTTATTATTGTTATTACTATTTCCGAGTTGTAATGAAAATCTGTTAGGAATTTTGTCATCTGATGCGATGACAAAGTCTGGCTATGACGTTCTTGAGTGTTACAAGACAGTGTTCGAAAACAATGGGAAGCATGGGCTATAATTATGGGATTCGCAGTCTTGCCGTAGGATACGTACGTACCTGTCGCCTATTTTAGGAAAAGAGTATTGATTAAAGAACTGAACTCTGGGGAACGTATTTTTTTTTTTAAAAGGCTGTCATATTCGTTTTTGTTCAACACTCCTGAGCAATGATATGCGGGTAAAAATTGCATGTTACGATGGATTCATTGCCAATTGTATACATTTTGCATTGCGTAATTTTCTTCTTGATTTTCATGTTACAATAAAATCCATTGTTTTTTTTGTTTTTGTTTTTTTTTAAGGTATTGCGCTATGAATATTAAAAGCATCCGTTCACTGCACGCTCCTTGGGAAAGTTGCTTGTGAAAAGGGTTTGACTATAATTATAAATATTCTTTCTTTCATCTTAAGTATTTTAAGTATTTCTCAAATTATGATTAGTTTGTTGTCGTGATCAGTCAGTGTGAAGTGTTTACTCGTTTTTGGATCGGTGGAGACGCCCGGATTTTTTGGTTTTGTTTTGTCTTTTCTTTTCTTCTCTCTTTTGTGTATGTGTGTGCGTGCGTGTGTGTGTGTGTGTGTGTGTGTGTGTGTGTGTGTGTGTGTGTATGTGGTCGTTTTAATATCTCTGTCCCATACTGCACGAACGCAGACAAGACTTTGAAACGAGATGACCCATTAAATGTAGCCTTAAATGTATTCAAAGGGTGTTATACTTATACTATCCCATTTAAAAGGACTCAATACAGAATCGTTGTTAATAACACGTGCTACTCTGTTTTCTATCGTAGGGGAAATATCCTTTTCATTATTTTAGATAAAGCAATGAAAAAACAGGATTAACATCACGTGAGGTTGTATGAAGGATCTTGGCATCGGACCCTTCTTGTAAAATTAAAACATTTTGCTTTGTAGGAAAATAGAACGACCCCCTTCAGCAAGGAGATCATCGAGTTTGTTTTTTATTACAATCATTTAGCCCGATCTTTCGATTACATGAAAAATTAATAAATTCCCTCTCGTTTGGTTAGACCTCAAACCGCCCAAAATAATGTTTGCCTCGGTGAATGAACAGTTGGACAATGGGCTGATTGTTTAAATACCTACAAACCGTCCAGGTCACTCCGTTAACAAATGGATACCACTAAACTATGTTTTAATAAAACGTATGGAGACAGATCATTTATTTTATAATTCAGTTCAGGCCTTACATTTTGGAATTCTTTACCCAAAACTCTAAGAGATGCACCAAACATCACCATTTTAAAATCTAGATTGAAACATTTATTTTATGAGAATTGTCTTACATAGAGCCTTTTGGTTTTATTTGTGTGTCTCAATTGATAGTGCGTGTGTTATTAAATTATTATTCCAAAAATGCATGATTTAATGTTATTTTTGAAACGCAAAGAGAGCGACATCGTCATGGTTTTGCGCTATAGAAATGCTATTAATTATTTATTGTGTAATATTTTTATGTTGGTACAATAACCACCAGCTGGACGGGGTGGCATTCAGGTTTGTTAGCACTAATCGCAATGTTCTGACACAGGGATGTGTAGGATTGAATGTAACACATTCGTGTTTAATTCGTTGTGTCCAAGATTTTGGAAAGTGACAAGAATCTGGAGGGCCCACAATTTCGGCTTGTCGCCTCATTGTATTCAAACATCAGTAACAGTCGCTTACAATAAGAAGTATATAAAGTATATTATGTCAATTAGGATGTCGTGGCACAAGCCAAGGCGCTGGTAGGAGCGCATAATTTTAGGTGTGTGTGTTTGGGGGGTGGGGGTATGTGTAGATTTGGGTGAGCGTGTGTGAACTGGAAAACAACAAGCGAAGAGCAACATGATTTTATTTTCCCCCACTGAAGTGACACGATTTCATATCATTAAAAGACAACACGAAAACATGTTCAGAAAGCGACTGAATGAGACGCTCCTGCGTTCATTTTCAGCAAATTAAAAAGATATGTTATTTCCGCTTGTATACTATTCACCATTATTTGTTTTTTAGTTTTTGTCGGGGTTTTTTTTCTGTCTCTCTCTCTCTCTCTCTCTCTCCCCCCCCCTTTGGGGGGGGGGGCTTTGTATCCCTTCTCTCTCTCTCTCTCTCTCTCTCTCTCTCTCTCTCTCTCTCTCTCTCTCTCTCTCTCTCTCTCTCTCTCCCCAACTCAAGTTTGTCTTCACAACACTGGTTTTAAGATTAATTAAGATATGTTTGGGGACCATTGATACGTTTGTTTGTTTGTTTGTTTTGTTTTTGTTTTGTTTTTTTTTCATTTGAATGTGATGCCTTTTGTTAACTGGACATCTATTTGAAAAAGATAACGTGCTACTTTTTAAAGAATTCTTATTGAAGGCCAGTCTTCAACGAAATCTATTATTGTTTACGTTTTATCGTAATGATTTTATTATGTGTGAACTAGATTTTGTTCATGTGTTCCATCTACACAGCATTTTGCTTTTCATGGTTTGGAAAAAACAAACGTCATTTGGTTATTTTACTGAAAGAGGAATTGTTAGGATATTTTAATACAGGTTACAAGATGGAGTGGATTTTCACAAAGTTATGGTAAAATATTTGTCATTCGAGTCTACAGATTGCAGTTTATTTTATTTTGTTGTTTCGAGATAATTGGAATTATTATTATAGTTTATAATCGTCATCGTCATCATCATCATCATCATCATCATCATCATTTTTTTCTTTTTTCTTTTGTTTGTTTTTGCTTTACTTTTGTATGCATACGAGTATGTTCAAGTATAATTGTCAAAATTTGTTGCTTTTAAAAAATCTGGCATGATTTCTATCCTGTTACCATTCTGTTGAATCTAAGGGTAAATTGACGATTGTGGGCACTGGCTTGGCCTTAGAATGTCACAAACGCAGTTTAACTCATGAAAACACTTTAAACAATTCCCAAATTCAAATTCATCTTCAAAATACTATACAAACGTAATTTTGTCAGAGAACACAACTGTACACAACAAGATTTTAGCCATAAGAATCGTGTCATTAAAGTATTGAGCGATTTTTGACTCCCAAATTAAATGAAAGTAAATGTCTATTAGCACAGATATTCCAAGAAACTTTCGAACACATTAATGACTTCATATTTTCATCTTGTTTCTCGTTGTTTTGGCGACCCTGGTTGTCAACATTTGTTTCGACATGTGTGTGACATAATTAAAATAAACGGTACGAAATTATGTAAGTTGGAGCTTCTAGGTTTATAAAAAGTATTTATGATTGTTATTCTTTTAATTGCCTAAAGACGAGGCTACGTGCTCCTCGAGAACATAAGTGAGCGTAGGCCTACTTGTGTCAGATCTCTTTGATGACCAATAATAATAGATAGTTAATTTTGTGTTCTTTTTTTTTTTTTTTTTTTTCTTCTTCTTCTTCTTTTTTTTTCCGTTCAAGTTGACTCGGCAAAGATGGTGGGTTGTGTGGGCACTGAGTGGTCATCCCACTCGCGTTTAGCTACTCTTGATCGTGCCATGCCTCGGTATACCACTTCGACCACTTTGGAAATGGAGGAGTAATGTAATCAGGGAAATAGTAAACTAATTGTAAGAGTGCCAAGCCTTGGTATGGCAGCTAGTGTCGACCCTTGTAATTATTTTTCTCTATAAGTAGTTGGTAGATATATTACAGATAAATTAGTCCTACGCGTGCCACGCCAATGGTGTTTGTTTGGATACTCGTATGGTAAACATTGTTCTTGTTATAATTGTTAGTGTTTCTGAGTTTTTAGTTGTGCTAGCAGTTTTGTAGCTTTACTGTTTTTTTTCTCGGACAGTATTTTTCATAAAAAAAAATGAATCGACATCTTGGTGAGAGCGATATACATCTTTATAATGAATTACAGTTCTAAAAGTATCAGAAGCGGCAATATTTCAAACGATGGGATAATATATCTAATTTTCTTCAGCAATTATACGGTTTTAAACAGATTATAGTCACAGTAAGTATCGATATATAATCACAAAGTCCTGACTGCCAACGAAATTTAAATGTGTATCATTGTATTTCACAGTGTATTGATATTTCAATGTTATCGTGGTGGTGTTTGGAAATCGATTAGAACGTCATTCCCCTGACAGCTTCTTTGGCATGGGTCTCCACTTTAGAGGCACTATGTTGATAAGCCGTCAAATGGAAATATATTATACTGACCAGTTAACAATTACTTTCTAGTTACAAACAATTCACGTTGACAGTTTTCAAAGTCCTATGATTTTCAAGAAGATCGGAGAGCTTGTCGAGATGTGGTTAATTGAAAGAATCTGAAAAGTTGTGTGTGCTACCAAAACAGATAGAAAATTTAACTGTAAATGAATATCAAATATATTTTTTAAAAACACAAAGAGAGAGAGAGAGAGAGAGAGAGAGAGAGAGAGAGAGAGAGAGAGAGAGAGAGAGAGAGAGAGAGAGAGAGAGAGAGAGAGAGAGAGAGAGAGAGCGAGCGATCACCCCATCCCAAAAATTTCCTGGAATCGAGCCTTCGACCATCTAGCCATCTTATCGGTCTTGAATGAAGTGTACTTGTATCGAGAGAGAGAGTGAGAGAGAGAGAGAGAGAGAGTATCTGTGTTTGCGTGTGTGTTAAAGAGAGAGTGTGTGTGTGTGTGTGTGTGTGTGTGTGAGAGAGAGAGAGAGAGAGAGAGAGAGAGTTTCAAGCCTTGGACCTTCTGATTGCTGGGGTTGGAGGATGGCTGTGGGGTGTTACAAAATAGGCGTGACTTGGCAAATCATTATGTTGTTAGTCGTACGGCATTGTGTGGTACTAACCACACTGATTACAACAACGCTCATTAGATTATCTTGGAGTCTGCAATTAACGAGGATCCAGGGGGAAATAAAAGAGGGGAAAGAATTGGACCATATCAAATTAGCACTGGGACTATCAGAGGAAAATGACAGATATTTGGGTGCCATAGGCCGGGCCCGCTTTGTCGACTCCGTGCTAAGCAAAGCTGATGAAGATGTATGATTATGTTGAAATCGTAGTGTTTTAGAGGGAGAATAAGAAAAGGTATTTTGGGGATCTAAAATGTCTTGATTGTTCAACTTGTAGGGCACTCTTCTCATAACAGGGTGTAGGTTTGAGTCGATTTCCCCCCCTGATCCTTCTTTCCATTTAGAGGAGATTGGTAGAAATTTGTGCTGGACAGTGATTTGCGGTAGACTAGCGTCCTGTTTAAAGGACACATTTTACTGCTGTTGAAAGCTTCAGAAACCGGGTTAAATTAATGATACAGGAAACTGAAATAATATGCATTTGAGATCTGAAGACGTGTCTCACGTGTGAAAGTTAATATTATTTTGAGACCTTGAAAGCTTATGTTTTGCTAATTTGATCATCATGTTAACACTTGATATTGTGCATTTGCACTACTCCAAACTGCTGCATAAAAAAGAAATAGTATGACCATAGTCTGGTCAGTTCTCTCTCTCTAATCAATTTTTTTTTTGGGCAGTTCAACTGTTTGATGTAATATTGTGTTAATACAGTCATAAGATTTGTCTCACTACTATATTATTTTAATTAAAAAATTAAAAGGTTTTCGTCATGTTTAATTAGTCCATTTTCATACGTTTGCCTTCCGTGTCATATATGTACCGGTTTTTGTAAATTTAAAAGCCGCTTTTGTCCCGTATACAATAAAATAACATTTCGCAAAAATCTACTATCTTCATTCGTTATCATATTCCGGGCGCCAGAAGAAGAGAGTAGAGAAATGTTGAGAGTATCGTTGTCATGTCAGGAGATGCTATCTTTTTCTGTGCTTATACTGTGTGGCACTCCTCACATTGTGCCTGAATCCCTGAATGCCAAGACTTTTTCATCCACACATAATGTCGTCTTTATGCCCCGTTTGTATCTTTTTGGTCATAATATGTCATCGTGCATATACAAGGATTTACTTTGACATTGTTATCCGTGTTTATTAACGAAGTCTTATTCGAGTGCGGTTTTTCATAAAGAAGAATAGCGCCTTTACACTTTGACAGATTTCAAGACGATTTGTCATGGTTATAAGGAAATTTGTTTAAACCAGATATTTGGAGTTACCTTCCCTCTTTTCACTGACAATGGCGTTGATTAATGTCACCATAAAGTGGTTTAAAAGAGAGATAGGTAATTCAGTTTCTCTACAATAACGAAATAATATATCCTCTTTCAATTGCATGTAAGGCTATTATATGTATTGTTGAGGGAATCCGACTAATGCGAAAGAGAGTTAATGAGGTATCAAGAATTTTCATTCGGACCGATTGGACGTAGGTAGCCTGATAGTGGAATAATCACCACTAGCTTTCAGCGTTTAATTGCTCGATATAATGTGCGAAAGTTTCATTATTATTTTTTTTAACAACTTCCAGCGTTGCCGCCGCCACCACCAACACCACAACTACCACAACGATCATCGTCATCATCAACATCGTTATTATTATTATTATTATTATTATTATTATTATTATTATTATTATTATTATTATTATTATTATTATTATTATTATTATTATTATTAGAGGGATCACATGGGGCAAAAAGTTTAAAACCTAAGTATCCTCTTTGCTCCTTGTTCGTGTTCTTTTTCTAAATGTTTAAAATATGCCAATCTTCACTTATCAACTCTTTGTCAGGTAGCGTATTGTGTGTGTGTGTGTTTTATTTGTACTTTCTTTTTCTTTTTTTTTGTTTGTTTTTTGTTTGTTTGTTGTTTTGTTTTGTTTTTTTTTTTTCGCTTTTCATTATATTCTTTTGCCTCATTTTGTTATTACGAATATTTTGTTGCTTATTTTTTTTCGAAATGCATCATTCTATGGACTTTGTCAGTCTTGTTAGATTTCATGTACAGATAATACAATGTATTTATTCTGTCAACAGTAGAGAAGAAATCTCATTTCACGACTGCATGTTAAGCAGATTCTTATAAGATAGCATATAATCCAATCTTAAGCCGCCTGCTATTCGCCACCAACAGAGGTCTATTTGGTGATTAAAAAAAAATTAAATTAAATTAAATAATTAAAAAAAATAAAACAAAAATAATATTAATAATATATATATATATATATATATATATATATATATATATATATATATATATATATATATATATATATATATATATATATATATATATATATATATATATATATATTTATATATATATCGGTTTAATGATTCATTTATTATTACTGTTCTTATTATTATAGAAAAAGAAAGAATTATGAACACCTTGTGTCAGTCTTTTTTCTTATAATACAATTTGACTGTATTTACCTTCGTTAAGGCATAGCCTAATAATGTGATGAAAAAAGTGCCTGTAGCCCTGATTAATAGACAGACAGAGCGATGGCCCTCTTACTTTCTCATTGCTCATCACGACCTGGCATTAGCTTGGGATGTGAATGTGTTTCCGCGGCTAACATGTCACGACAAACGGGGTCGCCACTGCCTCGTGCCTGATTCCGTTCTCGTACCTATATAATAGGCCGGCCAGGTGTTTTGTTGCCATCTAATCGGCAGCTTACTCTCGAGTGAATTCCAATGCGTAGTAAAGTTTGTTGGTGCTTTCAGTGCTTCTTTTTTTTTTGTATGTTTCCTTCGATATTAAACTATGGTTTTGGATCGTACCGCTCACTACCAATGATAAGTGTTTTATCTGGAGTTCTGTTTGGATAATGTTATTATTTTTTTTTACTTTATAAGAAGACTTATTGATTATGATAAACTCAACTTATACACTTCGTGGCAGCAATGCTGTACACGTGGACTATGCATGCAGTGTTAATCACAATTGGATACCATCCTTGCCCTCCTCTAGTCCAGTTGCCATGAGAAATACCCATGATGGGAGTGTCTCGGAGTGTACGGATCGCTATAATATGCCCTCATTGTCATCTTCATCATATCCATTATCATCTTGGGGTAATAATGTCAACAATAACGATGTTGTGACCCGTTCCATGTCATGTAAGCTGATGAGTGGCTGCGAGGACAACAAGAATATCAACCATAACTTGAATAACGACGAGAGCAATAATAACAACAGGTGTATTACTTTACAATCCAAATCAGCGGCTAAACGAGTGTCCAAGTACTGGACGATGGTCGAGTGGGAGTGTCGTCAACCTTGCCGTGATCAGATTCAAATCACAGACAACCGTAATGTGAAAATATTACTTGAAAAAAACGATAATTCTGTCCGCAATGGATATGGTGTGGAACACAGCTTGACTCCAACTGGCCGCATAAACGGAGGTTTATCATTAGATCACCACTCTTCAAATAATTGTTCTTCTGGCGGTGGGGAATATGATATAATACCCAGTGGTTACTTTGATGACAACAATTCAAATCTTCCACCTTTCCCCACTTATGAACTAACTTGGGACGAGAAAAACGGGATTTCTCCTGAAAACTATGTCAATGCTGTTCGTAGTGGAAATAATGATTACAATGTATTCAGCGGTTGCAGGTAGGGTGGGCCAATATAATAATCATAATTGATTGTTCTTGGAATGTTGTCGATGATGTAGATCCCTCTCCTCTATCTTTCTGTTTATCTATTTTTCCATTTATTCTTCTTAACTCCCTCCTTCCTTTACTCTTTGATCTTTTACCGTCTCCCCTTCCCCCCTTCACTCAAAAAGATACATTCACTCTAGCATCGTTCAGATCTAATGCTCACAAAATCACAAGCAACACACACGCACTCACAAACGCCCGGCTCTCCTCTCCACAGAAGTGCCATTATTATTCTATCGGAATATATTAAAATTGTGTATTTAACTGTACAATGCGTTTGATGAGTAAGGCAGGTATCGAAGTAATAAAATGTTTAACCCAATGTTTAAAATCCACTTTAGGTTGTGTTGTATGCTTACGTATAACCTGTACTTAAAGGTCCGCTTGACATTTGTACCTGGTTTATCGCGGATAGATTTATAGCCTGTAACATTCATAGCACAGTTCCATGTATGTTGTATTTGCGTATGTGCGTTTGTGTGTGTGTGTGTGAGTATGAGAGAGAGAGAGAGAGAGAGAGAGAGAGAGAGAGAGAGAGAGAGAGAGAGAGAGAGAGAGAGAGAGAGAGAGAGAGAGAGATTAAAGTAAGATCCCAACTGCTCTCAATGACAATTGTTATTGAGGCAATACATAATTTTACTTCTGTTGGCCATACATAATTCTTTAATATCAAGAAGTCCCAATTAATTGGAAAGGTCTTTTATTTCCTGATATCATCAAGATATTACACTTAGCCTGTTTTTAATAGATATTTACTCGGTTGTACAGATTAGGGAGAGGGGAGGGGGGGGGGGGGGAGTCGAAATTGGATTTAAAAAGTTATTTTTCGATTAGAATCAGCGGAAAGTTTTTATTTTACTCAGAAATTAATTTGACTTACGCTACAACAATTTTAAATCATTTTAAAGGTACACTTCGCTTAAAACAAACCGATGTAAATCGTGTATTTTGGTTCATTAACAGTTGGTTCTTCGAATTTGGATCTCTCCCCCCTCCAAAAATAAAAGAATACACCCATCTCCATATATGTATATATATATATATATATATATATATATATATATATATATATATATATATATATATATATATATATATATATATGGTAGGTCTGCTTATCTGCTTGGATATCTTCGTATAGAATGCTCCCTAATCGTTATGGTATGATAATTACATAGTAATAGATTTGAAATTCTGAAGGTTGTGAGGGGCTTCGTTCCTCTTTTAGTCGATCTGGATAGGAGTTTGGGTGAAGGACAAGACTATTCAAACAAGGTCGATAGCTCCAGCCTTTCTTATACTTTTATGGGCGCACGGATATTTTTCTTTCCACGGATATGTGGCTCGTTGGCTCAGCGAAATTGTTTGTCGTAGTGTCTCAAAAAGTCAACTAATGTTAAGTGTGGACAGTGGAAAATGCTGGACCCGACGTTTTGTCCTTGGGTAAAGCTCTTTATACACATTGCCCCATTCAACAGATGTACACGAGTACTTAGCTATAGACAGCGACGTATGGTGTAAGATTGTTGGTACGAAAGACTTCTAACAAGCGACTGGTATTATGTGAAAGGAAATATGGTTCTACACGACCTGTTTTTTTGTTTGTTTGTTTGATTTTTTAAAAATTTGTTTGTTTGTTTTTGTTTTTTGTTTTTTGTTTTTTTTTTTTTTTTTTTTTTTTGGGGGGGGGGGGGGGGGGGGGGGGGCGGCGGCAGATATTTGACACATTATGAAGCGCGTTGAGTAAATCCGTGGTGGTGGGCCATCTTAATGTTCATATATTTTTAACACACTATCTCGTTTGTGGGGATTGCCAAGACGAAACTTAGTTAAATATTGGTTCGTGGCATTGGTATTCTTGCACTATCATTGATTTGCATTGAAGACTTCAGATTTGACAACAAGAATCATACATCTTTCGAATTGACAACTCATTCACAGTCTCTCCTGATGAAACGAGTGCCGGTGAAATCGATCTTGAGGTTCAAACCCCTTTAAATGACCCCCTACCCTTTCCACCGACGAATTATCAACGTATTGTTACAAGCACTCAAATAGTTAACAGTTGAGAAAGATATACCGGAACCTTCATAACATATTGGGTTGGTAAGAACGTGCCCAAAAGATGAATGCTAGTTTTGAGCCGTAGTCAACCAAAGTTAACCCCATATTTTTGGTCGTTTCAGCTTTGGACGTCGGCCTTCTGGTTGTGTCACAAGGACTAGTGAATGCCTGGCCCTGGAAGCATCAGAAATGATTGTGGTAAGTAAAATTTGTCTTTTGGTCGGTCCCCTTGTCTTGGCAGAATTTCTTTCTTTCTTTTTTTGTTTTTTGTTTTGTTTTGTTTTGTTTTGTTTTTTTAAAATAAAAAGTGTAACTTTTGCTTTATTTTGGCTTTAAATGGTATTTTTCTTATCAAACAAAGAATAGTGTAAGGTAGATATTTGTGTGTAGTTATAGTGCTATTTATATGGAGTCAGTCGTGAGTTTGGGAGTACCTAATCGTGTCGACGTGGAAGTGAGCTCATCGTAACCTCATGTCGTTGTGTGTTTGTGCGTGTGCATATTATGTTTAATAACTTGGTTTTAAGGAAGACACTTGAGTAAGCTTTTAGGAATATTATGGGGAAAAAAGGAAGAAAAAGAGAAGAAAACGCCAATGTTAAGTGTTACTATTTTAAGCAAATTGTGAGTAAAATGTAGTATTAACTAGGATCGGTCGACACGTGCTGTGTACAACAACACTTGAACCTTCGTGACATCTCAGCAACATTCTTTCCTTTTAATATAATATTATCGTTTGTTTAATGTAGTTCTAGCGTGAGGCATAAGGGCATGATTATAGTGAGGCAATTGGGTGTGTTTTTATCTGGGGAAAAAATAGCTTCATATTTACCAAAATTGCGTCAATGTTTTCTCAATATCGTTTCTTTCTTAGTCGAAAAAAAATATATATTCCATTATATTTCCTCTGCTGTCTCTCTTTTCTTTTTATTTCTTTGGTGTGTGTGTGTGTGTGTGTGTGTGTGTGTGTGTGTGTGTGTGTGTGTGTGTGTGTGTGAATGTTTTGGTTTTGTTTCTTGCTTTTTATTTTTATTCACACAAGCTCTTTATATAATATATTGAACAGAACGTTAGGGGCTATGTAATTTATTGTTAATGTTCAGTTGTCCGTTTTATTTTCAACTGTCACTTTTCGTCTCATAGTTTGAGGGTAACCCCTCCCCCCCCCCCCCCCCCCCCCCCCCCCTCCAATCGACATCTATATATATTTTTTTCGACGCTTTATAGCAGTAAAAATGGAGTTGTTTATTCATTAAAAAGAAGTAAAAAAAAAACAACCCAAAAACTTTTCTTTCCTGTTTGGTGAGTACTTCCCCAGGTGATCTATTGACCTAAATAAAAGCTTTAATGATACGTATTCTGATGCTATGGGTGATATTATAGGTTGGAGTTATTGCCTTTTCCCTTACACTTCTTTTTAAAATTTCTTTTTTAAACTTGTTTTCTCGTCATTACGCGTATTTAAGAGTATGTTGTAAATATTTGTTAAAAATATATTCTAACATTTACTTGATTATAACTATTTGATTTTTATTAGTTACCTCGGAGCTATTGTTACTCATGAATGATGCTTTTTAAGAAAACGTTTCTCATAGTGAGTTAGTCGCTTCTCACATCTACACCTTGTCCGTGTGTGATATCAATAGTACTGCTGCACTAAGTCTTAGTTGACGAACAGATGGGGGAAATAATTTTTTTTTTAATGGAGGGGGAAGGGGGGGGGGGGGGGGTTAATGTGCGATAGTGTTGGATACTAAGTAAAATGAGAAAATGAAAACGAAGAGTGAAGTTCAGAGTGCAATTTAGATTTGTATGCAAGAAAGAAGACCGGAAAACGACTTACTTCGCCTTTAGACACACGTGTCAGCAGTGGGTGATTAATGATGCTGGAATTTTCACAATGTATGAAGTTTCTGGAAGAGGGGTATACGGCTAAGCTGTATCTATGTTTTTTTTTTTTTAATTGGCATCACATGACCAGCATTTAAGAAAACACTATTATGTGTATTGCGGACATCATTTGTTGTTGTTGTTGTTGTTGTTGTTGTCAAGTAGATAGTGATGATTTCGATGATGATAATGATGATGAATTGATAAGACTAATAGTAGTAGTAATAATAATAATAATAAAGACAATGATAATAAATATAGTCTTTTTTCATCTTTTTGTGTGTTATTTATTAAGATGTGTGTACTTTTTTTTCTTCAAATAAAATTGTTGTCTGATATAAAAAAAATGTTTTTGGAGAGGGGCGGGGTGAGATTTTATATTTCACAATGCCCACGATATGTGCTAAATGCATTTTACAAGGGGGTTCCAGACCAAATGCAACATACAGGACGAGTCATGGCGCACGAAATACCCTTTCCGACCAGGTACACATTTTTACACCTGAGTACAGCGATGGAATGTTATATGAGTCTTTTCCCAAAGGACTCAGCTTTGTGCCATCAACAGACAACACGGTAGGCGACAAAACCTCCCGGTTGACGGTTTGGCCTGAACAAAAAGGAGAGTCGGATAGAAAGATATACTCCGAAGCCTTCTCATAAAGCTTTTCTCGTTACTAAGTTAGAAGAATATGATCGTAAGGATTGACATTACTGGATATCCCCAGTGTTGTCATGCCAATATCCATAATATTTAATTTCTCGAGTTTTGATGCACCTAATCGTGTCTGTATTTTGCTTTGTTTTGTTTTGTTTTGTTTCTTTTAAACCATTTATTTCAAAATTATTGTTGTTTCAATAAAATAGATATAAAGAATTTCATTAATTTTAAACCACATTTTTACTCTGTACTCCAAATGAACCACACACATACACACACACACACACACACAATATATATATATATATATATATATATATATATATATATATATATATATATATATATTATATATATAGTTACACTTATAGTTATATATATATTTCTTTTTAAAAAAGTATTATAAATTATGGGCTGTAATTTTTAGGTCATGACTCGATAAGTTGAGTAAAATACCAGCAACCAGACAGCGGTCATGATTTTGCCAGAGGTCACACAAGTCACATACATACATACATACAATATTTATATTGTATGTACTGTAATCGACGCATTTCAGTTACATCCAGAAGCAGATGGGAATATAAAATGCCACCACCGAGCGGCATTCCAGGGGATGAGCGCTGTACATTTCCTTACTGATAAGATTATTCGCGGTTACATTCGTGTTTTTAAAAATATATATGTATTTGAGGGTGGAGGGGGAGTACGATATCAATAAAATTTGTAAAGAAAGGGAAAGGGGTGATAGGTGATGCTTCGCTAGGTAGAAAGTGAACGGGGTGATAATATACCTGAATTAACCCCTTATCCTTGAAAGTTTTTTTCTCCAGTCATTAAAAGCGAAATCTCGTATGGTTTATCTTTCGCATTGGCCTTGTTACTTCCACTTGTAATGTTGTGTTTCCTTCTTATTTATTTATTCATTTGTTGTCGTTTTAAAGTCGATATTTTGGCATGCGGTGGAGGGTTGAGATTATTTCTTAAATATTCTACGTGTATTGAACAACTTGTTTGCCACCTTTTGGATGGAATGAGAACCAGCTACCCAATCGCATACAACTGAGTGTCGAGAAGTATCGGGAAATAAAACCAACTCTAGCCCAATTAAAACTAGGCTCGTATATATGAGGCAAGTGGTCTTATCACTTGAGCTGCTAGGACTGTATACCATGAAAATGATTCATGTTTAAATTGTTTAATTTCATTCATAATTTGTGATAACGGGATCTAACTTTTCATCCTCTTGATTTAATCGTTACTCGCTCAGAAGAATTCGTTAGATCATCACAAACCATGGGTGTTGTTTTTTGGGGGGAGTTTTTGCCCCCGCCGTCACACATCAGGAACTCCTATCTAAATTTCACTTTTGATTTTGTCGGGTTTTTGTTTGTTTTGTTTTTTCCTCTTTGGTTGTTGTTTTTTTTTGTTTGTTTATTGGGTTTTGTTTTGTTTTGTTTTGTTTGTTTGTTTTTTTTGTGGGGGGGGGGGGGGGTTGTTTTTGATTTTTGTTTTTACTTTTATTTTTTGGAGGTTGGGGGGGGGGGGGGGTGGGCGGGCTTATTGTTATTGACGCTGCTGTTGTTTTTGTTGTTCTCCCTGTTGTTGCTGGTGGCTGTGTGTTTGTGTGTGTAAGACACCACTTGGGAGTCTCTCTATCCGTGAGAATCCCATGCCGGTTGTGAACACAGAATTGAATAACAATACATTATCATTGGTTGTAAGACTGTTAGTCCTCGGGATGGGGGTCCATGGGAAGAAATGCCAAACCTCCGGTTACACTGGGGGGGGGGGGGGGGGGGGGGGGGGATCTGGTCTGGAGCAATAAAAAAAATCCGGGTTACGGGAACTTCCGTCAAAGTCCGATGATGTTCCAAGAATACCCCCACCCCCTGCTCAGCCACCTCCACCACCACACTATCATCATTACCACAACTACTACATTCGGATCACCCACATTATCAATACCATACTTCAACCACCACCACCACATCATCATCACTACCACTACTATTACAATCACTACCATAACATCAACATGATTACAATTCTACAACCATCACCACTTCATCATCACCACCATCATCATCATCATCGCTACCAATACGACTACAAACGCCACCACCACATCATCACTACCACTACTACAATCACAACAACCACATCATCATCAGTACCACTACTACTACAACCATCACCACCACACATCACCACTGCCACTACTGTGATCTATATTTCTTCTTATCTCCCATATGTCATGCGTATTGTAACATCTTCTTTTCATCTGCGCTTATATAACATATACATTTCGCAAGAGTCGTTTATTTCATCAACCATAGTAGCTACCTCGCTATTAAAGGCGCCTTTAACCCAAGAGTGCTGACGCAACTGACGAATTCTACCTATTATTATGTCCTCCGCGATTTGCACCCTCTTATTTTCCACAAATTTCGCAAGCGCTTAAATTTCTAAAACTATTGCTGCCATGTATAGCTATCTATTTGTCAAGCAGTGAGTGAACCGTTTGTCGTAGATCGATTTAAGATTAAGATACTACTCGAATAGTTTCCAGTTATTTTGTTGAAGTGATGGGCTGATGGGGAAGAACACTCAAATCGGCTAGTAGAGGGAGGAGGGGGAAAAAAAAGAAGTTATTTTCGTCTCCTATATTGGAGGCGTGAAGGATTAAGAGATGTGTCGAGGAGTATGTCGTCGTTTCTGTTGATGTGTTATGATGTCCCTGATTTCACCCTGATGTCATTTCCGTAACCTCTTGACCCTTTCCATTTTGTCGCTTGTCCTACTACAACTACATACTACTACCGTCGCTTTCACTGTCCTCGCTTTAAATGTACATCAACTTATGTTGTGTTGTTTTTTTTTTCTCCTTCTCTTCTCACACACATCTCTGAAGTGAAGCAAAACGAACACTGTTATTATTATTATTATCATTTTCAACGCCATTTCAGAGTGGGTGTTGGAATGTGACTAAAAACGGAGCTGGTCAATTAAAGCATGTCGTTTTGATATCGTCCTTTGTGTGTTTGTGTGGATATTTAGGTTTTTGAATGAAAGAGTGATTTTAACGATCGCTGAAGTTTTATTGATAACGCATTGATAATAATGGATTATCTTTCCTTCAGTTGTTCGTATTAGATAAACTACTCTCACTTCCTGCTTATTTGCTTTCCATTTACAGTGCTACTTCCGTGGATTTTTCAAATTTGAAAGGACGAGTTTTAAGTTTTAATTAATTTTCGTTGACATATTTATTTCAGTTTCTTCGTCATCTTTGAATTATTTTTTTTTAAAGCAAACCAATTGAAAATTAACCAAAAGAAATTTAAAGCAGTTTGTTCTATGATGGATTACACATTATTTATTGTCAATGATGTTTCTGTGACGTAAGTGAAAATGTATCCTTATGGATAAGAGGTTTATATCATCTAGTTTGATTGTTTTGATGAGTTATGTAATATCTTTTGACATGCGATTTAAAAGACGACAATGATTGGGAAAAGAGATTGAACAAAAAACAGTGTTCTACTCAATCTATTCAAAAGACAGAAATTAACGTTAAGTTGACATGGCATTGTAATGGGAGATAACAAAATGGATATCAGACAACTTGGATTAGTAAAATGCTTGGGCTGGAACATCAGTATGGTGGAAACTATGGTGTTATATAGAGAACAGGTAAACTATTCTCTGATTATTTGTTGGGATTCATTATATGATAACTCATTTTTGAGAGAAGTTGTTCTCTCTCTCTCTTCTTTCTCTCTCTCTCTCTCTCTCTCTCTCTCTCTCTCTCTCTCTCTCTCTCACACACACACACACACACTCATTGTATGTGCATGTGTGTTTTCCTTGTAGTATAATAAGTAAGGGCCGTTGTCTCTTGACACTAGAGAAGACCTGCCTTCTGGGAAATCTAAAATTCGTAATTTTTGGGAGATAAAAAATTCTAGTCGCTTTAGTTAACTTTAAAAATCAATAGTTTGCCCTCACATGGATTAAATAACACTTCAAAATCCTTAAAATTACGTAGTCGGTCATCAACTTTCATTTTCAATAAGGCTTAGAGATGCTTATTAAGTTTGGCACTGGAGCCAAAAATTTCGTAATTCTACTAATTTTTCGTAGTAGTAGGCAGGTCTGCTAAAGGCTATGCCTGTATTTGTGTCTTGTGTTTATTGATGACCTTTCTGAATATGTTATCCTATGTTTCATTTCTAAATGAATGATATTGGAAAATTGATTTAGTGGAATAGTTTCCCTTTTCCCTTTCCCCTTCCTTCCTTCCTTCAGTTATTTCTTCTTTCACTCTTTCCTTCGCTCTTTCTTTCCTCCCCCCCCCTCCCCTCCCCCTCCTCCTATGTTGATGTCTTTCGAACATTCTCGTTCAGATATTCAATTGTCCCTCGTTTCGTGTTTCGGCGATATAATTATGTGTCATTGAGCCCCGATTTTTACTCGCTTAGAGGTCACGAATTACAAAAGTTTTTGGTGAGCGCTCATTGTTTCACCATGAGGCCCCACGTGAATGGAATGACATGCCTTATTTAATTCAGAGAATTCTGTCCATTGAATCGTTTAAATCTTGTCTCGAATATCACAAGTATCTATAATGTTCTAATAAAAATTCCCTTAGCTAAATCTGTAAAATCTCTCTATGGTGACACACAATGCTACAATGTTGAGAAGAGGGAAGCATATGGCGGTTATTCGTTCATTAATTTTTTGTGGAAAGTTTGCCACAAGATTGTTATATTATTTTTAGGCCAGACCCCGAAATCAGGTCGCAAAACGGGTGTCAACACACATAATGTATATTTTTCACCAAAAATCATATATTGACGATAAAGCATGATAAAACCGCCCAATTTAGGAAATTATTATTTTTTTTTTTTTTTGGAAAAGACCCAACCGTCCCTTCTTAAATAAACTGTTTTAGCTGCCTTAATTTACTTGTATAAAAAACTACTACTACTACTACTACTACTACTACTACTACTACTACTACTACTACTACTACTACTACTACTACTAATACTACTACTACTACTACTACTACTACTACTACTACTATTACTACTACTTACTACTACTAATACTACCGCCAAATATGTAGTATAAAAAAGAACAAAAATAATATTTCTGTCAATTCCCACGTGAATGGGTCTACAATGAAGAGGGCTATGATATTACCATTACAGAATCTGTAGTTTGACTGGCATAAGCAGTATAAGATGTTATGGCAGCTCAGGCAAGTAATTTGGCCCAGTGTTGAGAGTCGTGATTTATTCTCTCGGCATCGTGCTATTTGTGGCAACTTTAAGTGCCTGTGATGATTTCGAGTGACGTATTTCATAAACCAATATCCTAGAAAGTTAAAGCAGAAAGCGTATATTTATGAATTTCTAGCTGACAGCCTTTTACGGGATATGGGTGGAAATAAAATTGAAAAATTAAGATAATATACCATTTGCATTTTGATAATCAAAAAGAGGAGGCGTTACCTATTGATGCTTTGCATTTAGCCAGAAAAAAACAAACAAACTCACAATACCCGTCAGCTGGATATAACGTACCAACACACGTTTATAGTCTGATAGAATTTAGTGAGGACTACTCTTTAAAATGGCTGGCTAAAAACAATAACGAAGAACTGAGCGACGTCAATTTTAATTCCTTCTATTTGCCAAAAGAGAACTTAAAATTTAGCTTTGTTATTTCGGGCAAGAGAACTTAAAATTTAGCTTTATTGTTTCGGGCGGTTGCTATTGTTGTTTTAAACAACATTGGTACTTTCATTGTTTGGCATTGCGTGTGTTTAAGGGTTTTAAATCTTCAATATCCGTAACTTGTGCATGCAAAAGGAGATGCAAATAAGACTGTTAAATGCAAGCGTTTTTGCAAGGAAGTGGACGGAATGTATTTAAACAAAACTTTACTATGATGAAAGTGTTGTAGCAAACGATCACATTTAGATAAGTTTTGTAAATGCTTTATAGGTTGTGTTAATGACTCATGTGTCCCTATCATAGGATGACTCAAATTAATCGAGATGAGTGGTCTGACTTCCCTGTGAATCGAATACATCATGGGCTGGGAATAAGGGCACATGTCACACTTAAACCTATTGTGAGAAATGGCGAGTCTTTTGAATGCATCCTTGTGGTAAAGGACACATTGCCATTTTAGTATTTACATTTCCTGGTTTTCGTTTCGGTAGCTTATCTCCCGGATTTCTTTTTCAGCCTAATAACCCCCTCCAAAACACACACACACACACACACACACACACACACACACACACACACACACACCTCCTCTCTCTCTCTCTCTCTCTCTCTCTCTCTCTCTCTCTCTTCCCCTCTCTCTCTCCCCCTCTCTCTCTCTCTCTCTCTCTCTCTCTCTCTCTCTCTCTCTCTCTCTCTCTCTCTCTCTCACTCCCTTTGCTATGAGGCAAATTTAAATCTACAGTATGTTCAGATGCTGCTATGCCACCCATGCGTATTGATGGCCCCCTATCCAGATTGTAGTTTAAGGCATAACAGAGGGTGATCGCACCCGTGTGATGTATCAGAACAAAATCTCTCTTAGAATTTGTTTACATCATCTTTACAAAATTCCACCCCTTAAAGTCTAGCCTGGATAAACGATATTCTCGAAGATAAATCATACCCAGTTGCCCCCAACACGCGACCCTTGCTTTTGTAGCATTCACGTTCTCACGTCACATTCTTGTTTAGGTACCTATTTTTAGTCTTTACCTGTTATATACAAGCTCAAGTTTTATATATAACATATTACCTTGGTTTGAACGTGTGGGGGAAGGAAAAATAACCCAAATTTCTAGTCACATTCCACCCCCCCCCCCCCCCCCCCCCCCCCCCCTCATTCCTTCCATCGTTGTCTGTATTCTGTTACCGTATTTATTGGTTAATGAAATCATATTATTTTACTTAACCATTTCATCAATTGACTCGGAAATTCCTTAAAATAATTCTAGCAATGAAAACTGCTTTAGATAGAATTGTCTTCAAATATATTCTCAGTGAATTACCGGAAGTATCTTAAATACCTGCATTATACAGTAACACACACACACACACACACACACACACACACACATATATATATATATATATATATATATATATATATATATATATATATATTATATATATAAATATTTACCACAATGTTTGAGACAGTCTACATTAATGTTTCAGGCTTAATTTGCCATCGTCAGGACTGAGTTGTTTTGTTGACTCAACAAAACAACTCAGTCCTGACGATGGCAAATTAAGCCTGAAACATTAATGTAGACTGTCTCAAACATTGTGGTAAATATTTTAAATAATAATAATTCGCTCCATTACTGCATGTCGAGGACTTTTCGTACCATATTTGTATCAAACACGATTCAATATATATATATATATATATATATATATATATATATATATATATATATATATATATATATATATATATATATATATATATATATATATATATGTGTGTGTGTGTGTGTGTGTGTGTGTGATATATATATGGAATTTTAATAAATTATTGAATTATTGGGCGAATGAATTAATTAACTGATCTTTTGACCTTCAACTCATACATTATATACACTGTGCTCGATCTGTCTGTCGTCCGTCCGTCTGTTCGCCCATCCATCCATCTATCCACTTCAATAAAACTCAATTTATTCAGCTTGAAACTTATTCAACAGTTTGATCCTTGTTGATTATGGTATCACATTGTGTTCACCATTCTTAACGGAAGTCAATAACCAATTTCCCCGTTTGTAAGGCATATTATATTTACCCTTTTCTATAAATAACGCAGCTATATTTCGTGATATTTTTTTTTTTTTTTTTTTACCTATCAGAATCATCAAAAGAGGTGATATTATGTAGGGTCTAGAACTTTCATACCGCCGTTGATAATTATTGTCAAATACGAACCAGGTGAGGCAAAAGATCATGTGTACACATGGGTCCCCCGGGTCCGGGGCGACTAAATCTGCCACTGCCGAATACTTATCCAAGAAATGTCAATCAGAAGATCTCTCTCTCTCTCTCTCTCTCTCTCTCTCTCTCTCTCTCTCTCTCTCTCTCTCTCTCTCTCTCTCTCTATCTCTATCTCTATCTCTCTCCCTCCCTCTCTCTCTCTCTCTCTCTCTCTCTCTCTCTCTCTCTCTCTCTCTCTCTCTCTCTCTCTCTCTCTCTCTCTGTGTGTGTGTGTGTGTGTGTTTGTGTGTTTTATTCGCTCTGCAGTCATAAATCTAATTGGAAACATGCAACTGATTATCTTTTCTTATTTGATATTTACTGAGAAGCCAGTTGCAGTTATTGAGTATGTATGCTAGTCACAGCCCCTAATCTTTCATTATAGTAGGAATAAAATTGACGTCACTCAGCTCTGTTTTTTGTGGGTTTTTTTTGACTGCCAGTCAAGTGATACTTTAAACGTTTAAGGTTGCACATAGTTTTGTGTGTAAATGCGATTGATTTTGCAGACACCATTTGATGAGTATTTTACTTAAACGCACACCATCAATACTCACGCTCACTATGGTTTAACGATCAATCCTCATAATCCGCGTCTGTCTTCATTACATAATTATGGTGTCATCCAAAAATACACCATATTTAGACACTTTTGTAATAATTGTTTTGATCTTTTTCTCCATTTGTATCATACGCTTTGAAGAGAAAATTCGGTGTATTTAGAAGAGGCTTGTTGCTATATTTGGTAGCCATACGATTGTGTCCTTTTGAAGTTGGTAAAACCACTTTGTGCTGACTGAATGGACATGTGCAGATGCTGTACTCGAGTATTGTGAGTCACTCACACATATAAAAGTACAGGTTTTTCTTTCTCTACTACCAGTAGTACCAGTTCCCTGCTTTGAAATTAGTCGCACTCTATATTCTATATGCTTTTATAGATGAAGATATGCGTATGTCTCATTTGTTTTTGTTTTCTCTGATTAAGTTTTTGTTGTCGTCGTCGTCGTTATTATTATTATTATTATTATTATTATTATTATTATTATTATTATTATTATTATTATTATTGTTGTTGTTGTTGTTGTTGTTGTTGTTGTTGTTGTTGTTATTATTTTTATCATCCATTGTTTTACACAAACAAAAACCACAAACACATTTCCTCCTATTTTTTGTGTCTTGAATTATATGAAGTAAATAAGAACAAGGATGTAAAGCCACGAGAAGAACACCAATGTGATGCATTGTATCAGTGTACCTTGGTTTTACATGAATGTATGAATACATTAGGGATGTCTTTTGCTCCCATGGTGGGCTTGGGAGGTCGATCTTGCTGTCTGTGGTTTCTATCTCAACTATAAATGATCAGTGATTTCTATCTCAACTATAAATGATCGTGTCCTTCTAAACCTTTTCCTGGAATGAGATTACTTGGTTTTGGGAGCCCATTCCTGACTGGAGCCTGAGATGAGAGGGAAAGAGTCAAATTTATAGATCTCTTTTGAAAGGAGATGATCTTTTTTTCTTCTTTGCGAATTGTTCATTGCATGTATGCATTATTTTAAATTTCTTAATATTTTATTTGCATTTGAGTTTATTTTTCATGATCCATATCTTGTACTGTGCCCGGATGGAAGTGTAGGGTACTTTATACAGGCCACTCATATGGGTTGTGTTGTATTTTTGGTAAGATGGTGATGATAAAAGGAGATCTAAATCAATGGAACACGAAACACAGCTTATTCGTTTTCTATTTACAACGGAAGACATTGCTCTTTTAACACCAAAGGTTTCATACAGTCACAAGAGTTATTAATTTCTTAATACATTACAGGTTGCTCTTCATATCTACTCCGATTCCCATTCTCTATTTGGGCCTTTATCTTTGTGTCTCATTCAGGAGAGCATCTATGCCACTGTAGTGTAGATAATGTTTTGTAGTCGCCACTACCTAGATCATGTCAAAATGTCCAAGTAGATGACCAGACACTTGGACTGTAGACTTTCTCGGTCTATGTATGTGTTTGATATATATGATGTTTCATCATCAGAGGTTAAAGAAATGATGCCTGTAAAGGGCTAAGAGCATGGTGTTTATCGTTGATAAGCTCCTGTAAAACACATCCGCCCACCCTTTCCTATCATCATCTAACTTTTTACTGGAACTGAAATTTTAAAAAGTGCATTGCAACTCTTTAAAACACAAAATCAAGTATGATCATAAATGATTTCACTCAAACGTTCCTGTAGCACATTGAGAGTAAAAGCAACTATAATTCCACCGTATGGATGTGTTTGCTTGTTTTTGTATATGTGTGCATTTGTGTCCATTTTTATGTAAATGTGTGTTTGTAACATTTTTTTTCATGCTTGATTTACCTAGCTCTATGCTTATTTTTCCAAAATGGCACTAAAATTGAGTCCTCTTACTTTTGTCTATTTTAGATTGACCACCCTGATTCAGTTGCGATGCAGCCCCCTGTCAACACAAATCAAGGGGGCCACAGATCGGTGGTATCTGCATCTAACATTGAATTGCTTCTCAATGATAATCAGCCAGCCAGGCCCATGAGACGCATGAATTCTGATAGTATTATTGAACAAGTACGTTTCCTCCTAAATAAAGAAAAAATCTGTGGAAATGATTGTTAGAATATGCTAAGTGGAGTTTAATATCTAATGCAATATTTGTTGTTTTTGTTTTGTTTTGTTTTTTATTTTTGTGTTAACTGTTCTTTTCTTTTCTTTTCTTTTTAATATACCTCCCCCCTTCCCCTAAAGAGAATGACATTTTAAAAAATGAGTTACAATTCGTCAAATTGGTGTCGTCATCCCCTCCCTCTCTCACTGTGCATGGCGTGTGTGGGTGTGTATTTGACTGTTTGTTACTGTTCATTTCTAATTCATTCTTATGTGAGGTAATTTGGCTCTATTTAGAGGCCTACCGTAAAATATAGTCCTCATAATGAATTCCCTGTATGCCTAGAATACGTTGTTCTTTCTTTAGGTCATCAAATATTCAAATAGCCACAAGCAGCTTGATCTAAGATTCTGCCTTAGATGTCTGAAACTTCATTTTAATTCCAATGTTTATATTACTAAATTGTCTTACTTAAAGAGGGTATAAAACCTTTTTTAAATATAAAAACTTCTACAAAAACTCTTTCCATAGTTGCCGGAAGATTGTACAGGAGGCAATTTTCTACCGCATGCTGGAGTGGGGCTCGTAGACCATCCAGCAAACAAACGTTTTTCCAGAGCAAGCGACACCTCCAGTGCTTACTCTGGGTCTGACTTGATGCACAACTCTCAGGATGACAACAATAGCATGCTTGACCCAGATTTTAGTGGTCTTACAGAGAGTATGGTAGACTCTGATGATGAGGATGCTGATGCTGAATCGACAGAGGTGAGTTTGGGAATTGCATTCTGTCAAAAGTAATATAAAGAATAGTAATTAGATGTGAACTTAATCAGTGCCTTGATTTTCCTCCAAATCAAAATAATTCTTCTTATGGTATTGTATATGATAACATATCTTAGCTCTATTGTAGAAGATATATGTTTTATTCCAGTGTAAATTTTAGCACTTTGTATGAATATCTTTAGCTCTTTCTATCTTTTTCTCCCCTTTTCTTTATCTTTTTTTTTTTGGTAGATTTTTTTTGTCTACTATGTATTAGTCTCTATATTATGGCATTATTTCCTTGCTAATGGAGTTATATAACATGGAAATGAGACAAAAGACTTCCCCAAGTCTTTTGATGTAAAAGCATTCTGTAAAATCAGCTCTTCAAAATATAATTAGAAAATGAAAAATAATCTGTCCAACCTTACGATGTCGCTTAAGGTCTTAATTTAAAATCTTTTATACATTCATTTATTTATTTATTTATTTTTTTTTTTTTTTTTGAGAAGTCCTTAGATATTTTTATTTACCCATACCATATGTTTTTAAATTTGTGTCATCCAGTCCTTCAGTATTAGGGATGCTGAAAGGGATTGTTTGGAAAAGGAGCCATCAGAGAGGACGGAAGAAGACATTCAGATATTGTTAGATTTCACACGGCATTTAAAGGTAAGACCTAAAATAAAATCGTTTTAAATTGCAAAAAGTCTTTCAATTAGTCTGATTTTGTGTGTGTGTGTGTGTGTGTGTGTGTGTGTGTGTGTCTGTGTGTGTAAGTGTGTGTGTGTGTATGTGTGTGTGTGTATGTGTGCAGTCATTATCTGATAATTCATCATTAATATTGGGGTAAATTTAATAAAAACTATCATTCCATTGGTAATCACTAAAGGGGCATTCATTTCCACTCATTTGAGACTCACCATTGCCATAGTATTATGTTGGAATGAACCAAATGGGGGAAAATGGAAATTAAAATCAAAAGTTATCATAAACAGGAAATTTAAAGTTTTTATAACTTTGAAAAACAAAACTCACCCTCCTCAATGAAAGCATTTGTTTTAACTATTTGTTTAAATCTAAGTTTTAAAATTCACTTTTTAAGTCCATCTGGACATAGCACCACTCTGAGACGATTGGACACAATTACAATTGATATTCAACATGTTTCAAATGCATCTTTCGTGGCATTATTTTGTAAACTTAAGTCCCTAGAGCAATTGTATTGAATTTAATAGAATTGTTTAAGACTGGCCCCCTTTATAAAAAGGATTGGTATTAGTATCACTGAAAATTAATTGCTCTGGTTATAAGCATATAGGTACTATTTCTTTTTATAAATAATTTCTGCCTTTATTCTTTTTCGTTTAGTTTGAAAATGAACGACTGAATAAACCACCCTGGTGATATTATTATTTTTTCATTGAAGACATTGTATTTTTTTGTGATATCTTCACCTTAAAATCATTGCAGGAAATTCACCATTGGTTGTATTTGTTTCAATTTTTTCTTTCTCTTTCTTGTCGATATCACAAAACTTTTAACAGATTCATTATTTTCTCTTCATATCTTTTATTATAGGCCTTCTCCAACATGACAGAGCATACCCGCCGTCTCCTATGCGAGGTGATGGTTTTTGCTATTGTGCCAAAAGAAGGCACTATTGTCATGAAAGATGGGGAGGAGCTAGATTCCTGGTCAGTTATCCTCAATGGAGAGGTTGAGATTGTCAGGCCTGGTGGTATCAGAGAGAGGCTGCAAATGGGAGACAGGTTTGTGTTTGATTTATTATTTTCTATTTGTTAGCTGAATTTAAAAGCCTATTTCTTTTGACAGAATCTCTAAAAAGTTCAGTAGTCAAAAAATCATTGTGATTTTTAGTAAATGAGGGTATATATCTCAGGCATTTTTTCAAGCCATCTCTTGGAAGTTTGGATAACTGATTCCATTCAATTTTTTAAAATAATTTTTTAAAGGAATTTATCATTCAATTTGCATAGTCGTATCGCCTTAAATGTGCCTCTGCTTTGTTTGATGTGTATAATTCGTGTTTAATTTATTTTGATGTCCTGGAAGCAGGTTATTGATGAATGGACTGAGTTATGAAATACTGCAATTTCTGGCTTTAAATTTTATTTTTTTTTTTTTTAGATATTGATTAACATTTGATATATGTAAAAATAATTATTTTGAAGAAATTTATTCTACTTAACATTTTATTTTAATATTTAGATCTGTAGTAATCTTTATTATTGCTCTTTTTTGGTGTTCTTTATAGTTTTGGCATCAGCCCCACTATGGAAAAGTTACATCACCAGGGTGTCATGAGAACCATAGTTAATGACTGCCAATTTGTCTGCATAGCACAGTCAAACTACTATGAAATTCTACATCAGGTGAGTGTTAGACAGAATGCATAATACATAGTTCGGGTTCCATTTATTCTTAATTTTCATTTCACACCATTTTGCCAAGATTTTAAGTGATGGTGTTAGTGATTGTATAGCAGGTAACAATGGTAGTAAATATATGAGTAATTTTGTAAGGTTATATAGAGTTGATCAATTTTAAATGATACACTGCTTGGACAGGAAATATATAATTATAATAATAATAATAATAATAATACACATTTATACAGCGCTCATTCTCATGTAAAACACAAGCTCTGGGCACTTTACAATATAAATTATCAATTTTGAGTGAAAAAAAAAGAAAAAAAAAAGATGCAATGCAATTAATTCATAGCCAAATCAAGGATTCATAGCGTCAATAGAAGCAAATACAGTAAAGATGTGTCTTGAGATTCTTTTTAAAGGCAGGTAAAGACTTGCACTCCCTCAGACCACGTGGTAGTTCAGTCCAAATCTTGGGGTCGAAACAAGCAAACGATCTATCACCAAATTTTAAAAATAAATAAATTTTACCTACTTACCACATTTTTACCTTTCTTTTGAGCATTAATGTATGTAACCAAATAGTGTTTAAAGAAAGACATTAAACAACAAATGTATATCTTAACAGTTGATTAATATTTTAATTGATATCCATACACTACTTCTGCATAGGGAGAAGAGAATATAAAACGTCATGAAGAGAAAGGAAATGTTGTGATGGTGACTGAGCACAGAGAGCTGGATGGCGGCAATAGAAAAGGGCACATTGTTATCAGGGTAAGTAGCCATTGTCAATTGGTTATCTATCAGTGTGAAGGAAATTATTTTAAAATGTTGATAACTGTTTATAAGCAATTGAGGCATAGTTTGTTTTCAAGGGAGCATTTTATTTCATGATATTTTGGGCCCATATTTTATTACGCTTTTATATTGCTAGTGGTGAATCAGTAATATTTGCGGAGAATCAAAGGCTATTGTAAACAGGCACTCATCTATTTTAATCACGATACTACTCTGTTGTGGAAATAACATAGATTGAGGCAAATCTTTTGAGCCATCGACGGTAAAAATCAGTCTGGTAATAAAGTCTGTAGAGGTGTGCAAATGAATCTGGCAATAGGATGGCCAGATGGCAATTCCCAAATTAAGGACTGATCATTATGCCTAACAAATATTCTAAATTCCATTTGAGTCAACGGGTGATAGAATAACTCTTAATTTTAAAAAGGTTTTGCAAGTATCAATCTGTAAAAAATAGTTTTATAAATTTTACATTTGCTAGTAATTTTGTGCTCATTGGCAAAAAAAAATTAACACAGGCTGTTTGGAACAATGTAAACCTCCAACCCTTTTAATTAAATCTTAAAGGAATAGATTCTGTTGCTAATGTCTTTTTTCTTTTTCTTCACAAAAACAACTCCCCCACACAAAAAAAAAAATTGAGCAATATCTCCACTATACATGCACAAAGGGCTTTATTGGGGGTCCCCCAAGACTACATAGTTTTTAAGATAATTTGTTTAAAGGCTCTTTGATGAAATACTTAAAGGTTTTAATTTTAAATGTTATTATTTTTTAAACATTGGTTACTTTCCATCAACAGGGAACCAGTGAACGTCTCATGATGCACCTGGTAGAAAATCATTCCACCATTGATCCAAGCTACGTAGATGACTTCCTGTTAACCTACCGCACCTTCCTCAGTAGTCCTCTAGATTTGGTCAAAAAATTATTGGAGTGGTTTGAGAAAGATGAACTCAAGACAAGCGTTAGTATTCTGTGTTTAATACCATCAAGTCATCTTTGATACAAACTTAAAATCTTACGTTAAATTTGAAATGGAATCGTTAATATTAATCCATCGAAATCATCAGTATAAGTGGATATTGGGTTATAAATTTTATCATTTCTATTACTAAAGTTGTCTCTTAACATGTTTTAACCGAATTTGGGTGGGGGGTGGGATGTATATGCATATATAGTTGATTGCCGTAATTAGCATGGAAATCTAAAAGATTTATTTTTAAATTATGGCAGGTAACAAGAGTGGTGCTATTATGGGTAAACAACCATTTCAACGACTTTGAAACCAGCCCTGATATGTGTAGTTTCTTGGAACATTTTGAGTGTCTGCTAGAAAAAGAAGTAAGTCTTCTTAATACTCGGAATTGGATATAATGTCCCATTTTAATTTTTATATTCAATATTTATCTTTTTATGTTTCAGTGGTCAACATTGAATATAAATGTGTTTATTTTTGGTGATTATACAGTAATTTGTTAATTTGACTTTTAAAAAATCACTAATCCAATTTTTAACCTTTTGTTTTGAATTTTATCCCCTTTTCTCAGATCGAGTATTCACCGGTAAAGTCTATTGTCTTTTTTTTTCTTATTTTATTGTACTATTTTATAATAATTTTTTTTTTTTTTTTTTTTTCAAACTTATGTCAGCAATTCACACGCTTTTACTTTCAAATAGAAAATAAAAAGAAAAAGAAGAGAGAATCAAATTGAAATCCAATGTAATGTTTGTCTATCTTGAATGGAATGTTAACCTGAAGAATTTTTCATTTAAAACAATCTCTACATTCCATCATTTCCGTCATGTTTTTCGCCTGTCTTTCTGGGTAATCACAGATGACCCTACCAATCTATAAGGCTTCATTCCCTTGATTATCCTTTTAACTTTTGTATTGCCAATTTTCTTGCATCACGTCGCTATAAATTGCCTTAAAAGAACTGCCTCAAGCTGAATGATATTTTTTATTTTTTGTCCATGTTTGTACACCTTATTATGTCTTTGTTTCAAGCCGAGGGTCTATTTAAAAAAATAAGGGGGAAAGGTGAAGTATTTGCTGTTTGTGTTGACGATTCAGTTACCATTGTTTGATATTAACTAAATATTTTTTTATAAATAGACAAATCAATAACTTTACACATCTTGATTGGGATGATGAGTACTAGGTTGAAATTTTGAAGTTTGTTAATGTTGTTGTTATTATTATTATTATTATTATTATTATTATTATTATTATTATTATTATTATTATTATTATTATTCGGTGCTGATGGTTTTCCTCAGATCCACAGAAAGAGGAATTTCCCACTATAATAAAAATTGCATTTCCCCCAATCAAGGGACTGACAGACTTGATGCATGATGAAACAAATAGGTGCAGTTTCCCACTCTCCAGCAAAGTATCAATGATGATTAATCATATCAACTGCCCTAAAAGCGGGTGTCAGTTCAGTAAAAAATAGGGCTTAAAGACAATCATTCAAAATTTCCCTCCTTTTTCATTTTTTGTCACCATCAGCTCTGATTATTGTTATTATTATTATTATTATTATTATTATTATTATTATTATTATTATTATTATTATTATTATTATTATTACTATTATTTATTATTTTTTATTATTATCACTATCATAATTATGTGTGTTTATTGTCTTGTTTGCCATTTTTGAACCAATATCAGAGTTTACTATCTCGAATAATTATTTAGAAATCAGGTAATTGATATCATAGCTTGTGTAAAAAGGGAATTCGTAATGAATATCATAATTTTCAATCTGTTTTTTTTTTTTTTTTATCTTTTTCAATTTCTTGCAGAAAGTGAGTGATATCTTGGTAGTATATATATATATAAATTATTTTTCTGAGAGAATGTGTGTGGCCTGATTTTTAAAAGATAAATTATTCATACGATAAGCATGAATTAATACTATTTTGTTCGTTTGACTCATTTTTGTTTTGTTTTTGGCAACAATTAGTGTCTATATACTATCATGTTGTCTTGCTGAGTAGTATTTCTGTGACTTTTGTTTCTGAGTCTTGAGTTGAGTTTATAGAATCCTGTTAGAATTATTCTTTGAGTTGTTTTTTTTTTGTTTGTTTTTTTTTTTGGTTGTTTTATTATTTAGTTTTGATGAAAGTTGATTCGTTCATCCTGTTATCCCTTAAAATAAAAAATTGTTGAATTAATACAGAATAAAGATGTACCTTTCCCATCTGTGTTTGGTATCATATCCCTTCAATTGACAAGTTTCATGTTCATAGGTTGGAACTTCCTGCGTTTTATTTAAATGGAACTGAAAATAAGACAGAATAAATAATAAAATTTGTCAACATTGATGATCAGATTTTCCATACAATGGCAGAACTCTGTTTTTAAGATTTTGTCCAGAAAACTTATGATTTATATATTATTAACTTAAAGGTACTTATCAAATTTATCAAAGATACTTAGGTCATCATAATCTATTTATGTGCCCAAAATTTAAAGTGGATCATATCATTACACAACATAGGTATAGAGACAGTTAGCTTAATTGCTCGTAGAGCTCAAACTAAGTCCAATCTACATTATTTTGGGGCTAACTTACGATTGTTCAAGAGAGGCATATATTGTTATTCCAAAAACTTGCCCTTTCTCGTTTTGACTGTGAAACGTGATTTTTAATTCAACATGAAATTTACTTTTGAGAGAATTGTGAAAATAGAAAATGCATGATTGTATGTCCTGTGTTTTCGAGTACTAGTTTTATGTCAGTGACTTAACTTTTTTATGTGTCCTGGAATTTTCTATCTTTGACTGTTTTGTGTATTTTTTGAAGGGTGGTTTTAAAGTTAATTGAAACTTGCACTTGAAATGCATGTTTGGAGGTTTGTTGCATTTTACTTTTTGTAAAATCTTTTGTAACAGGAATGTTTGCAAGCACTCTTTTCACATGGCTGATGTGACACTTCAGTGACTAATGTAATCGTAAAAATGACAGTGACAATAAACAACATATAGAGCATCAAAATCCATACACAACAATGCTCAGAGGCAATTCTGGTGTATAATGAACTCTTTATTAAGAAGCGTATAGTAGAGTGTACACAAAAAAACATTTATACGAGAAAATAGGTAAATCAAAAGAGCTTTTTCTTAAGTTATAATATAACAGTGAAAGGACAGTCTTATAAATAATAGCGTTGATATTTTACTGTCTTGTAAATTATAACAATGTGAGGATAGCATTGATAAAAATTAAATAAGTCATTCTTTGTCTTGTCAAATAAAATTGATAAATGATACCAGGAGGTTTTTGATAAACGTTTTCTACTTGATTAAAAAAAAACACCAAACAAATGTAGGTTTCTTATATCATCTTTGTATCTGCATCTGTCAAACTGATTGTCCTGACTCGTAAAGGAAGATTCATAGTTCATAGTTAGTCACAGGTGTTGTGAGGGGGAGAATGGAATTAGAGAAGGAATGAAAGAAAGATTAACAATGGGAGGGACAAAACAATAATTTAGTGTAGGAATATAAGTCAAAAGCACCGCAAGTTTGTCTCTTGCTTTTTCTGCTTATAAGCAGATCCATATAAATTTTGTTCTTTACTGTGGTCTGTTTATGTGTGTCTTCTTTTTGTTATAGACTTTGTATTTCAATTCATTTTCTATACACGAGCACATTTTTAATTATTTAACCAAATGTTTGGGGGTTTATTTTGTTCGTTCTTTCTCTTCTCAGTCGGAGAATGATTTTGAGGTAAGGCTTCTTCTTCTATGATATCAAAATAATATGAGAAAAAAAAAAGGTCAAGGGCATAGCTTTCTCTTCAAGCCTCAACTCCCAATCCCCATCAAATAATCTTGTCCCCTCGTACTCATTGTATATGCTTACATTTGCTTATTATTGTTGTCAGCTTTTTAAAAACAAATATCTTCTCACATTTATAAATGGAATTCAAGATTAGAACCGGGGTTTTGATTTATCAATTGCTCAAGGTGTCAATAAATTGTTAACTGTCCTCTTCACATCAACTGACACATAAGGCCTTGGATTATATTATTGTCTACACAACAGTTGCATATTTTTCAAGACTGAGAAACTCAGTAAATATATCCATATATATAAAAAGTGAAAATCTGACATCTTCAACACTGAGAATTTAGTCAAACAAATATTCATCACATTTGTCTACCAATTCAATAGTTAGTTTGCCAAGTGCGTCCTGAGATTGCATTTAGGGAATTGGTTAAATAAAAAGTAAGATATAAGATTTGGATTGAGACATAAACAATGATGACACAATAAAGTCATGAACCTCTCTTGTTGTTCACATCATAGGTTTTTCTTGCTTCTCAATTGCACTGCAATTTTAAGATAATTCAAGAATATGCATGCACCCCAATTGTTATAATTTTTATATTGCATTCACTTAAATATGCTTAGTTTGTGTGTTTTTCTTTTCCTTGTTTTATTTTTTTTTTTTCTGTTTATGAGGACTAATAATACATAAATGTCAATGTACATTGGAACTTCATTTTATATAATTTTCTTTCATTCCTAACAATATGAACCAGCTTCTTTAAAAGAATTGATTTAGCTCTACCCAATTTTCTTCTTACAAGCTGATTTCAGTATATTTACTCATAGTGTTCTTGAGATATATTAAATTATAACTTTTATTCATTTCTTATTCGTTTTCTTTTTAATTCAAAAAGGAATCCATGAATGTTTAAAACCTCTAATAATTTTTTATCTTTAGAAAGTGTCTGGAAACAAACTCATATTGCGGTGTAGATAAAATATGAATATCCGACTATGTTCATTATTATATTCCCAATATATATATATATATATATATATATATATATTATATATATATATATATATATATATATATATATTATATATATATATTGAGTGTTCATATTGCTTTGCTTACCTCCAAAATGGTAATTTTTTTAAATTGAAATCATAAAAGGGATAAATATAATTATTTTATGAAAAATATACTGTGAGTCTACTGAATGAGATATCTTTGTAAATATTTATTTTACAAGACAACTTGATATTTTTAATATTTATAATTGAAATGTTCAAAATTTAAACCTACAGGCCTGTAAATCTGCCTACAATTGTCGGATTTCCGACAGTACAACTTTGCTCGAAAAATTCTGTCAAGTGTCGACCGAAAAAAAATAAATATTTTGAAATTTATTTTTTTTAAAGAAAGAAAGAAAAATTAAATCTACCTTGTCAAAAGACAAATCAAACATAAAAATCAAACGTAAAAGAAAGACAAAGGAGTTTTTATTTCTTTAACCTAATGCTGTTTGTGAAGCTAAATTACGCATAACATCTGCCAGCTGGATATAACGTACCAACGCACAAAACTATGTGTACCCTTGAACGTTGATAGTCTGACTGATAGAATTTAATGTGAACTACTTATAAAAATGGTTGGCTAAAAAAACAATTAGGAGCTGAGTGACGTCAGTTTTGTTCCTTCTATAATTTCATCTTTTCAATTATCGCCACTCACACACTCTACAGGACCTAGCCCCTCCCCCACGTATTCGCTCCCAATGCTGCCCATGCATACCAGCTAGTGTAGATTTCTGATTAGTTGCTGACAATGTCTCACCACAAGTCTTGTCGATCGAAGTTGTTGAGCACATGCGTCTTTGGTAATCAACAAACACACACAGCATGTCGGACGAGGCTGTTTTTCTCTATTTTGCGACCGACTCACACAAATTTTCCGGTTGACAATCTCCGTTCCAGCGCTTTCATTGTATCCTGTCGAAACTGAACTGAATAATGAATGTGAAATAAAAAATTTTCTTCAAGTGAAAAGGTGATTGACTGCTCTCAGCAGAAGTTTTCTTTCTTACTACTATGATTGCTTAAGTATTTCTCTTTTTCTTCCTTCACACACGACCGCACTACTTCTTCTTCTTCTTCTTCTTCTTCTTCTTCTTCTTCTTCTTCTTCTTCTTCTTCTTCTTCTTCTTCTTCTTCTTCCTCTCTCTTCTTCTTCTTCTTCTCTTCTTCTTCTTCTTCTTCTTCTTCTTTTCTTTCTTCTTCTTCTTCTTCTTCTTCTTCTTCTTCTTCCTTCTTTTCTCTTCTTCTTCTTCTTCTTCTTCTTCTTCTTCTTCTTCTTCTATAAGAATTAATCCAAATAAATGAAAGAATCGGTTTATAAATTTAACACAAACAGGAGCAAAGATAAAGCAGCTTCTCGTGTTAAGCGCTACACATCCTTCAAAAAAGTAGGAATTGTTCTCTTCCTTTCATTTTACAACTAACTCAGACCTGGGCCCAGCAATATGTGTATTCTCTCAAATAATTCTGATTTTTTTTTTTTTGGTAGCCTAAATAAGGACTTGCTTATTTTATTATAAATGAGTTGGGTAAAAAAAAAAATGACATGATTTGACTAGTCAATTGACGCGTCGTATCTGTGTTGTGTTTGTTTATCCATATTTTTGTCCTGTTGGTCTATTTTCGTTTGTTCACAAAGTTCCTGACAATTTTTTCACCAGCCATTTACAGGCCTGAACCTTGGAACAATTGCTTTGAGTCATGGCCTGTACTCCTGTTGTTTTTCCATTTGATCATGCATAATCCTTGTATTTTTTTTTGTTGAGTATCGATACATTAGGGAATTTAAGGAAGTATGGTTTATGAATGGCATCACTTGACTCATTACAGGTATGGTTTGATTTTATTATAGCCTGACATGATATCTGGACATAGAAAGTAGTAAAGGCTGGATGGGGTCTTCTGACCTCCTATGGTGGTTGGAGAGGTCACTTTTGATGTGTCTTCTGTCCCCATAAAACTGTTTTCGCTCTCCATGTTATTCTGCCTTTATTCTGGGGGTTTTTTTTCCTGGTCCTGGCAAAGATCTTCAGCTGAGAGGGAAGCAGTCAAATGTGCAGTTCCTGTCTTTTGAAAGATGATTTTTTCCCCTTATAAATCAGCTCGCTGTTATGTACTTTTATAGTAGTTTTTGGTATTTAATGTATTGTACTTTGTAAACATTTCAGTTTTTCCTTCATAACGGGATCCCTTGCTTGCACTGGATAGGACTTTAGAATAATGTCAAAACATTCACATTGATAGATTGCTCATGAAAACTGTTGTTCCCTGTTTAAACCAGTTCCCTTTGCCTTACTTTTTCTTTGGTGCTTTTAATTTCAGATATGAACGTTTCGTTGATTATTTTCCTTTTTTTTTTTTTTACTGCCGCTGAAATGATCTAAAAGTATCGCGAGCGCCATAAAAACCCCTAAAAACAAACAAAGCAGTAATACCAAAGTAGTAATAATGCTACGACTTAGGCTGCAGTGACTTCATTGAAGTCAGTGGCACGGCACCATTGATACTACTATCTTGATGAAATCAATAAGATATCGTGTCGGGTTGTTAAAATCAAATCCTACTAGTTCGGGGTTGATGTGAGATATGATGGTTACTTGTTAATTGTAAAGTTGAATGGATTTTTGGAAGTAAATTTGGCTGGCTTCAACGTAGTATCTGCCATTAATTTATTTTTTGTTTTGTTTTGTTTTGTTTTCAGAATCATAAATAACTTATGTCTATTTCATGATTGGGTACACTGTTCTCATCTATGATTTTTAAAGTCTGTTTAAAATGCATCAAAACTATTGCTCCTTTTCTTTAAAAAGAACAACAACAAAAAAACAATATGACTTCTTCTTCCTGTCTTTCTTTCTTTCTTTCTGTCTCTCTCTCTCTCTCTCTCTCTCTCTCTCTCTCTCTCTCTCTCTCTCTCTCTCTCTCTCTCTCTCTCTCTCTCTCTCTCTTTCTCTCTCTTTCTCTCTCTCTCTCGCTCTCTCTCTCTCTTTCTCTCCCCTCCCCCCTCTTTCTTTCTTCCTCATTCTTGTCTCTCTTTTTTTCCCCCTTTCTTTATATTCCCTTCTTTTCTCTTTTCCTCTTTATCTTATTATTTTCTTTTCTTCAGATTCAAATTGGGTGAAGCATGCAATTTTAAAATCCTTTTGAGACTTTTTTGTTTGTGAAATTGGGCAATTAGGTGTTTGGGCTTGATTATACAGGCGCCCAATGTCAGGAATTTATACTTCACATCAATATGGCACCAATAAAGATAAAGGCCATGATTGTTTAGTCTATTCGTATCACTTTTGTGAAGACAACCCTCACATGTTACATATATTGTCCAACAAAAATGCCCTGTCCTTATGTTGATAAAGCTATTCATATTCATATTCATATTATTATTATTATTATTTTGATTTTAGCAGATAATTTCATTGAATGATTATTCCCTAACCTTATCACATTTACCTTCCTGTTATAAAATACTAATTTACAAATATTTCATTAGCAAGCATCCAACACGAGTCATGCTCGCAGTGGGTGAAATTATGATATTAAGCAAAAGACAAATATGACAAGACAAAAAGGGGACTTTCTTGGACTCTGACACAGACCATTCTTACGACACTTTTGCTTCACTGAAAGAAAAGAGTAAATTGCATTGGTTAGGGTTGGATGCAGACGTTGCACATTGTAGATTTTTAAAAAGAAATCAACATATATCGATCTATTTACCAAAATGTTAATAATTTCTTTTTTGCATATTTATCTCTCCTTTCAAATTTTCTAAGTGTTCACTTGAGGATAATAGAATACTCCTTTTGAGTATTATGTACTATTGTGAAAATATTAGTAGTTTAGCTAACATTTAACATTCTTCTCTTTTAATGATTTCTTTTCTAATTGTTTTCTAATATTTTACTTCTTCAGATTACTCATTTAAAAATGATAACCCCAATATTTCGGGCCATTTAATGCTTGTTATTTAACTGCTGGTATTCCGTAAATATATTGATATGTTTCTGATTAAACTCAAAGGATGTGTAATTAAAAAGCCCTTGATATGCAAAGAAAAGGATGGGCTGTAATCCTTTTGTGTGCCACCATGGGAATACCTTCCGTTTGCAAAGCTTGTTTTTATTCTACCACCTTCTCTGAGTATTTTTCGTTCTGATATATTCATATGTATAATTTAGTTTTAGTTAGTCATGAAAGTCCATGATTAGAGAATATTGAAAACAGAGAAAAACTGCCAAAGCATCACATGTAAAGTGACAAATGGATAATACAAAATTTGAAAAATTACTTTCTTTGAATGTATTTGAACCATTTATATATTTTACACATCAAGATTAACTGTTATTCAGTTTCGGCAGTCGCTCATAGCTCAGAACAATTGTTGTCATCTTGTTCTGTGTTTTCCTCAGGAGACCACACATTTATTTTATTGATTTATCAGTTTTTTCTTTTTCTTCGCATTGCTTACAATGTGTTCTTTTTTTATCCTCTCCTCCTTCCTTCCATTCCATCAAAAATAATAATGATGAAATCAGGAAATAGCTTATTGGTCAAGTTATGCTTGTTTTGACATTTGGGATAGGGCATTTTAAAACAATGTTTTGTATTTAATTGAAAAACCTTACAGCTATCTACAAAATGTTGATAATGTCTCCTATATATATATATATATAATATATATATATATATATATATATATATATATATATATATATATATATATATATATATATATATAATATATATATATATATATATATATATATATAATTTTGTCTTAACATAAAACCTATAATAATATGCATTTTTATTTATAGAAAATGATGGGTCAGTTGAGCCTTTTAAACATGGCATGTGCAGCAAAAGCTCGAGTTCGCACCATCACACTGACCAGAGCTACTAGAGATGAAATCCTTCATTTTTCAATCCTTGGTGGCCTTGAGAGAGGCCATGGAATTTTTGTTATAAAAGTTCAACCCCAGTCAAAGGCAGCAGAAGAAGGCTTAAAGAGAGGGGACCAGGTAAGGAAAGAAAAATGTTTATTGGGCACTCATTTTGTAAATGAAATCTTGCTGATGAGACATATAAGGGTGAGGTTACTTTTATTTGATAAGCGGAACCTGTTTTTAAAAATCAAATAATAAATTTACAAAATGTGATGTATAGTTGCAGAGTTTATACATTTAGTTAATTGCGTGTGTGTGTGTGTGTATATGTGTTATATGCATGTATGCATATTTAGTGTGTACGTGTATACGATGTGTTTGTGTGTGTATGATTGTGTGTATATATATATATATATATATATATATATATATATACACACACACACGTGTGTATATATATAAAATATATATATATATATACACACACACACGTGTGTGTATATTATATATATATATATACACACACACACACGTGTGTGTGAGTAATATATTTATGTACAATGTGTATATGGATGTGTGTGTGTGTGTGTGAGTAATTGGATGCGTGTGAGCTTTTGTTTGTATGTCCGAATCTGCAGTGTGTAAAGTTTTTTACTGATGGTCAATGTGAAGCGCTTCGAAGCTTCGGCATAAGCGCTATATGAATGTACATTTTTATTATTATTTATTATTTTATTATTATTATTATTATTATTATTATTATTATTATTATTATTATTATTATTATTATATTATTATTATTATTATTATTATTAATTGAAAACTGAAGTGTTGTGTGTTTTTATTTTGATTGCCATTTCAGATCCTGGAGGTGAACGGCCACAAATTCAAACATATCTACTATAATAAAGCATTAGAGATTTTAAGGGGAACCACTCATCTCTCCATTACTGTCAAATCTAATTTACAAGGTAAGTTCATGGAAAGTGTTTTATTTAGCCATGAGGTGGTAAGTTTTAGTTTATTTTTTGGTTTATTTTTCGTGAATTAGAAGAAAACAATTATTTCTTATCCCATTAGATAGACTAAGTACTTTCATTAATTTCAAACAGACCTAGCTACTCAATCTTCACTGGATAAATGGAGGGATGGGAAAATAAATTCTGACTATATACTGATTTGAAACATATCTGATTCATCTTCATGCAGTTGCTCAAGCTCTACCGATTGAATTAGAATGAAAAAATAAATGAAATTAAAATTCCCTTTATTCATCCCATAGGGGAAATTGTGTCTTTGGGGTCTATTCCAAGGGAAGACTGGAATAACCCAGGCGTCAGCCATTTTGCAGCGCCGCAAACTGAGCTATGGCTAGGTGACTTGCAAAGGCTACACAAAGCAGCGAGTATACAAACTCGGTACATTTCGGGTATGAACCAAAGATCATACCACTGAGCCCCGCTGCTCCTAAATAAAATATTGATATTAGTAATAGGCTGCCCTCATACCTGTCACTTACTCTTAATTACGCCCACTTTAATAACTTATTTTCATCTGACATATAAAAAAAAAAATTATTATTTTAAAATGTTGATTAAATTTTTAAAAATTATTTGGTTTTATGATAAATATTTAGAAATTTTCATATTATGTCTTGAATAGTTCAAGTATGTCATTTTGTTTGTTTTGTTGTTTGTTTAAAACTTATTTCCTGTTTGCTTTTTTAGAATTTAAAGAAATGTTGAGAGCCAATGAGAAGAATACACCACGTAAAGTGAAGCGAGAAGATGGCCATGTACCAAATCCCAAACAACGACTGTCAGTGCCAGACCTTGACTCGACAGTCCCTATCTTTCATGAGGAACATGGAGATGGAAAAAAGTCTGAGAAGAGGAGTGGAGGAATATTTGGGTCCAATTCTAGATTGCGGAAAGCTTTAACTCGAATGAATTTCATGCCCAAGAATCTCAATGGGTAAGAGATTGATTTTACTTTGATTTAAAAAAAAAAAATTATTATTTATTTTAATTATTTGAAGAAGTATTCTCTCTATTATCTGTGCCACTAAGCCAAGTATTATAAAGGTGATCAGAATAAGACAGATGATCGCGTTTATAGTAAGAATTACTTCTTTTTTTTTAAATGACATGTATGTAAAATATCTCAATATGCGGATATCAGGTGGGTAGGTGAGAGATATGAAACGATTTTTTTAAAAATTACAAACCTTCTTTTTAAAAAAATAAACATTTAAAAAACACCGTCTTTACCTCCCCTTCCTGCGTTAACAGTTATCATCATATGATTTCTCTTTTTGAAATCTAAGTTGTCATTTTTCTCCTTTCTCTCCTGAATTCAATTTCCAGCCGTGATAGCTCCTCATCCATCAATCATTCAGATGAAAGTCTATACTCCAAACCATCTCGGAAATCCTCTACCTCATCTTCCTCATCCAACACTCTAGGAGGAAGTGGAGGTGGGGGTACCACCCTTAGTAATCACCTGAGCGCTTCCAACCCCGATATTACGTCAATAGGTCTTACTGTTGATGACGGAAATGACATGCCAGAGCATGTTGTCAAAGTGTATAAAACCGACCAGTCTTTCAAATACTTACTCATTCACAAGGTAAGTTATGATTCAATGATTGGGAGTAGTTAATTAAATGTTTGTTGTTTTTTGGGGTTTTTTTTGTTTTTTTAAAAATAGTAATAAGGTGCACAACAAACTTCTATTGATCTCTTTTGTATCAGTTTTATTAAATGATTGTCCTTTTTTTGTAAAGTGCCTTTGAGCACTATTTTTTGATTCCAGCGCTATGTCAAATAATAATAATAATAATAA
>NC_088364.1:51273037-51353037 GCF_034508935.2 Berghia stephanieae | reverse complement strand
CCTAATATTCTATTTATATAGAAAACACCAACCATTAATTACATTTTCCAAATGTTGCTTTAAGTTGTTTAATATTAACGTTGTCGGTTGAGGCTGTTTCCCATCTTGCCTTGTGTGTTGCTACATGCATGTGATCTTTTCATTTGCTTTTGCATGAAATATCTCTTCACTATTCTTTTATTTCTATTCCAAACAATCTTACTTCAGATTTTTCCAATGGCTGAAATTTGATCGATTGATTTATTAGATTTATCATGATTTTATCAATTCTATTTATTTATTTATATATTTATTCATTTATTTATTTATATATTCATTTATTCATTTATTTATTTATTCATTTACTTGTTTGTACTAAATGTTTTTATCTCCTAAATTTTAAGATGAGAATTATATTTGCTGTATTCCATCATGAATAGTGTCTACATCTTAGGTCATTGCTTCTTGACTGTAAAGTGGTAAATTAGAAAATCGTATACATTTATATTTAATGCCTATTGCGACAGGCTCTCAAAAAAATTTTAAAAAACATTTAGTAATCAATTGGGGGGAGGTGGGTGTCTTTGTTTTGTTTTTTGGTTTATTTTAAAAATGACATTCATAAAACCACATTTTTAAAAAAAACTTGGAAGAATTATGAACAGAGCAGATTTCATTAAAGATTGTATGAACAAGAAACTTGTTATTATTTTTGTACTAAGACAGGCCGTTAGCGTAACATTTGAGATGTTAAAAATGTAAGCGTGAGATTTTATGTAGAGCAATATCCACTAAATGTGCTCAATAATATTTATAGCCAATAGCAACAATAAATTTGTCAGACAATACAGTAATGTGCTATTATCATTTTTTTAAATACATGGCAGGTACTCATTTTACACCTGAGTTTTCTGAGAAAATTTGAATAATGAGCGTTGCGCTGTGTATCTGACCTATATTATAGTTCTCACTCAGTCTTTAAAATGAATCTACTGTCTGTTGAATTGTGCATTATTTGTGTTTACAAGAAAATAATTCTTTTTAGAAAGCATCTGAAGCTGTGATACTCATTTTTCTTCACTATTTTGTGTTAGGTTGTTTGATATTTGTGATGGATAAAAGTATTAATTATTTTCTTAAATAGAAGACAAAATTTTGGTTTTGATCATATTATTTCTTTTCTTTCTTTGACCATTTTTTTTTTCCATTACGTGTTAAAGCCATATAAGAGCTCTGAATTTCATATTTCTCTAAACATTGAATGACTAAGTTCATTATCTTATTCCCATATTGACACATTAAATGTTTTTTCGTATTGTAATGCTGCCTATATGAAGTTTAGCAAAGATATGTATTTTGTTGTTGAAAAGAAAAGAATACTTTCCAAACCAGCCACTTTTTCATAATGTAGAGTTTTCAGTTTGTGTGAAGACATTGTATCATTTTATGTGACTGCTGCCTTCTGTGTTATTTGAAAACAAATGTTTTACGAGTGTCATACCATAGTGAAGGAGGAATTAAATTTTGAAATTACTTGCTTCTAAAAAGAAATATGTGACAAAGGTTTCCAACCAATTTTATACTGTGCTGCTTTAATTTTATATTTGGGCCTATGATTTTCACCCAACCATGCCAATTAGAAATCTTTTGTATCTGAAATCATTGTTTTAATTCATTTCCACATCAATTTTTTTTAATGAATGAAGAAAAAGTTAGAATCACTTGCCAACCGCAGTGGCAAGAAGAATATATTACCTTTTTCAAGTACACACTGGGTATTTTTTTTTGTTTTTTTTTTTTTGCTTTGCTAATGTTCCACGTTGCCATGGACTGATCTCACATAACATATACGTCAATTACCTTATCCTTTCTTACAAAGTCATGCCAGAATATATGCTTTAGAAAAATGTCCAAATTGCAGCCATGACCACATTGCAGTCCACCGCTGGGGCCCTAGTCATTGCTGCCATATTTTTTTTCCTATCAATAGGCACACAAACAATTGTAAGTTGACAAGACTATCTCTGTACATATACTGACATAAAGCCCTGTCAGTATTTTGTAAATTTTGTCATTAAGATAAGAATTTAAGGGAAGTGTGAAAACCAAGTATTGTGTGTGGGAGTATTAGTATCATTCAGTGATTCTTTTATATTAGGCATTAGGTCTTCAATATTCAATGAGCTGACAGAAAGAAACATCAATTACATAAAGTAGCTTGTCTCACTTTTTATGCTTTACCCTCTTCTGTTATTGGTTTGGATGTGTCATTTTCTTGAGACTCTTCTATGACTGTGATTGGTCTTGCGATGACCAACCACATACCTGACCATGGCCATGCCAATTTCTGTGGTTGTGTTTGAAGAAGGTTATTTTTATCTCTTGAGACAATTTGTGTTTAACTATAAGAATATATAAGTTGCACTGCCAAACAAAAAATATTAAACACTACAAAATAAAGTTCAAGGTATATTCCTCAAACAATGATAGGAGAATTTCAAGGAGTAATATTTTTGACTCTTGTTTAAAGAAAGAAGAAAAAATTCACTGTGTATGTATTATGAATAAACTGAATTGTGTATTTAACTTATTTGAAATGTCAGGGCTTCTTATTCCGTTAAAAAAACAGCGATCTCAATTTCTACTGCAGTCAGGACTGAACTAGCTGGCATTTGGGCAAGTGACTAAATGTAAATATGACTCTACAAAGTGCTATTGTGATTTTGCTGCTGTTTTCTTGGCTTCAGCATTAAAAAAAAAAACAAGAAAAAAAATAAACTTTTACTTATTACAAATGCACTTATAGTTTAAAGATAAGTACTTTACGAGACTATTGGCATTGTATTTGAATATTCCTTGGCCTGTCTGAATTGCTTTGTAATACTGTTGTTTTAATGTTTTATTTGATATTTCGTGCCTGACCTTGCCCTTATATGGCATGTCATTCTTCACTAATTTATTTCATAACAAGCATGTATTCCAATTCATTAAAATAAAAAACAAAAAAACAGCTGCATCTTGCGAGAGGGGGTTAACAAGCTATGGAGGGAGTTACTGTGAATGATAAAGTCGTCTACATGATGAGTGATGAATGAAATATTTTCTTAAAATGAAAAGATAAGGATAGTTAAACGAACTGGAAATATTGAGCTCTGTGGGATTTTGTTTTTATATCTATATGTCTTTCTCCTAATTTTTAACAACAATGTCCATGGTTTCATATTTTAAAAAACAAAACAAATTGGGTTCTGGCAAGGCATTTAAGGAGGGAGTTTTTCAAATCCAAGTGACCTACTCATCATGGGAATAAATACTGCACTTCCTTATGATAAATTTATAACATCAATAGTTCAGTTAATACTGCTTATACAGGCTTATCTAAATACATCTCTAACATAACAGCATTTAAAGATTATTTAAATGTGCAATCATGTCTATCATAACTAGTATTAAAAACATAATTTATATATTTTGCTATTCTTTATGTAACAAAGAATGACATAGATATCACAGACTTTTCTCACTTTAAGTTATGACGTGAATCAATTTATTAAAGTTGAGTGATAAGAGGTTAGAAGAGGAAAATTTAGAATAAATTCTTTATTTTTGATTGTTTGCAGAAATAAAGGCAAATATAATTTTCTTACACGTTGCATAATAGGTGACAGCAAAAGTTTCCAAACTTAATTCTGATCAGGCGCTTTTTGCTTTTTCAACATTTCTTTGATGTTTTTTAGATATATTTTTTTTTCTCTGTGACCCATTAGTGGTACATGGTGTTATGTCGGGGTGAACTAGGAGCAGAAATAAAAACAGGAATGATTAGACATATGAACTATGACTATGAGTATTGGAGATACAGTAGAATCTGCTTAAAGTCAACACCTCCTATTGGTCCCAAATTTCTTTTTTTTATCTGAGTGTGTACCATTGATAATGGATAAAGTCAACCATGCTGTAAAGTCAATCAATTGTTCTGGTCCAGCGGTATAGACTCTATCAGTATTCCTGTGTATAATCATATTTCATTGAGTCTAGTTTTGACTACATTTAATTGTCACTGTCTAATTCAGCCCAATATAATGCCAGATTGAAGTGGTGGATCACATTTTTAGTTTTGCAAATGTGGCTAGTCGAGGTGAAATTTGGCTAAATTGGTAACATGCTTGTTTGTGCTTTTTGATGGGTTGATATTTTTGCACAAAATATAACATAATACACCTTCCTACGATGATATAACTAATCTACTTGGTATTCAAGAAAATTAAGCCCTATCTTCACTTTATTTTTTAAATGTTACTATAGACTTTCCAATTGATTGTCTTATCATTATAAGCATTATGATCTCACTTCGGGCTGCTTAATGTCGGTCTTTCTCTTTCTCTTTCTCTTCCCATCCCCAACACCCCCACCTTTTTTTTTTAATCTTTATTTTTCCATGAAACCCCAAACAAACCCTTGCCACAACCCCCTCCAAAATTTAAAACCTACCTCTTTTGTTATCCTTCTATATACTTTTTATTCTTTTTTTTTGTATGTTGCTTCTCTCTTAACTCCACAAAACATTTATCATACTGTCTCTATGTTCTTCTATTTACGTTTGTAATTCCCTATTTCACTATTCATCTCCCTATATTCTTTCTCTCTCTCTCTCTATCTTCTCTCTCTCTTCTCTCTCTCTCTCTCTCTCTCTCTCTCTCTCTCCTCTCTCTCTCTCTCTCTCTCTCTCTCTCTCTCTCTCTCTCTCTCTCTCTCTCTCTCTCTCTCTCTCTCTCTCTCTCTCTCTCTCTCTCTCTCTCTCTCTCTCTCATATGAATATATTCATCTCTAATTAAATCACCTTAAATCACTTGTCACATCTTATGGTCAAACAATCATACACATTTCTTTCATGACATATGCTTTGCTATCTCCCACCTACTCGCTTTGCTTTCCTTAAAACCTATTTCAATCTTCCTTCATCTTCCTGTCTCTTGACTCTCTTAACCAATATCATTCTAAACTTTAAAACCATTCACACACAATCCAAACACTTAACACATAGAGCTAGTAGCATTCCACAACCACCAACAAAAAGCCCTAGTAGGAGAGTCCTCCCTCGTGTACTTAGGTATTACCTGAAGAACAACCTGTCCTCCGAACCTGTGATTCCTGATGAACTGATTGGTCAGCTATTGGCAGAGAGCCAGATTACTTTGCTGCAGCTCAACGCCCACGAGGTTGCCAGGCAGTTGACACTGAATGACTACTGTGTGTTCAGGGATATTGAGCCTACAGAGTATGTAGATGATCTGTTTGGGCTGCAATCCAAGTTTGGGTGCCACCAGCTTCTCAAGTTTGCTGAGGTAGGTCTCATGGTTTAATTTATTTTGATTGTTGTAGTATTTACCAACATCAAGGAGTAATTGATAGTTCCATTGGGAATTTTCATGTGGTTAGTTGGATTGAAAAATTAATACTGGTATTTTGTTATATATTTTTTGTGATGGTGGGGATTGATTCTACATCGATCCGATAACATTATTTTGACTTAGAGAGTTTTAAAGTTGTCTTGGTGATAACCAGAAAAATAATGGGAGATTAATACTTGAGAGGAATTCAAAGAGTTAAAGTTTCAGTCATGTTTACTTATTACACTGTTTTCATTGAAGATGTTCAAGAATTTTTAATGATTGATTAACATTCCTCTTTGTGTGCTTTTAGTAACAAGCTGTTTATTTTACAAACATTTATTTCAGCTGGTAAACCATGAAATGTTTTGGGTGGTGACAGAAATCTCCAGTGAATGTAACCTAGTCAAAAGAACCAAGCTTTTAAAACATTTTGTAAAGATAGCAAGTAAGTTATTTTCCAACAACAGTAATATATATATGGTGCAAAATTATGTAATGGTCTGGGGGTTTACGAAAAACAAATTGAAATTCAATAGATAAATATTGCAGTTGATAATTTAAACATGAGGAATAGTGATTTAGTAACTTAGGCACTTCTCTAATACGTATCACAAGGAAGCGAGAACTTAATATTTAAGAATGATCTTCCCCCACAAAATTAATGAGACTGGAAGCATTCTTCTTTGTTCTGTGAATATTTCTAGCCCAAAGAACGATTCATGCTGAATTTTTTATATGTATGCCATTCATGACGAGGTTCAATCAAGATTTGGTCTGTTTTTTTTCTCCGAACTGGTCGTGATTGATTGTGTAACTGGGTCGATAAGATCTTGGGGGAAAGTTCTTTGTGATAGTGATAAACTATCATCCTATTTTTAGAGTAGCAAGTAATCGTTATTGTCCATTGACTGCTTCAGGAATAATGTTTGACTATGAGAAACTACTTTCTTTTGTCTTTTTAAAATTTTTTATTGACATTCTTAATTCACTAAGTGTGTTTGTCTGTTTATAAATAATTATGGGCTTTCATTGATATGAAATTGTACGGCTTCTTTATGTAATGGCATTTATATTTTGTCCCTCAATTCTTCCTTTCTCTTTACTGCAGAACACTGTAAAGATTCTAAAAACTTCAACTCTTTGTTTGCAATACTAAGTGGTCTGGGCCACGGCTCCATATCTCGTTTGAAACAGACATGGGACAGACTGCCAACAAAATACTCTAAACTTTTTGAGGTGAGTGTTTGACCTTAAGATTTCATAGAATTAAATTTCTCTCTCTCTCTGCCTCTCTCTGTCTCTTTCTATCTCTCTCTCTCTCTCTCTCTCTCTCTCTCTCTCTCTCTCTCTCTCTCTCTCTCTCTCTCTCTCTCTCTCTCCCTCTCTCTCTCTCTCTCTCTCTCTCTCTCTCTCTCTCTCTCTCTCTCTCTCTCTCTCTCTCTCTCTCTCTCTCTCTCTCTTTCTTTTCTTTTTTTTTTGATAAAGAATATTTATTTATATATGTATTTATCATTATATTTTTAGCCAAGGAATGAAGCTTTTTATTTACATATTTAAAGGAACTGGATTGAGTAGTAAAGACATTGCACTATTTTAGAAAACACAGGTTTGAGTAAGATTTTCTCAAATATTGTCTATTTGTCTCTCCAGCAAGAAACTTAAATTTTGTTATTGCTCAATTCACTGCATCCGAAGGCTTGGTATTTTCAGTCTTTCAAGACAAGGTTTTTCAAAGTTAAATTGTATGGTATTTTGATATTTTGACTATATTGAAGACTGGAATTCTTCTCAATGCTTTTGTAATTATCTATAGCTGTATAATCTTATCACTCTACCCCAAGGTTGAGCAAAACTTTATTATGTGTTATATTTTTAAAAATTTATTGGTACTATAGCTACAGACAGGCCTCTTTAATCTGGAGCACCATACCCGAACAGGTCGCCTGGGAACATATTTTTGTCTCTCACTTTTTTGTACACCATAATCCTGAAATTCTTGTTTTTAGGTCCAAACATTTATTATGGGAACAAGCCATTACAATTTAGAGCATTTAAGACTATAATCAGAACATCTCACCGACCGATACAGTCTGTCCCTCTACTCTAGTTTAATGCAAATAATTGAAGTGTAATCCGGTTTAAAACGCTTTGTCACATCCATTCAAGTAAGATAGGTAACTTATTTGTCTATCAAGTCTAGTCATTGACTGTCAGCTCCACCTCCTCAATCAATGCAGTAATACAGTAATGTGTGTGCAATAATCCACAGGCGTCACTTAATCAAAATTAGTCTTTGATGGACGTTTGATCTCGCTGTCATTTGATCCTCCTCTACTTTTCAAACGTCCATAAATTATTAATTACTCTACAACTTCAACACGTCAGCAAATAAAAGAATGAAAGAAATTGACTCAGTAATCAAGCACCGTGAAAAATTCATACAATGAAAAAAGAGATATCAAAATAAAAACGAAAACTAGGTACATACACCCCCTCCCATTGCAATTTTTTAGATATTGAAAATACATAAATGAAAACAATTCTAAGAAACCACACATTGGCCAATGATGAAAGTGGTATCTCAATATTGTTTGCTCCAATGATAGGCTTAGATTATCATTGTTTGATGTAAAATATACACATGCCACTTAAGGCAATGATTCCACAATCCAGACAAAATGCTGGGAAAGGAGGTGTTTGGATTATGGAGACGTGACTGTAAATGCCAAGGAGTTTAATCTTATTTAATTTTTCAAATTCTATTTCACAGCTTAAAATATTTTAATAGTGCAAACCCAACTCAATGCATGCAAGGTTTTTTGTATTCTGCTGGAAATCTCAAATATCAATTTTCTTGCTAGATATTCCTCAGATATGCTAATAGCATAGTGCTTTATTAATGATAAATGTATAGTGAACGCTCAAATCTAAAATGTTACTCTTGATATTCCACAGGATCTTCAATCTCTGATGGATCCTTCACGCAATATGGCTAAATATCGCAATCTCATTAACAGTGAACATGTACAGCCCCCTTATGTAAGTCCACAATTACTTTGTCAAGATTCATAAAATATGATAATTTAATGTAAATTTCTGGCATTCTTTTGTAGTCCATGTACATTTTTGTCCTGTTTTTGTGGGGAGTTTTTTTTTCTCCAGAATATGTAATGATCTGGAACTAAGTGTTGAAAATGAATATAAGATACAATTTTAAGTGTACCTCAAAATGAATATTTTTACATTGCCTTCAGATCAATGATATGATCAATTTATGCTGTTGTAGAAGTCTGAAAATTATGAATTTGTATATTCACACTTGAATCACTTCTCCACAGATCCCCTTCTACCCAGTATTCAAGAAAGATATGACCTTCATCCATTTGGGAAATGATTCTGTTGTAGATGGACTCATTAACTTTGAAAAACTAAGAATGATTGCCAACAAAATACGACAAATGTGCAACATTTGCTCCACCAAATATGTAAGTTACGTTGTATATTTCTTACAGTATTGTAATATGTTACAATGAATGACATAATCAGTCGGGTGGTGAAAAGGTTTAAACTGAGATATTGCCAAGTTTAGTTAGGTCAATTTTTCTTGTCATAAATGATTAAATCAACCCTTTTTGTACATCTTCGGGAAATATCAAAGCTTGATTTCACTTCTAGATATTTCTTTGCAGATAGTCAAGTTGAAAAAGTATGAAATTTGAGAAAAGTTGCTGGATACCTTTCCCATACATCTGACCATAACTTCATGAAAAATCACCCGATTTTTCAAATAAAGATTAAAATGCTCTGGTGAGCATAAATGCCAAAAAAAAAAATGTAAATCCCAAATTTTCACCTTTCGACTGATTATGTCATGCACTGACAAATAAAAAAAAAAAATAGTTATTGAAACAATATTGTGTGTACACTATTAACTATTCAAACAATATCATGTCCACTAATAATGCGTAATATATTCTTGTTTCCATAGTTCCTTTTCCTTTTCACCGACTAATGTCGGTCCTAATACTATTAAATATTCGACCATGCTGAGGGCAAATTGTTTATTTCTAAAGCTGTTTAAAATGACTTTTTCTCTTTCTTTTTTCCCCTTGGAAACTACAAATTTGTGAAATTTCAAGTAGGCAGCTCTGGTTTTGATTCGAAAATTTCTTTAACAAAAGTGTCAACCTGATCCCAAACATGAGCACAAACAGTCAACTCTTTTTTCATTTCCCTTTCTGCTTTCCCATTTTATAATTCTCATGCATATAGAATGTTATGGGCTTATTTTGTATTTAGCTTCGGTATTTTCTTCCCACTGAAAAAAGCTCTTGATTTCTTTTCATCTCCTGTTATTTCCCTTATCTATCTCGTATATTAATTTTAGGTTATTATTATGGTATTTAGGAACTGGTCTGAAAATGAAATAAAGAAATGCAACCTTATATTTATAATAAATGAGAACTAAAATATTTTATTTTCATCCTCAGGATTCAAGTAGCATGTTTTTGAATACCACCACCACGAGTTTTCAGAGTACTTTGGTCTCGGGTATGACCACATTAAAGAGGACCAAGAACAGGAGAGGCTCTGCCTTGCCAAATGCCAAGAAGATGTATGAGGAGGTATGTTGACTCAGGATTTAAATTGTGATTATAATCAAAGGGTTACTGGGTGGGGTTCCTGACCTCCCATAGTGGGCAGGGAGGTACTTACTGCGTCTTCTATCCCCCCCCCCCCCCCCCCTATATCTGTTTTCCAACTTGCTTTCTGTCTTTGTCTTGGAATGAGATGACTTGGTTTTGCCCTGGCCCTGGCCGTAGTGCTTGGCTGGGAGGGAAACAGTCAAATGCATAGTTATTGTTTTGGGAGATGATATTTTTTTCCTTGTAAATCATCTCTCTGTATTGTATTGTTGTTTTGATTGTATAATGTACGCATTTGAGTGTATTCCTCTTAGTGGTATCTAGTGCTGGTGTATGGGTGAAACGCTTAGGAGATCTCAAACTAAGTACATTGATGGTGTGCTCTTGGAATCTACATCTGTTTCCTATTTGAACCACTCCCCTTTGTCTTACTTTTTTCCTCAAGTCCTTTTTATTGTACATCTAGAATCTTTTCACTATCCAATTTTCTTCCTTTTTACTGGCGCTGATATGACTCAAATGTGTTGCAAGCACTGTAAAACCCTTAAAAATAAAAACATAAAACAATCAAAGGGTTACATTGAAACAATTTATTAATTTTAATATGCAGTGTCTAATGTATTATAGTATTGTCATTTAACATAGAAGCTATCAACATATTGGAGATTCGGATGTAGGTACAAGTAATTGAGACATAAGGTTTAACTTGAGTGTTATTTTGAATTAAGCATTTTGATTTTCATTCACTCTTCTGATGTGTGTGTGTGTGTGTGTGTGTGTGTGTGTGTGTGTGAGTGTTAGTATGAGACTTTTAAAAAATTGATCATACCTCTATAATTCAGTTAGTTTAGCTTCCTTCTAAACAAAATAGAATGGCAAAACAACTTTTGTAATAGTTATTTGTGTTGTGTATACAAAAGTATGATTATATACATTTTTTATTTCAGGCCCAAATGGTGCGTAAAGTACGGTCTTATTTAAGTAATATGCCATCAGTGACAGATGAGGAAAGATTGGCAGAATTGTCTCAACAGTGCGAACCTACAAGTGAGTCTATTATCATTACGTAATTCCTCTTAGCCATATGGCCCATGGAGCCAAAGTTCATCCCAGTTTCCATAGTGATGAACAGACAGTAGCAATTGGTTGCTACCCTCTGGAAAGGATGCTAGTCTATGGCAAAGCACTTTCAGCAGGAACAGATTCCATGATCCAATCACTCGTGGATGGACAAGGGGATCAGAAAATTTTGTTAATGTCCCTATGCCTGTGAGTCAAGCTCTCAATTAAGATGAGATGTGTTGCTGCTATTTTTCCAACAAACTTATTTTTGTAGATTTACATTTCAAAAATATAAAGGCTGTTTTGCTTTGCTTTGCTCTCATAGGTGGGTTACAAAAGGTCATTTTTGTGTGCGGTTATGTGGTCTAGTGAAATGACACTCGCTTTTGGATTTGAAGGTCCTGGGTTCGAGTCTCGCTCGGCACAACGTTGAGTCCTTGGAGAAGGCTCTTTACTCACATTCTCTCACCATCCTCAGGTGTAAAATGAGTACCTGGCCGTTAACAGCGTTGTCTGTCTGAAAAAAATTGTACTATCGGCTAAAAGGCATCATGTTCCGTCCTACATGTTAAATGTTGTTGTTGGCCAGGGACCCCTTGTAAAGCTCTTTGAGTATGTTTAGTGGATATTGCCTAATATGAAAGCTCAAGTTTTTAAAAAAATTTTTATCCTTAGGTGCATGAAAGACAGAATTATGAAGTTATTTTCAATTTTAGAGATTTAGGATTCCCTTTAAATTCATATTTCCCAGTTCTTGAATTTTTCGTGTAAGATCTTGAATGGAAACTATTAGATTTGAAATGAATCTTTACTCTAAAGACCATGTTATAATTGGCTTTATTTTTGTGTCCTTCCATTTACAATGTCAGTGAGAAAAAGAGATCCATCCCCCAGTGTCAATAACTCTCCAAACTTGGAGGACAAAAGAGTCATACCACCTGCAGGGCCCAGATTTGGTGAGTAAAATCATTCATTAAACTGTGTCATCATCACCACAATATTGTGCAATTGGCACTATGTCCAGTTCAACTAGTTTAATGAAAGCTACACGTATGAAATTATTTTGTCTCAGATGGGTTGTTTCATTTCAAGACTCTTTTGTGAACGAGATTTATTGCTGTGGATTCATTACATACATGTTCATGGTTCTGTCAAAGAAATTCTCTCATTGATTTAGAATCTTTTTCATCATCCAATCTCAAGTGTCATGTCGTACTGCATGTATGTATTTGTACTTTTTTTTTTCCTCCCCCAATTTGGGTCAGCTTCAAATAGTAGTATTCCACCCGCTCCTATTGGAAAACCCTATCATTTCTTAGTAAATACGTAATAGTTGAATAATGCGTTGAATAAAAATATTCAACGATTGATGATTATTTTCACACATTTTATTGGTGTGAAATAAGGTGTAAAAGACAACTGATTAGCAAGTATAAATAATCTTTTGGTACGCGTGAATACAAATTCAACTATTTTCTTTTTTGGGTCAAATTGTCATTCAAGCAGATGGAGAAAAATACAAATTATGACAAATCATCAAAGTACTACTACCATTAATTGGTAGCGAAATATCTAAGAATCTACTTGGAGGGGTGGAATAAATGTATTCTTTCATTTCTTTGTATTTATTAAACTCGTAATTATTTTATCATACAATAACGCATACTTGCAAGTTGGTGGTGTCATTTGGCACAATAAAAATAACTCATTTAATAAATACAAAGAAATGAAAGAATGGTATAGTATTCAATCATTGCAAGAAAGGAGGTTTTCATTTTCCTTCTTATCTTTTTTTTTTTTTTTTTTCGTATTCCTATTTTCCTGTGCTGTTTGACAAATATGGTGTTAAACTTCATGTTACATTATTTTATAAGGGTATGTATGTAGTAGGTTCATCATGAAGCGTTAAAATACTTGAGTCACACTAAAGCATTTATGAACTTGAAATATTTGGAAGCAGGTGTTGGTGTCAAATAAAACTGAAAACGTGTGTATAAAACAATTAAAGACTAAGCAGAAAGGAAAAGAAAAGAAAAGAAATGAAGGCAGGTGAATTTTTGAGGGGACAATTTTTTTTTCTTGTATTTTTCTTTCTGCTTTGTCTGGAACTGTTTCATACATACCATTTCAGATTTTTTTTTTTCAACTAGGATGGAAAGATCTAGTGAATCCTTTTTTCCTGTAAAATAGGAATATTCTTGAGCTGAAGATTTGACTTGGGTTTTCAGTTTTGTATGTGAGAATGCCTAAGACTATGATACACATAATGCTTAAAGGAAATGGCTGATAATGCAGTGAATGACTGGCCTACACTTGCTTCAACGCATGTAATTATTGAATATGAATAGATTTATTACTTATGATATTTAAATTTTTATACAATACCACCAAACTGTGAATGTAAATTAGAAACTGCTAAAGTACTTGATTTTATCTTTCTTTTGCCTGTTATGCAAGCTTTTCTGATTGCTTTTTAAAAAATAGATATAGGAAATGACGTAAGATTGATTGGTTAATTAGATGCATTCATTCATGTTTAAATGGAAAATTCTGATTTGTGAAATGGAGACAAACTTTTTCTAATAAAATAGAAAACCTTTAGTTAGATTTTTCAAGCTTAGGTTTGGAGTCTGTCCTTGCCGGACTATTACGAAATTTATGAATTTCATGAGCATCTCTTAGTCATTAAAACTTATTGAAAATGAAAGTCGATGCCAGACTACATAATTGTCAGGTTTTGAAATGTTATTTAATCTTTGTGAAGGGAACAAAGTTGATTTTTTAAAGTTAATTATAGCGACAACAAAATTTTGTATCCTAAAAATTACAAATTGTTAAAGTTTCAAGTAGGCAGGTCTGGTCCAACTACGGTATACATATTTTCCAAGTCAGGGTTTTGTCTAAAGATACGATTTTGCAAATAGAGTTAAATCGTTAAGAACAGCCCTTTATCAAGCTTGAAGAGGCCATTCCCTTTAAAATAGCTACTCCAAACTGATGCATTAAAAAGAATATGGTATGACCATAATCTGGTGTTTTCGTTTGCACTCTCTCTCTCTCTCTCTCTCTCTCTCTCTCTCTCTCTCTCTCTCTCTCTCTCTCTCTCTCTCTCTCTCTCTCTCTCTCTCTCTCTCTCTCTCTCTCTCTCTCTCTCTCTCTCGCTCTCATTATGAGTACCTGATCAATAATCATCGAATCGAACAAAGATTTTAAAAACCATCTGTTTTAGACGAGATAGGCAAAGTTTGATCCTAGTTGATTTTTTACGAAGAATTGTCATATTATTCCTCTGCTGACTGTAAGCAGAACCATAAATAACCAATGCATGTTTTTGTATTCGTTTCACTGTAATGGTGTTTGTGCCAAACAAACATATGTTGAAATTCCACATTTAGGCTGTAAAAATGACAGTAATGGACTTGAATACAATTTAAATAGAAGACGGCATCAATTGCAGCCATTTGATTATGGATTGATATTTATACTATAGTTCAAATTAGCAGGAACCTAACACTAAATTTAAAAGTTGCTCACTTTTGATTCAAGGCCTTTGAGAATACTTGTCTCATTATTTTATTTAGGCTAATTTGAAATTAGCATTGATATTGTTGCTTATGGCAAAACTGAAAAACTGAACTCAAAATCAATAAACGTACAACGCAAACTAAATCATTGTCTCTTATTGTCAGTACAAATTACAAATCAAATTTTCTTTTTACTATGTGGAAAGTCAGAAAAGTCGGTCTGGAGTAATATAACTCAAAATTTTATAAATAATGATTAGAAATATGAATTTAAGAAAACAAAAAAAAACCAAAAATATAAATCCTTTAAATTTTACAAGGGTCTTAATGATACTGTTGATTTAGGAGACATCATTTTAAGTTGTTTTTTTGTTTTTTTTCCACATTCATCTTTTCTTTGCCTGCTTGCATGTACATCATATCTACATCATACATGTTGTGCACCATGCCCACTTCCACCCACCTCTATCTAGGTGCTGAATCTCCTGGCGCTGTTCGCAAATTGATGTCCTTGTCGGATAAAGTAAAGCCTCACAACCCCAAGGTACCTGTAGGAAAGGGTGTTAGTCCTGTTACCAATCGGAAAGGCCCTGCACTAGGAGGTCCCACCTCACCAAGAACGGGGCCTTCTGCCAAACCTCTTCCTGTCAATCTCACACCCGAGAGCTCTTGTTTGGGAACTGGTCACAGGAAACAGCCGAACCGGACAGGTAAGGAATAAATAAATGAGCATAAATTCATCACACATTCATTTGCGCTCTCACATACAATCATATTTAGTTTCAATGCTGTCAGATCGACAGTTATATCTCTCTTCATTATGCTCAGTCTATTATTTATGATTCATCAGATACTAAATATTGATAAATCCTTGATCCAAGTTGAATCCTGATTTAATTCCATGAATGGCATCTACATACAGATTTAATGGAACTCTGATTAAACCAGCAGTGATTGGTTGTAGTCAACTTTGGTATCAAGGATGAATAGCTTATTCTTCTGTTCTTAATTTGATACCTTATTTAATTAATTTTGATTCCCGTATCAAGGCGAAATGGTTTGTTGATTGACATCAATGAAAATATGAGATTACAAAAAGAACGCACAAATTGATGAGAAAATGCGATCAGTATTGCCCATTTTAGTATGAGCAGCCATTTTGTGATTAGAGAGGCCCAACTGTGCGGCGATGTGGTCTTGTGATATGACACTTGCTTTTGGATCGGAAGGTCCCTGGGTTTGAGCCTTGCTCAGCGCATAGTTGAGTCCTTGGAAATGACTCTTTATTCACATTCTCTCACCATACTCGGGTGTAAAATGAGTACCTGGCCGTTAACAGCGTTGTCTGTTGTAAAAAAAATTGTAATGTCACCTAACAGGCATCCTATCTCGTTCTACATGTTAAGTGTTGCTGTTGGCGATGGACCCATTGTAAAGCACTTTGAGCACGTTAGTGGATATTGAGCCATATAAATGCTCAAGTTTGTTTTTTTACTTTATATTTACTTACTTATAACTTAGATCTTAAATCCTTCCTTCATTCATCACTCCTGTATTCCCTTATTAATGCTGGGTGTTTTGTTGTCAAATGAAAAAAAACTGGTCTGCCATCTCCTCAGGCAGCTGGGGAAGGGGTTGGGGTCACGTATTTTCACTCTCTTCTCTTTCAGCTGACGACTTGAAAATGAATATATTTTCATATATGTTAACTTCATTTACATAATTTGCATCACATGTGTTCATTTTCTTTTCACTTTCTGTATCGTTGCATGCTGCTGTGAATCATCTTTCTGATTTTGTTTCTGTTCTTATGACAAACAATGCCTGTAGTCTTTCACATTTTGACCTTTTTTGTCACATTGGATATGCTCATTTCACTCTTTTCACAAATGTCTGGATACTCAGGAATTAAGTCAGGTTTGCATGAATGCATTTTAAGTTTTATTAGGTTATGAGTCTAGATGCCTTATTGGATCTTACTTCAGTCCTAAAGATAACATCCATTCGACTAACAACAGTATGCTCTGCTTTCAAAGATGTTCATGTGTTGTACACTTTATCTACAGATGATATATTTGTTTGTTTGTTGTTGTTTTGTTTTTTTGTGGTTTTTCTTTTTCTTCGTTTTATTTGGTTTGTTTTTTGTTGTTTTCTTTTTGGTGGCAGAGAGGTGGTGGTGGTGGTGGTGGTGGGGGGGGGGGGGGTGGTATGTGTCCACAAGTTATAATTGCCATTGCTTTGTAAAAGAAGATTCCTATCATTTTGAATAAAGTTGATTGCGTGCTGTGTGTTTGGTTATTGCCCTAGCCTACAGACTCTGGACAATAAAACTGACTCCAAAGAGTGGAAGATAAAGATTCTGTGGTACACTTTTTCAGGGACTGTTTCTCTTATTTTAATTAAATATTTAATTTGTAGTAATAAACAAAGTTTTTGTTTTGCTTTTTGTGGAAGTTTTTTTTTTTATCATGCTGTAACCTAATCTAGATTTTAAAAATATTAACATATGCTTCTCAGAAACAAAAGGATAAAGCGATTTTGTGCTGCATGTATGAGTCTCTTCGCAAAAAAGTAGACAGACAGGCCCAAAATGTTGTTTTGCTATCGTTGAATCAAGGATATGTATCTTCTCAAAAGGAAAGACAATGTATTATGATAATGGGACTTCTTTGTATCCATTCTCTTACATAAAAGAAAGGAGCAACAATAATATCATTAAATTACATGAAATCCATATTCTCTCTCTCTCTCTCTCTCTCTCTTTCTCATCAACATTTAGCATCACAGAAACATATTCTGTTCATTGACATTTTTATAACATTCATTTTTTTTATTCGTTTATCTCATACTTATACGATATATTAATTTTCGGTTTGATGTGGAGTGAAAAGACAATGGATAAAATAACTTTATTATGTATTAACGATTAGGTTAATGTCTTCAACCAATTTCTAAAGGTTTTTTTTTCCCCCTTTATATTATTGAAGATTAAAATTCTCACTCACCACCTATTCCTTGCCTAGGTTCCATGGGATCTACCGACTCAGCCAGCCCTACCAGCTCTATGAGGAGCATCAAGCCCCAATATTCCTCTGAGAATGACTCTGGTCACAGCAGTATAGGTTCTAATGTGTCACCACCTATGATGAGACGCACCCATCCACCCCCTGTCGGAGCCCTCTACTGTCCAGGACCTGGTGGGTTTTATACTTTTTTTTCTCTCTCACTTTGCCAAGTCAGAAGAAAGACTGTCCGTTAAGCTGTTTAAAAATCTATATTCAATTGCACACTAACCTTTCATCAATACAGATTTAATCATTATATTTAGAGTTTTGTGGGCCTAATTTGACCATATAGAGATTTTTCTCTTTGATTCAGATTTTAAAAAAAACTAAAATGCTATTGAAAGGGTATTAAAAATACTGTGTTATGTTGCTCAGAAAATGAATATATGGTCAAAATGAACTCGTATTGAATTTTAAGATAAACATGTATGTTGTGGATTTTTTTTTTTTTCTCTTCATGAAATTTGGATTCATTTTTAAAAAAATGTATTTGTGTTTCATGCCTGCAGCTTTATGCAATTATTGTTCTTTTTTAAAACAAAATTGTTCAAAACCGGTTTATCAGTGAATGACAGTATATTTTCTTTTCAAGCCCCTATGTCAGACAGTCAATATTATAGAGGAGGAATAAGCATTGTTAAAGAATAGGAAAGAAAGAGTCTAACATGGCTTTGCTGGATATATTGGTGGATGCTTGCAAGCTGCCTTGAAGATAAGGATATCGAATAGGAAGTTAAACCCAAACATATTCTTTAATTCTCTCCTTACCGCCATTTTAAGGATTTTCTACAAAACTTTTTGCTCAACCAATGCAAAATGGTTTGTTTTTTGTTTGTGCAGTAAGTTCTTGCTATACATCATTTTTTTTTCTTTTATCTCTCAACACAGGATTAAAGTTTTATAATTATGACAAAAAAAATTTCTTTAAATTTTGTGTTGTACTGAAGAAATCTGAATGAGAAAAAACGTTTGCTGTATCGTAATGAATGTGACGATTTTCCTATTGTTGGTAAGGAGAGGGTTGAAATAAATCATGGCTTTGGAGTGAGATTTCTCAAGTAGACTACGAATTGGTCTTCCACAGATCACACTTATTTGATGGTGTCTCTACAAACATAAGCATTTGACTCTCCCTGATTAAAATGATAACTTTCTTCTGTTTTACACAATACATGACATAATTGTATTGTAATTAATCAGCTTTTTGTTTATTTTCTTCAAATGTATAATTGTATTATGATAATCCTTAGTTTTATTTACTTTTCACGTCTTTTTATCTTAATGCTCATTAGGTCAAGCCCCACAAGTTCGCCCCCCACTTCCCTCCTACAACACAGTCATGCATAATGCTTCGATAGCAGCAGCCCCCGTCTCCAGTAAGATTTTAAAATATTCTTGTTTGATTGTTCAGTCCACTCATATCATACTTTGCCCTTCCCATTAGATTGAAGAAAAATAACATTGATTGCTTTGAAATCAGCTCATACAGTTTTTTTTTTTTTTATTTGACTTTTTTTTTTTTAAATATAGGTTGGGAATTTTGAAGGTGGTACTGCTTTGTTTTTGTTTTTTTGAAATCATTGAATATACCCACTGAGCAAAAAAAAAAAATGACACCCAAACATCCATCCTGCTTTTTGTTATAAATTAAGATAATACAACATTTTACAAATAAATTGAGAAACCATCAGTTTCTCTCACTCATAAATAAATTACATTGATACAAGTAGTTATTGGATTAAAGTAACTGAGCTTTCAGACTCCTCTATTTCAACAACTTAAATCAATTTTTTTAAAAGATTTTGTTAGTAGACTACCAATTGGTCTTCCACCGACCACTCTTATTTGACAGCATTTGGCTGTCTCTACATACATGATGCATCTGTCTCTCCCTGTTTAATTTTACACAACACATGACATAAATAATTGTATTCTAATTAATCAACTTTTGGAAAAATGGGAAATTCACTTTAGATAAGATCTCATCTTGATTGTCTTATTTGTATTTGTTTCACCCCATTGGCATTATACATCATTAGTATCTTAATTTAACATGGGATAAGTGGAAGCTGCCTAGAATTGAGTCTAGCCAGTCAATCTTGGAACTCATTCAGTAAAAAAAAAAAAAAGATAGGCGGTAAGAAGGACTTTATTATATCACATATTTTCCTCCCCTCCCTTTCAGTGTCCCAGTACCCATCCTATCACCATCCAGGCCGTCGCCCACCTCTCCCTGACTACCATGCAGCCACAAGTATGGTAAGAAGACATCACCAGCTACGCTCATACTCTCAGGAACACCATATGTTCAACCACCCACAGGCCAATCCAGCCATACACAGTAACATGGATAGTGACTATGATACGCCACCTGCAGATGGTGAGAGATAGAAATTTATAAATACGAGGTATTGCATGGCCCAAAAGTTCTATGCTTCTGTTTTCTGGATGGGGTCTTTTGACCTCCTATGGTGGGCAGCAGGTCACTTGCTGTGACTTCTATCCCCCTATATGTTTTCGGAGTTGCTTTCTGACTTTGTCTTGGATAGGATTACTTGGGTTTTGTCCTGGCCCTTGTTGACACATCCCTGGCTGAGAGGGAAACAGTCAAAGTATATAGAGTTAGATTTGGGTGATTATAGTTTTTTATTGTAAATCATCTCTGTTATGTACTGATAGTTATATTTTTTGTTTTGAATATATCTTGTAAAGATTTGAGTGTATTCCTCTTATTGCGATCCTGTGCTGGTGTCTGGATGAGACTTTTTGGTGATCTCAACTAAGTACTTTGATGGTATGCTCTTGAAATCTACATCTGTTCCCTATTTGAACCAATTCCCCTTTATCTTACTTTTTCTGGGGTGCTTTGATTTTAATTGTAGAATCTTTTGACCATCAAATTTTCTCCCTATTTTAATGGTGCTGATATGACCTAAATATGTTGCAAGTGCCTTAAAACCCTTAAAAATACATCCTTCTGTTTTCATTTATTATCTATTGATAATATCATTATCATCATCCTGCAAGAGTGCGGAGTAGTTTTTTTCCTCTTAATTTATGACTTTTTGACAAGTGTTACATCTTAAACTGGAAACTGAAAAAAATTTTTATTCTCTATTGTCTTCTGGCACTTTTCTACTCACTTCATATCTTGTTGTTACCAACATAAGTGCCTGCTCCACTCACTTTTCTGAATTAAAAATTCACCCCATACACCGGAGCATACTCAATGTCTCAATCGTTTCTATGTTATATGTTTGTGATGAGAATATTGGCTATTAAGCTTAACTGCTGGTCAACATTACTTCGCGATGGTGGTGAACGAATCGGCGGTCTCAAGAAGTGGGTGAGAGAGGGATCTAGAAATGACTTTGAGTTTGAAACGAATATTTTTGTGTTCGTGGATAGCTCACACGGTAGAGCCACGCTCTCACCTGCCAGGCGGAGTTGTCGTACCAATAAGGTCGCAGGTTCAAACCCCACCACCGCCGCGAAAAAATTTTTTATTCTCTATTGTCTTCTGGCACTTTTCTACTCACTTCATATCTTGTTGTTACCAACATAAGTGCCTGCTCCACTCACTTTTCTGAATTAAAAATTCACCCCATACACCGGAGCATACTCAATGTCTCAATCGTTTCTATGTTATATGTTTGTGATGAGAATATTGGCTATTAAGCTTAACTGCTGGTCAACATTACTTCGCGATGGTGGTGAACGAATCGGCGGTCTCAAGAAGTGGGTGAGAGAGGGATCTAGAAATGACTTTGAGTTTGAAACGAATATTTTTGTGTTCGTGGATAGCTCACACGGTAGAGCCACGCTCTCACCTGCCAGGCGGAGTTGTCGTACCAATAAGGTCGCAGGTTCAAACCCCACCACCGTCGCGAAAAAATTTTTTATTCTCTATTGTCTTCTGGCACTTTTCTACTCACTTCATATCTTGTTGTAAACTGGAATATTGTATTGTATGACAGTGTTTAATCATATCAAACTTCAATAATATTAAGATAACCTTATATTGGTGACACACTTTATGTTTAATCTTGTACCTGATTTGTTTGCATAATACTATTGATTTATTAGAAATGTTGTCCACTGTATTCTCTCCACTAGATGTTGAAGAAGAGCAAGTCTCAGCCGTCTGAAAGACAGGATATTGCACCACAAGTTGGAACCAATGCAAATTCAAGATTGTGATGGGATCTATAGGCGATCTATTCACTCTTAATTCACGGTCCAAATGAGGCAGCCCTGGCTGTAATGTTGGTCAATCTCCCATAGAGGCCAACTATCACTAACACTTCCAAGCGTGCATTCCGTGATGCTGCATAGCGAGATGGACATATATATCCCGCCAGGTTGTTTTAGTCAAATTTTGATGGCATTTAATATAAAAAATTTTAGATCTGATGACGGCTTTTATACATGTACTTCAAGGATGAGGCATCCTTTCATTTCCATTTTGAATATTGCAAATTAATTCTTTCCTTGAAGAAAATAATATCTCAACAAAGTCTAGTCTTTCAATTGATTCTTTTGTTAATTATTATATTTCTCTTCCGGGATTTTAGAATAACTGTAGGGTAGTCTTTGTGAGGTCTTTCTCAGAAATGCAGTAAAAGTGCAATATGCTTGAGACAAAACAATAAAACTTCATCTTTTAAAATAAATGCTTCGCTAGTTAAGTAAATTTTATTCTTGTAAATCCTCTTCCCTTAATGTCGAGATCTGCTTTTAATTCAAAACGATATAAATCTTATATATATATAAATATATAAAAAGCTTTGTTGATTTAATCCTAAATCGTAGGATTACTTGTGCCATAGATGTCTGTTCTTTCCTTTGTCTCGATCATGCCTAATATTGTCTTGATGTTTGCAAATGATCCATAATCTATAGATTTATGTTTGCAGATGATCATAGCCAAACCATATTTTAATCCTGAATATCATGTCTTTTTTTCGTCATTTTCGTTGGGTTTCAAGACTTTCGGTAATTGGATCTGCTATGGATTTGCATATGAAACAATGAAATCAGTCCTTTTTTTTATTACTTTATTTTATTTTTATAACCATTACTGTCAAAGTAAAAGATTGCTTCCTGCTTATGTAATGTGTAGCTTTATTTGATTGAGGTCTAGGAAGTAAGAGTTGAAAAATGGACTCTAGTTTGTTTTTTGTTGTTTCTTTTTGTTTTTGTTTTTTTGTTGTTCCTTTTTTGGGGGGGGGGGGGGGGGGGGGCTAAATTACATTTCATAATCACTTGATTTGTTACACTTTTTCTCTCACTTTTTATTTTTTTAAATTCTTCTTGAAGTGCAAATGAATCAGAAAGCTCAGAATAGGCATGAACAGAGCCACTTTGTAACTACTTTATTGAATATATGAATGGATATGAAAAACTGACAACTACCTCTTCTTATACATACATTTCTCTACTTAAAAACTTAGATTGATGGCCTGTGCACCCGTCAAAGCTCAAATGCCCAGGCACATGTACTGGATGGTGTAAGGGGCTTGATTGTGTAGATACTTAAATAAATAAATAAAATGTCTTCTTTCTTTTTTCCTTCAGTCTTGTTTGGTTTGTGTTCAGTAAGATAACAGCCAATGTAATGAATAGTTAACTTTTCTACACCCATGTCAGCTTTATCTATTCTTCATAAAACAGACTCCGTATCAAAGGCTTTTCAAGATCTGCCTCATCTGAAAACTGCCTGCATAATTTTCCTGCCAGCAGTAGACAGATAGCTATATTTTATGGTTTTGAAATATTGAATATATTTTTGACAATACCGTTCGTGTGTGTGTGTGTGTGTGTGTGTGGGGGGGGGGGGGAGGAGGTGGGTGGTTTTTTGTTTTGTTTTTTTTTGGGGGGGGGGGGGGGGGATTTTTTTGGTTTTTTTTTTTTTTTTTTTTTTTTTGGGGGGGGGGGGGGGGGGGGTGTGTGTTTTGTTCAATATCTTAACTTTGGGTTGTTTTGTTTTTATTTTATACTTTTGTTTGTTTGTTATTTGTTGTTAGTTTGTTTTTTTTTTTTTTTTGGGGGGGGGGGGGGGGGGTGCTATGTGATTCGAGGGGGACAAAATTAAGGCATATAGATATTGTACAATATTGTCAGGCCTATTGCAGACTACTTTTGAAGTGGAGAAACTGCCGTCAAATAAAGGTTTTGAAGAATTTCTACAGAAGGAAAGAATTGTTTTATTCAAATGGCAGTTTGTAGATTTCATTTAATTGTCATTATGACACAGAATAACGATTGTTAGACGTAGAATATGGCTGCATTACATTTTTTTGCCCATTTAACAAATGGTGTGGTGAATCAGCACCAGTTCACCATTGAGAGAACTATGTTCAATGTCTTAACTTAGGTTATTGACTGCATGCAGTTTTGAGTGTATGTTGTGTTTTTTTTTTTTATAGTTCTTGAGGGAGCAGGGGAGGGGAGGGCAGGGCAGTGGGTAAAGGAACAGGAGAGTGAGTTCAGGGAGGGGGTCAGAGCTGAAGAGTGTTATATCTGATATGATCACTAAGTCCTTCATTAATCCAATGGTGCTATTAGATAATGTAGAAATGAATGAAGAATGGCAACACAAATTTTATGGATATTTTGAATTTTGGATGTTATGTAATGTATGTATTTTCACAATGCAGATTATGACATTTAAACGTACATTTGTCCTAAACCATGTGGTTTGAAACTGGGAATGTTGAGAAGAGGGGGAGGGAGTGAGGTGGAGAAGAGATTGAGAGAAAAAAGAGAGAGAGAGAGTTTCAATAGTGGTGTTGATATTTATCATTCCCATAAAGAAATGACAAATGAATTTCTATAAATATTAAAGGCTTTTTTTTTACAGTACTTTCTTTAAGCAGTTGATGGAGGAGATGGCGACTAAGCTGCATGAATCCATCTTCTTTACTCATTCATAAAAAGCCTGAGCTCATATAGGTTTTATTATTAATCCTGCATCCTGAGAGTAACATGGTTAATCTATCCACTACTTTGATCTGGGATGATGTTGCTTTTATTCTTGATGTGATTTTCAGATGTTCTACACCCTCCTATTTTAGAGGGAACAGCAATGGTATTTTCCCGTGGGACAAAAAAGAAAAGAAAAGAAATCAAAAATTAGATTAATTTTTACCTATACAATGCAGCATGTATTCCTCGTCCTTGGACAGAATATGTAAGACAAGGAATTCAGGAAAACGAGGAATACACGAAATTTGTCCTAAGAAAATATCGAATTGAGAAACTAGGGAGCTGGCACCGGTGTAAGATAAAGATTTGAACAAGTGTGTATGAAACAGCGCCAGACAAGCAAGAAAGAAAAATACAAGGGAAAAAAATCCAAAAAAAATCAGTCTACCTCAGCTGGGCATCGAACCTCAGACCTCCCTATTACTGTTTCATACACACTTTTTCAGATCTTTACTATAAATTTCAGATGTTAAGATTTGTACGAGGAATCAGTGAAACAAGGAATAATAGGAAAAGGAATGCATACTGTACTGTATTTATCAATTTCCAATGTATTGAATCTGCTCATGAGGACAGGAGAGCAAATAAACTTGATCTTAAAATACCTACATGTTTTTTTTAAAGGGATTAATAATGTGTTGCAGAATTCAAGTTTGTGAAATATGGTCTATTTTTTATTCCATTACACCTGTTCTGTCAGAATATTTTTTAGTCACTTGATCGCGATACACAGTGATTGATAAATTTGGTTGGAATTTAGAATTTGCTGATACCCTTGTTTGTTGTTATATTGAGTTGTTTAGCATCAAAAATGGATGCAAAATGGACCAAAGCCAAAATGAAACATAGTCACCGTTATGTAGATTGAGGTAATTGCTTTATACTTTATACTAGAAGTGGGAGAGAGATTGTGTGAATTGCTTTCATTGTAAGAATGAAAATACTAGGCTGTGAAAATGTTTGAAGCTTAAAATACAAATGAATCAAGGTAAATGTGATCTCATGTATTATATCTAATGTCTTGGTTTCTGTGTTTTTATCAGGTAATTATTGTAAATACGTAATGATAACATTGTTTAATTATTTTCATTTCATATATTTTCGGGAGGACAAGAAACAACAGCTGAACAATGTGAAGTAAAAGAATCATTTGGTGAATGTCAGATGTTGCTAAGACCCCCCCCCCCCCCCTCCCCAATCTAAATTCTTCTAAATGTTTGTACTTCTGCCTCTGATTAAGCAACAGGAAATGCAAACATTGCAATACTTCTACAGTCCAGTTGTATAGACATTGCCTGAATCATAGATACTCTTCATATTTGAGAAAATAGAGTACATGCAAAGTGAAATAACAATGTCGTTGGCAAATTGTTCAACTCTAGAAAAAGTATGTGGAGTGACATAAAAAGGTACAATGGAGGCTTTAAAAACTACAGATGATATAAATGTTCAATGGACATGAACAGTTTTGTCGAGTCTCAAAATTAAGCATTTTCCTGAGAAAGTTTTACCCAATATTTATTTTATAGACATGATGAGTCATTGTTTAAAGAGTGATTTCAATATCAGCCGAAAGATAGAAAACCACATATCCTTAGAGAGGAACAGTTTATGACAGAGATCATTGATATATGTTAAGTGAATGATATAATCAGTCTGATGGTGAAAAGGTTTGAACTGAGATATTTCCAAGTTTAGTTAGAAGGTCAATTGTTTATGCAAAATGAGTTCTTGTCATAAATGATTAAATCAACCCTTTTTGTACATCTTCGGGAAATATCAAAGCTTAATTTCACTTCTAAATATTTTTACAACTAGTCAAGTTGAAAAAGTATGAAATTTGAGAAAAGTTGCTGGATACCTTTCCCATACATCTGACCATAATTTCATGAAAAATCACCCGATTTACTTCAAATAAAGATAAAAATGCTCTGGGGAACATATTCTTTCTTGCAAGTCCAAAATTTTTAGCTTCCAATTAATTATGTCATGCACTGACACATATACACTCCAGCACGGTTTCCTTGAACTCCTCGGGACATGCAAAAAAGTTGGAGGAAATTGTACATTGCCATAGCGTTTGGTGAGGAATAGGGAAGTGGTGGGGCAGTGTGGCTCAGCTGTATGGTCTTTGCTTCATACCTAGTTTGAATATCCACCATGTTCTGTGGCCTTCAGCAAGCCACCTCTCCCTAGCTCAATTTGCGGCGCTGTGCTGCAGCTGACACCTGGGTTATTCCAGTGTTCCTTTTGAATAAACCCTAAGACAAATTGACATGGGGATGAATAAAGGGAACTTTATTATTTACTTTATTGGTGTGTACAAGGGTGTGTGTGTGTCGGAGGACTGGGGGGTGGGAGAGAGATGGCTGTATCACAATGTTTATTTACCGCCTTATCCAACCATTAGCACTTCATGGTACTAATGGCGAAGTGATAAGAATAAGTAGAGAGGTGTCTTTTATGCAAAACGGCGATGGAGTTTGTGAGTGGCTGCGTGTGTCTTTGTGTGTATTATACTGCATACACATATTCAGTCTGGATCGATACACACGATACACACATGAGTAACTGTCAATATCACAGTGTCGTCAGTGATCGAGATCACACAAAAAATACCCTTTAATCAATTGGGTTTTTTTTTTTTTACATTGGCTGGGTAAAATTAATTCTTGGAAACTGTGTTCGAGGTAAAAATTAGTTCGAAGAAGGAATGGAATGATTACAAAGAATAATAAGGAAAAAATTTGGGGCAATCGAATGTTCCAGGAAACCGTGCTGGAGTGTATTATAATATGTGGTTTTAGTTTACAGTAAAGAATTGTCAAAAGATGATATCATCTCTATTCCAGTTTTCTATTCTTATCCTTGAAAGAGAGATGGGTCTTGGCTGGAATTATTCAAAGAAAGGGCACGTGTCGGATATAGTTCCATAGTAGTAGTAGATGGTTTGTGTATGTCTATTTTGGTAGGGATCCTGTACTCTAGCATTGGTGACGTGTATGGTCAGTCCAAGGCAGATTGTTTCTGCATATTTGTATTCTTCTTTATCTTAACTTGTCCCCCTTGACTTCTTTATTCTCAAGTGCTCGTGCTTTCCCCTTTTCTATGTGCTAAAACGCTCTAACATGTTATTGTCGCTTGGGCCAGTAGAAACCATGTGAGATTTCAGAACAAATGTAATCATGTTTCCAAACATTCTCCTTGTAGTCTTATTTTTAGATGATAAATAAAAATGATTCATGTGTACTGTTCATTGTCAGACTTGGTGCAGGCTTTGTTGTGAGCGATGAAACCCGATGTTTTGTACAATTATCAGATTACTGACACTGACTGACATGAGTGTTGCAAACACCTCCACTTATATTATATTTGGTCAATAGGGGTAGCTTTGGGTCAATGAGGAAATTTTGCCACTTTGAATTGAAGATTTTTTGGAAATTATATTTCATTTTATAAGAAAAAAAATGCAGAGAATCACAGAGAGGGGCAAAATATCCCCTGGAGGCAAAGTTACCCCCTTTGATGTTACTCTAACAGAAGATAATCACATTCTACCCCTACCCCTAAAACTCCAATATGATTGGAGATAGAATAATGAATTGGTGATATTAATGTTACTTGGACATGGATCATATCAACAGCAGCTGTTCTTTATTATTATTATTATTATTATTATTATTATTATTATTATTATTATTATTATTATTATCATCATTATTTTTTTTTTTTTGTATTTCAAATAATTTGTTCATATAAACCAATATATAAACCTAATTCACGTCTTGATTTATTTATTTATTGGACACTATGTCTGTTAATCATCGCATTGTTATTTTTGAATATACCCATCATTGTACAATTATGTGTAAAATTAAAATGATTATTGCCAAGAGAACATGAATTGATGGCGCTTGTAAATATCATGAAACTCTTAAAAAACAACCTTCTTTCATTTCTTGTCAAATTCAACAAATTATCTGTGTCCTATTCCTCGTCACAATCTTCAATCATCATCACCATTGTCACCCTTTCTTTCCTACCCGCCCATATCATCCATAACACTACGTACCTACTACAAATGTAACTTATCTATTGCTTCTGTACAATAATACTACGATGATAATCCATCCACTCTACTCACTGTACGATATTATTACATGATGTATAGATAACACTAATAATATGAATTTGTATAGAGAAAATGATGACAAAAAGAATGTCCTTGTTGAAAGCTTTTATTCTGAATAAAATAAAAAATGAAAACATTTTTCACGTCCCTTTCTTTTTTATTTCTATTTTTTTTTTAATCGCCCAAGCATAAATCTCGAGTCCAATGCAATCCAATCCATACCGTTGCAGCTTCAACAGTGAAGATACACGCAACATTTGTGTGGTGTGGTGTGCGATGGTGTAGCTCTAAAGTTTTAAACTAAGAAACCAAGAACACTGGGTGGGGTTCCTGACCTCCAATATTGGGCAGGGGGGTACATACTGTGTCTTCTATCCCCTTATATCTGTTTTCCAACATGCTTTCTGTCTTTGTCTTGGAATGAGATTACTTGGTTTTGTCCTGGCCCTGACCGGAGTCCTAGCTGGGAGGGAAACAGTCAAATGCATAGTTATTGTTTTGGGAGATGATATTTTTTTTCCTTGTAAATCATCTCTCTGTTATGTATTATTATATTTGTTATTTTGAATTTATAATGTAAGCATTTGATTGTATTCCTCTTTGTTGGATTTTGTGCTTGTGTCCGGATGAGACTTATAGCTGTCATCTGCATTTTTTTGCCAAATTGGGACCTAAAATTTGCCAAAAAAACCCCCAAAATTTGCCAAGATATTTGCCAAAACGACCAAAATTTGCCAAAAAATTTGCCGCACTTTGGGTCCTTATTTGAAGATTTTTTGACGAAACGATCCATGACTGAAGTTGGAAGTGTAAGTGACTCGATTTATTTGACTTGAGAAATGAAATGACTGTGAATAGCGTAGTTACAAAGATTTTAAAGGATCATTATCCGTAGAGAGTAGCTTCCCTTGGTTTGGGACCAGGCAAAGCTGCAACATTTCTCAAGTTTCGCACTTTTTTTTTCGTTATTTTGTTTTCGCTTCTTATTTTTCCCAAAATTTGCCAATTTTCCCAAAATTTGCCACGATTTGCCAATTTTGGGAAATTTGCGTATCGCCCTGATATTTGCGGCCGCAAAAAATGCAGATGGCAGTTATAGGTGGTCTCAAACTAAGTACTTTGATAGTGTGCTCTTGGAATCTATATCTGATCCCTATTTGTTCCCAGTTCCCCTATGTCTAACTTTTACTTGGGTGCTTTATTTGTAATTCTAGAAATTTTTACTATCCCATTTTCTTCCTTTTTACTGGCGATGATATAACCTAAATGTGTTGCAAGCGCCGTAAAACCCTTAAAAACAAACAGAACAAACCAAGAACAGTCAAATTTGGATTGTTAATTGGGAATCGGGAACTACAAAACGCTTGGAGTGGTAGCTATATGATTAAGAAATATTGTTTGGTTTCCTCACATTTTGAATAACAGTATTAAATAATTAACAATTATGAAAAATATAGAAACGTCTTCAAAATGAGGACTCCTCCACTTCGGCCATTTAAAATCCTTTCAATCAGCTGCACCACCTGAGAACGCATAAATGCCTAAAGAAATCAGAAAGCGTAAAAGGCAAGAATAGAGGCCAAAGAAGTCAAGATTCCAAACTTCCAGGTCACTCTTCATGGGCGGGGTTCCCGACCTCCCATAGTGCGCAGGAAGGTACTTGCTGTTTTCTATCCCCTTGTATCTTTTCTAATTGCTTTTCGTCCTGTCCTTGGTTGGGAGGGAAACAGTCGAATGTATAGTTAGTTATAGTTTTGGGAGATGATATTTTTTTTCCTTGTAAATCCTTATGTATTATTTTTTTTTTTTTTTAATCATATTATGGTTTGTAAACATTTGAGTGGATTCCTCTTAGTGGGATCTTGTGCTTGTGTGCTCTTGAAATCTATATCTGTAACCTATTTGAACCATTTCCCTTTGTCTTACTTTTTCCTCGTCATTTAATTGTACATCTAGAATGTTTTTACTATCCAATTTTCTTCCTTTTTACTGGCGCTGATGTGAAGCAAGCGCAAGTCACTCTTCTAGATCAAGAATCAATCCTAGCATGAATGACCTAATGATTCAGGTAGAAGTAGACGCTAGAATTTCTAGATTTAGATGTAGATCTACATTATTTTACGAAATCCAAATTCCAAACTCCTCGATCTATTATGAGTTCAAAACGTTTCGGTCTCAGTTTACTTTCCTGTAGTCAATGCGTGTTACTTTGATGTCCCATCTATGAGTCTTTGCGATATTCTTGATTCATTTATTCTAATCAGAAGCCATTTTTTAGAAAATCTAAACAGAGAAACCATTCGTTGCAAAATATACGGGATCTATTTCAAGTTGTACCTCTGCCAGTTCTAATTCTAAGACACTGTTCACTTGAAGTGTTTAATATAGCATTGCGCTTGTATTGGACAATTTTGCATATATTTTAGCCCTTCTAGTCTCAGTTCGAAGAAATGTATACCTGCTAGTCACAATAATTATGTCCTCCTGTGGCAGAAATGTTTTCTGACACTGACAAGTAAAATTTCTCACAGCTGTCAGAATTTCTTAAGTTACTGGGGAGGGGATTCCATCTTGATCTTTGATTAGGATTGCGGTTTGTCCTAGCATTGTGTTTGAAAGATCTTCAGTTTTTGTTTGCCCCTTCTCTTTCAATTTTATCCAGTTGCTCTCAGCCTTCATGTTTGTTGCACTTTTTTCCATTTCATGATTGCTATGGACACATCTGCTCTTCTTTTTTCAAGCTGGTTTATGACCTTCCTCTTCTGGGGAGTCGCACACACGCGACTGTACTGTATTCCAAGCTGGGCTTTACCAGAGTGGTATAGTATAGCAATGGTCTTTTACTGCCTTGGGACACAATGAAATATTACGATAGGGACAGTTTAGCTTGTTAGCATTGTGGCAAATTTTGTCCTTACGATGGTTCTATGACATGTTGTGGTTGTCTTTTCATCATGTATGGATCCATATACGTTTAATGTTGTTACTTATTTGTAATTCCAGTCACGGAGTTTCTTACGGTCTTATAGGAAAATGTATATGCCATTTCGGGGTTTTATTTTTATTCTGTTGTACAGGAGGCTGTCTTCTGCAAAAAGACAATGTTGCACCTTCATAACTTTTAAGATATATATATATATATTATATATATTATATATATATATATATATATATATATATATATATATATATATATATATATATATTGAAATTTTTTTTTTTTTTTGGGGGGGGGGGGGGGAGTATTTATAAATATAAACCAAGAACAATGGTGGTCCTAACTATAACTGTTCCTTGTGGGACACCCGATAGAACAATTATTTCAGATGACATTTTTTAAAAAAGCATCTCTTTTTGAGTACAATCAGACATAAGGGAAGCTCGATCAGGAAATGATTGAAAGCCTCTTAAATCTAGAATTACAATTAAGGCACCCAAGAAAAGGGAAGACAAAGGGGAATTGGTTCAAAAAGGAAACGTAGATTCCTAGAGCACACTATCAAAGTACTTAGTTTGAGATCACTCATCCTGACACAAACACAGGTCCCCATCTATAATGTGTAAACAAAACATAATACAGTGCATAACAGAGAGGTGATTTTACAAGACAAAAAATACATCTCCCAAAACTATATTATATTTGACCCGTTTCCCTCCCAGCTAGGGTATCCGGCCAGGACAAAACCAAGTAATCTCATCCCAAGACAAAGACGGAAAGCATGTTGGAAAACAGATATAGGGGGGCAGAACACATTAAGTGCCCCCTGCCCACTATGGGAGGTCAGGAACCCCACCCAGAAAGCACGCAAGAAAAGTAAGACAGGGAAATTGTACAAATAGGAAACAGATGTCGATTCCAAGAGCATGCCATCATTGTGTTTAGTTTGAGCAGTCTCATCCAGACACAATCACCGAAGAGGAATGAACACAATTCAAAATGAAATAAAATAAACAAGCTGAATCATCAGTATAAGTAATATTTATTTATCTCCCAAAACTGTGACTAATGATTCATCGCTCAAAGGTAGAGTATATTCAGACATAATGACACTCGGATCTATCGTCTTCCATACATCACAGCATATATATATTTCATCAAGTTATACATTAAACATATAAACATCATTTTATGTACAATTACTACAAGCAAACAATTCATAACTTCATTGACTGGGAGACTTTTGGGATGGTGGGTTAGAAGATTCTGTACAATTTCTTACATTGATGTGACTTTGAAAGGAGTATATAATAATATCAAATCCAGTCTTCCATTCAAACATGTGTTGCATTTTGGGTTTTATCCTCGTTTAGTGTATAGATTAGTAGTCGGAAAGCATACCTACTAACGGAGAATTGCTTATATAAGCATATGTATAATAATTTTGAAAAACAAAAAGGAAAAATTTGCTTTAGTCTCAGTATTATTAGATGCCATATTTCTAATGAGGATTTATTGATAGTGAGAGAAAAAAAATCGATTAAAAAATAGCAAATAAGAAAGAAAAATATAAAATAAAAAGGAGAGGTAAAGATAGATTAGGAGAATAGTAAAAAATATCAAATATAAATCAATATTGGAATCATAAGATCCATCTCGACTTAGTTAAATCGAGAAATTTCTAATACTTTACTTTTTATACTCAGGCCTACCGTAAGATAATAAGAGTGATGTCAAAACGTATGTGAAAAAGATTTATCCCATCAAATAATATCAATAAAAAAGAAATATTTAAGAGACCAAAATGCTGGGTATTCAAATGTCAAGAAAAAAAAAATGCTGTTTGCAAGACTGAAACCAAAAAAAAAATAATAAAAAAAAAAAACAGGAACAAAATTTTTCAAATAGTATGAATGGACAGTCTGTACAGTCTCAATCTCATAATTACCCAATTGGGTTTATAATTGAACTCATCAACACATTGGTCCCTTGTTTGAGAAGCATTCTATACTATTTACAAAAATATAGAGAGGCATGATTATTGCCTCTTCCACACAAACACTTATTTTTGGCAACCTAACTTTCAAACATTAAACCACAGAAATCCTTAACTGACTAATAAAGATTTTTTAAAGAGAGCAACGCACATCACGTATTTAGAAATGGTATTCAGATTCCCTTGAAATAGAACTGAACTTAATGAAAATGTATTGGACATTTAAACAATCTCCCTGCGTCCCGACGGAAGGATACTCTTGCCCAGGGCATGGATTTATGCTCAAAAAAGAAATAAATATATTTATCAGATATAAAATCCCAGCTATAAACGAGGAATCCAGAAGACCTAAAAAAAAGTTGAGGGCAATCCCGCAGCGGATATAAAACTGGTGAGATATGCGATCCATAAGGGACATAAAGCTAATTGTAGCAATCAAACTTCTATTCTTCACTATTATTCTTATTCACTTCATAATATAATATTACTATACAAAGCCGGTCAATGTAAAACGTAGAATTCAATTTATTGAGGACCATGGACAATTGTGAAATGTTGACTGCTTTTCATTTGGCACTGTATATTTTCAATCTAAGCTCTAGGTGATTGTAATTGAAAAGAGTAAGTATGCTAACAATAAACAACGACAATGATAAAAACAAAAATACGCACTTCTCATGTAAATATCATTTTCTTACATAGTATTACTACTACTATTTAAAAAATTCCAACATAAAAACTAGAGCTCTTAACCAGAAGATATGTAAATAACTTTCTCAATAAAAAAATCTTTGAATCGTCACATTTTGTAAACAGCTGACCTGGTGAGAGTACAATAAAGATTTAACTTTATATACTCGAAATCCATCTATCTTTGACTTACAATTGCAAACAATATTTACTCTTTTCTTTCCACCATTTAAAGTTGCATTCATTAATTTTGAAACTACATATAAAACGACTTAAAATATATGAAACACTATTTTCTGGTGATGGATTGAATAAAAGTATGGTCAATTGACTAACATATTGCTAAGGTTGTTTTGACAAGTTATGTTGATTAAATTTAAATGATGTCCTTTCTTTCCTGTAATTATATGAATTCAATAAGTGATGTTCAACATCCTAATTTTCATGATGAACTGATTCTTACATTGAGCTTTATAGTTTCAAAGACCATCATTAATATTTGCTGGTTTTGAACTAAAAATATTAGCAATAAATAAATGAGAGAGAGAGAGAGAGAGAGAGAGAGAGAGAGAGAGAGAGAGAGAGAGAGAGAGAGAGAGAGAGAGAGAGAGAGAGAGAGAGAGAGAGAGAGAGAGAGAGAAATAATTTATAGAATGCCTCGAGTACATGCTACGTCTATAAATAGGTTGTTGAGCTACGCTATCACTATCATTACTTTTGAGCCTTTTGGTAATTTAAAAAAACACCCCAAAACACACACACACACATACAAAAATAAAACCCAAACAGGTAGGATCTCTGGCACAAAAGATCTTAATGTCATTTTGAATAATAAAGACTAATAAGCTCTCTCTGAAATTACAACAATGATGAGAATATAGGGTATTTTCTCATCATTATTGAAACAAGTGCTCATTCCACTTTTTGTCTAAAACTACAGCATTTTGTCGTACTTTGTAGGTGAGCATGGAAAGGAAACGAGGGAGGCCGCAGAATTCTTGGAAAGGAGAAAAGGAGAAGTGAAGAAGAATATCTATGGAGAGAGGAAAGACACGGAAAGGCATAACATGACAGACTCTCTCCGCCCCTGTATATAATACTCAGTAACATTCAGATTCAGGCTTTGACATTCATTATTTTGTCTCTTCAACTACATTACTGCTCCTCACTTTTAAAAGGATTCACTTTATTACCCGCAATGTCAGTCCACCTGCCATGCTATTTTTAACTATAATATGACTTGAGAGGTGAAAATTACTGATATCTGAATTATGTTTTTGTTTGTTTTTAAGAGTTTTACAGCGCTTGCAACACATTAAGGTCATATCAGCGCCAGTAAAAAGGAAAAAAATGGGATAGTCAAAAGTTCTAGAATTACAATTAAAGCACCCAAGAAAAGGTAAGACAAAGGGGAATTTGTTCAAATAGGAAAGAGATGTAGATTCCAAGAGCACACTATCAAAGTACTTAGTTTGAGATCACCTAAAAGTCTCATCCACACACAAGCCCAGGTCCCGACTAAGAGGGATACACTCAAATGTTTAAAAATCATATATAATATGTAAACAAAACAATACAGTACATAACAGGGATGATTTACAAGGAAAAAAAATATCCCCCAAAACTTTAACTATACATTTGACTGTTTTCCTCCCAGCTAGGGTATCCGGCCAGGACAAAACCAAGTAATCTCATTCCAAGACAAAGACAGAAAGCATGTTGGAAAACAGACATAGGGGGATAGAAAACACAGTATTTCAGTATGTACCTCCCTGGCCACTATGGGAGGTCAGGAACCCCACCCAGTATATCTGAATTATAAGTGATATGAAATGATTTTGACACAGGAGAATATACATGATATGATAAATCTATTTACAATCCAAACAATAAAATTGTTTAGTTAAGTCTTGAACTCCCATTAAAAATTGGACAGTATCAACGACAAGAGAGTCATCCCATATGCTCACTTTCTCTCACTTCTTTTTTTTTTTTTTTTTTTAATATCCTAGCCGAGTTTCCTTCATCACACTATGTCAGTTTTTATTTCAACCTTTTTGATCTTAAAAAATGACTAATCTTTAAACAAAAGGCCTAATTTAGTTTTTAAAATGAAAATGGCGTCTAAGTAACTTTTGGAAAACCTTTATATAATGCAAGATAGCTCACTTGTCCTTAACTCTCTTGAGTTCATCGTAATTGAAGATCCAAAAAGTTTGTTTGATTTTCCATTCACACGAAACTCGAGAGATAAAACTGACCAACTAACTCACTGACATACACATCACATCGCATTTCACTTTCAATTATTCATTAATTCATTCAATTATGACATTATATGTCTGCTTACTTTATTAAGTCACTGTAAAATTTGTATACTCATTTCTTGAGAATTTATTCTACATTAAACTTTAAAATCATTTGTATATCATTCCCATGATACAGTAGCAACTTATGTACCACCCTGTTTTAAATAAATGCCAGTCTCTCTTGCTAAGAACATTATGACGGCCTTATCACACATCCAGTTACCAAATCAATACTTACTGGACAGGGTGGTTTAAAGAAGAAAAATAGAAACACTAAACGCAGGGTTTATGATCATGGTTCTATCACTAGAGCTACATAGCTACAATTTATGTATGTCAAAAAAAAAAGAAGAAACGAATTTGCAGACATATTTGACTTGACATACATTCCAGTTCTCATTCAATCTCATTCATCCTATTTACAGCCGTATAATTCACAACACACCTAATCAAACCAAACCCTTTCAACCTTATCACTTGTTGCGGACATGTTTAGATGAGCCAGACCGCGGGATCTCATCCCTGGAAGCACTTCCACGTCGTGGGCCACCTACGACGCCCGGTACCATCCCACCTGGACCCATCATGCCACCCTGTGGGATTGGTGGACCTCCCATGGACATGTGGGTGGCTTCCCTCTGCATTTCAGAGCTGGTCGGAATTCCTCGATGCAAGCGGGTGCTTGTGCGACGTTCTCTTTCCCTGGAAATTGGTCGTGGGGAAGCATCTGACAAAAAGATTTTAAAAAGAGATAGGACAATTGTAAATGAATGTAACAGACAAATAGAAAACATTATAGACAAAAAATATAATAATAATAATAATAATAATAATAATAATAATAATAACAATAATCAACAATAAAATATTTGTGCTTGATTTGCGCTTGAAAAAAAAAAAAAGCCAAATGAAAGAATCAAATGAATTCAACCGGAATCACTCATTTTGTCCATGTGGGCAAATTGGGCTTAATAAACTTTCCTGAGAGAAAAAAAACAATCCAAACAGTAGGCTCTGACCCTTGTATCCCTAAGCCACAGCACAATGCCTCAAGTGTTCAGCAGCCACACCATCCCCTTCCCCATACTACAATTATTTTTTTTTAAATCATGTCCTTCCACCACTGCATCATTAGATCGCCTGGGCATTCAATGAAGGAAAATAGATAATCTATCAAACAAGAAGTCTGATGTCAACAGGAATCACCCATATTGTCTGAAGTGAGCAAATTGGGGGTTAATAATCTTGCCCAAGAAAAAAACCGAAAGTGCCTGATGCTGGGCTCGAACCAGGGACCTTCTGAATCACAGTGCAATGCCTTAACCATTCGGCCACTTCACCCCCCATACAACAAAGCTACCAGAAAAAAGACAAAAGGGACTATTTTTAATGGAATAGTGGATTTCACAAGCAATAAACAATTACTGATACAGGCTAAAATTAATTTCAAATGCAGTGCAGCATGAATATCTCGAGTAGCTCAGCAGTATTGTCTTTGCTTCGTACCCGAAAGATACCTAGTTCGAATCACCGTCTTATATGGTCAGCAGCAAGCCGTCTTTCCCTGGCTCAATTTGAGTTGCTGTGCTGCGGCTGACACTTGGTTTATTCATAAACCCCAAGACAAATATCTGCATGGGGATGAGTAAAGGAAACTTGATATGTTACAATGGTGTGAGTGTGCATGTGACCAGTATCACATTTATTTACCACCGTAACCAACCATTAGCACATCATGACGCGTGGCATGAAAATTGGACCTAATGGCAAAGTGATAAGAAATAAGCAGAGGGGCATCTACTTTTATGCGAAACCGCGATGGAGTGTGTGTATTAGACTGCATACATACACACACATGCAGTGTAAATAGATATACACACAAAGGTAATTGTCGATATCACTGTAATCAGTGGTCGAAATCATGGCCGTATTATAAATCATTTTACGTTGGCTGGGTGAAATTAGTTCAAGGAAACCAGGTTCGACGTAAAAATTTGTTGGAGGAAAGAATGGAATGATAACAAAGAATAATAAGGAAAAAACTTGGGACATTCAAACGAGTTCGAGAAAACAGTGCTGGAGTATATTTTTACCAGAATCTATGGTCATTTTCTCATAATATTGTTTCCAAAAAAATCATATTTTCAAAATGTTCAGCCATCCAAAACATTCACGTTTTATTGTTTTACAAACAATATAGCTATTGAACAAGTCAAATAACGGTACATATTATTATTAATGACCATTTATTGAACAACAGTTTGAATTAAATAAAACATAGTTGTGAACATTTATTTTCTCCTTTAAAATCAATACAATGTGGTAGAAGAAGAAAGTGAAAAAAAAAAAAAAAGCAACACATTGAGCTTTGAGTAGTTTAAAGCTACTTCATATATAAATGCCCCCCTGTGAGAATGTAACCAATGATCCTTAATATCTTCAAAACAAAGAACAAGAAGACAAAACAAACAAAAACAAAAAAGAAAAATAATAATTTCCCAAACTTTACAAAAGAAAATGGTTCCAATTTTCTAAAGATGAAAAATAATAAAATCACAGCCTGATTATGAAAAGTTGACAACAGATTCCAAATGAAGTTGACAGCATAATACTAAAATAAATAAATAAATAAATAAATCCAGAAACAAAACAACCATATATATTAGAATTTTTACATTATAGGAAACAGCTTACATACATGTCAAGAAGTGAAAATTTTTACTGGTAGGACAATTTTTCCAAAACACGTATGGCAAAGCATATAAACCTTTGACTGCAGGTAGTCATTATTATAGAGCCCAACAGAAATGTTTGCATTCTTATGAAATTTAAGAAAACTAATCATTCTAAATAGTGACCACAAGGAGGAGAGGTGCTTGTTGTGAGTTTGTACTTCAGAAGTTAAACAGCACTCGCATTACTCCTGGACAGGAAAAGTAGGATGAAAGGTTAGGGAAAGGAGACTACAGAAGTAGATGATGATGAAATGTGCTTCTACTCAACCCAGATCTTTGCCACAAAAAAAAAAAAATCTCAGTCAAAAAAATAAATTACACATGAACCAAGCAAGTGAGAGCAATAGCGAGAGATAGAGTTTTAGTTTAATGGTGTTTGCAACACCTTTATGGTCAATTCAAAGCCTAAGAGAAGGAAGATGGTAAATATGACAAAAGAATAGACAGATATAGATGTACTAGCAACGCAGGTGCCTAAGAAAAAGGAAGAGAAACAGGAATGGTTACAACAAGTAGATTCTATTAGCAAGTTTTTACTCATGTGCCCAGCCAAAGGCCACAAGAAATCTTACACAGTTGACATCCAAAATCTCTAACTGTTATCGTATTCATTCACAAAACCATTTCCCTCAAAATCAGGTCATCTCACAATTTATCAGTAGATTTTTGACCAATCAAAACATGTAATTTGTGACACACCTTCTAACGTACGGACAAACATAATTGTTCATTTATAAACAATAGCGATGAATGAAATCAACCTCTCTCTGATAATTGTTATTATTATTATAACGCCAATGGCTGACTAGTTATCAAACTTAAGTTTACACAGAGTCTTCTGTGTTGGTTCTATTGATCAAGTAGTAGAATTGTGAGTATTTTACTTAAGACACATACCATCGATAGTAAAGCCTGTGTAGTTTGTTATGTTTACCAATCACTGCAATTGTTTACATTATTTACAATTGTTTGATTTACGATAACTGTCAGAGAGTCATGGTTAACTAAGTGACTAATGCTCCTTCCTTTTGCCATATGGATAGAGCGAAGATGATGTCAATTAGATTGTTTTTTGCCATCCATTTTAAGAAAAAAAAAGAGAGAGAGAGAGAGAGAGAGAGAGAGAGAGAGAGAGAGAGAGAGAGAGAGAGAGAGAGAGAGAGAGAGAGAGAGAGAGAGAGAGAGAGAGAGAGAGAGAGAGAGAGAGAGAGAGAGAGAGAGAGAGAGACATAACGACTTAAAAATCGAAAGGGAAAAAAATGTAAAAATTAAAACAAAAATTTTTTTAATGAAAGAAAGTAAGGAGCTGGTATGCCAAGACCTGCCACAAGCAATAAATTCTGTTTATATTCTTGGTGGGAAAAAATCCCAATTTCAAGAAAAAAATCTCTATGAACACAAAATGTGCCATTTCTACCCTTAAGTCCGTATCTTTCATGGCATTGAGTTTGATAATATCCATTTCTTCTAAAAATAACAGTTCCAGACATTTCCCTCTAAATGTTAGGGGAAAATTCTGAATTTGGAGGGGGGTAAAATCTGAATTTAGCCCATGGGGTTTTAAAAGGAAAACGAAAATATACCAATCAACCTGTATGTGGCAGGTCTATTTTCCTGACCTAAAGCAGGGTTGCCGATTCATAGGGCCAAAATTTACAGACCTATCACGCAAACACATTGACAGATCCCTAGCTGCAGAAAAAAAAAGAAGAAAAATGTTGTTTTAAAAGACAGAAATAAACCGAGTGTGACCTTTCTTTAACACTTATCATTGTGCCATCTGGATAAAGGTTCCATATCAAATTAGCCCTCATTCCGTATGGTTGAGCTTTTGGCTTCTGTTCGACCAATGAATGGAAAATATACAGAGGTTTAGTAACTTATTGAATTCCGTAAATATACAGAAAATACGTAACCCTACTAAAAATAAACTATATGAAACCACAATGAAATTACAATAAAACATGGCATAGCAAATAACTTACGAAAAATGGTACAGATCAATTTGTTTTTAAAATATCAACTGCATCAATAAGACTGACATGGCGTATATACAAATATAATGCTAAATACAATCAAAATTAAGTTATATAGAGCTTATCATCATCAAACTATATATCTCTTATTCAAGACTCATGATACATTAAAAAGAATAAGAATTGGAAATATAATACCCCTCCAGCACGATGATGACTTGAAAAAAAAGTGGATCCTGGCAGCAATCAAAAGCTACCCAAAGTCTCGCCAATAAAACACCATATGATCTTCACTCAATTGGGTTTATAATTCATAATCACTCAGATTGCAGTAAACATAAAATACATGTCATTCAAAAATGTATCTGTAAACGATTCACAGATGCCTAATAAGTAGAGTTGTCTGACAAATTTTAGGAGTATTCACAGTCGTAGATTTCTTTCTGAGTCAAGTATCGCTACTAATAATTATATCGAGAAGAAAAATTAGAAATAATATTACTTTCAATATAACCCCAACACATTTTTAAAAAATGTTTCAACATTGCTCACAAGGTCAAGACAGTTTTGACAATTTGGGGTTGATCTTTTCGATTTCAGAAGTTTTCTGGCCAAAAGATGTTTCCTTTTTTTAAAGGTTTTACGGCTCACAACACAATAAAGGTCATATCAGCGCCAGTAAAAAGGAAGAAAATGGGATAGTAAACAGTTCTAGAATTACAATTAAGGCACCCAAGAAAAGGTAAGACAAAGGGGAATTGGTTCAAATAGGAAACAGATGTAGATTCCAAGAGCACACTATCAAAGAAAGTCCCATCCAGACACAAGCACAGACCCCTTCCAAGAGGAATACACTCAAATGTTTCAAAATAAATATAATATGTAAACAGTGTATAATAGAGAGATGATTTACAAGGAAAAAAATATCTACCAAAACTATCTATACATATGATTGTTTCCCTCTCATCAAGGCATCCGGCCAGTGCCAGGACAAAACCAAGTAATCTCATTCCAAGACAAAGACAGAAAGCAAGTTGGAAAACAGATATAGAGACAGTAAGTACCTCCCTGCCCACTATGGGAGGTCAGGAACCCCATCCAGGATGTTTTCTATGAGTATGATTGGAAATATTCAAGAACAAAATAATAGTCCCATTCTAAAACAGGCAGGGGATCATGAACTAAAGTACAAATTAGTAGGAGGAATCAATGCCTCTCTTATGATGTCTATGAGAACTGACAGATTATTATTGAATTTGAATTTGTTAGATTCCGGCCTCTCAAGTCCCTCCATTTACTTCTCAGAAACAAATTTAAGTTAACCCCAATAAGAAAAAAATAATTTGTAAAAAATCAAATTGATCTAGTTCCAGTACCCCTCCTTAAAGACAATGAATTCTACATGAAATATCTCTTGCATATTACCTGGAGGTGAAAGCAAGGGGAGATTTTGGTGGACGGGGAAGAGATTCATTAAACGAAGATGAAGCTTAATACCATTTGTGAATTACCCCCCCCCCCCCCCCCCAAAAATAATAGAAAAACACTTCCAAATTTCATTCATACAAACAAATTAAGAAACATCAGACACACGTATTAACTATAACTCTGCTCTATGTAAACTGAGGATAGCATTCAAGTCATTCAATCTCGTGGGCAATCGTAGAAAAACTACCACTGCTCTATCAATACTCTCACCTACATAACTGATCAATATTGAATTATTAGACAAAACTGTATGGGTAATGTTGACTCATTCTATATATTCTCCACCAGAGGCCACAATCTACCCACAATTACGCTCCAGCATATTGTATCAACTCAGTAACCCAAACCCCATTGTTCTGCTGAAGATTGCTGTCCAGAGTATTAATTATGGTAATTGTATGCTTCACAATACCATAATACATCCTGAGAGTGAGAAAAAATATCATTCTTTGAATATTGGTGATTAATAATGACACACCCATGACTTCTGACATAGTTCGTCCTCTCATTCTCATGTACATACTTCCAGAAAATAATATCACTTATTAAATTATTGGTGAATCGAAAATCATAAACTTCAAAACATAATAATTATGGGGTGAGAGATTTGCTAATTTTAGGCGAGCAAAATTGGCCGTTGATGAATGCTTTTATTATTTAAAAGAGATCGACAAAACTACACCACATAAACTAACAAATTGAAAAAAAAGCTAACATTTCAAATATTAAAATGTTTTTTAAAAGTATGCGCCTACAAAAAATAAAAATAAAAACAAAGCCCGACAAAGTGTGATGGAAATTAAGCAAAGCAATGATATGAACTCCAAAGTAGGTTCAAATTACCTTTTAAAAAAACTTTTGCTAAATGACAGATGTGACCAACAATGCAAAGAAAAACAGCATTTAATAAATAACACATGTTTTAGATTGAAACAAACCAAACAAAAATTATAAATAAATAAATTTTATTTCTAACCTAAACATGTGCTACTTATTTTTATTGATACACTGCGACAAAGAATCAACATTTTAACAATCAACAAATCATATATATATTATCTGAAGAACTATGGAAATGATCTTGTTCGTTTCAATGTCTGTGATAAGTAGTAACGACTCAAAAAATGAGTACCAAAAACAAAAACAAAAAAACTGACTAAACCTTTGAAATAACTAGCAGTGTTATGTCCACCTACCACAGCCTCAGATGTCAAAGTGCATTTTGCATGCTCTAAAGTAATAAAAATGACAACATCGGGAACAGTAAAACCTTACACAGATTGTGACCTTAACTGACCCAAACAAAACAATTGAAATCATCCACATTCAAACCAATCATGGAAGAACACCAAATCAACAGTCCGTAATAACTCATCATTAATGAAATGAGATTCTACACACTTGACTTTTGACAATTAATAAAATATTCTCACCACAGCAAAACACACACACACACACACACACACACACACACACACACATTATAATGTAAATAAATCATCTTTACAATATGAATTTCAGCTAATGCTTGGACATATCTATCACAATTATCAAATGTGTCATTTCCTACATGACAAATTCCCATGATAAACATAGGAAGGATTAATTCTGACTGGCAGTGAGGCTGCAGATCTTCCAAAGTAGCCCATAATTTTTTTTCAAATCACATTTTGCCTCTTTCCCCAAGGGCAAAAAACCATTTATGAGTCGGAAGAGGAAAACAAAATTTAGAAATGGGCAAAGGACCAAGACTGTACAATATTTGACAAGATGTATATACTATCAGCGTTTCCCTTTGGATTGTCCATCTGCTGCCATTCTCCTGAATTTGGACCCATCTGATGCACCAACAGGAACAGGCAGGCTTGAGCCTTTGAAACTTATCCGTCCTCCAGAAGAGGGGGTGGCCAAGCGATCGCTTACTCGACTGTCAGCCATGTTGCCTGCCTCATCCTTGGCCAGTGATAGACGAACAGGCAATCGGTCTTTGCCAGCACGGCCTGAGTGACCTTTGACATTCACATCTGAATGGACAAGTGAGAGAGAGGGAGAAGAGGGAAAGAAAAACACCATCATTGTTTGTCCCTGTGGTCACTTTTTGTCCTACAGAATTTAAAATTAAAAGACAAGAAAAGGGCTTACTCCAAAATAATTTTTTTTTTTTAATTTTCTTGGTTGAGGAAAACATTCAGGAAGTGAGAGCCTTATCTTATTCTTATTTTATCTACATCATTGGTCACATCTCGAAAATATACACAGACATACCATTGGCAGCTAAAAAAAAAAGAAATATTCTGGAGGAAAATCTGATTATACGAATAAAAACAGATTAAAAAATTGCCACTTGAAAAACCAAGCATATCTCATCTAATTTTTATCTAAAATTAAAACTTCAAAAATCCAAATCTGAAACGATAACACGAATCGTGGTCAAATCCCCCCCCCCTCCCTCCCCTAAATCGATATAAGTGGCAGGTCTGTGTACTGTATACAATAGAAATATAATTTTCGACGTGATAAAACAATATCAAGAAAACTTACTGTTTCACACAATGATGGTGGTAAAAATCTTAATATTTCATGACATTATGTGATCAACGATACAGAAGAAGAGAAATAGAATAAGACAATCCCATGTAACTAAAGCAGCACATAAACTTTTAATCATTCCATAATACCATCCAGATTTTAGAGATGTATTTGAAAGACAGTACCAATTACCTAAAGAGTACAAAAAAAAAAAAAAATCTATTCACAAACATTATGCGTGTTTATACAGGGTATCCCAAAAGCTGTTTACCAATAACAATTAATATTTCAAAGCGGCTCCTAAAGATATGATGTAATTGTGCCATATGCCATTAAGAGAGCATGAAGAAAATGTGTCCTTTACCCAAATATAAAAAGCATAAAGCTAATGTAACCAGATCGCAGGTACTGGGTGAAAGCTGTACAAATGAGGAAATGTTTCACTCAAGAGTCTCAAAGTATAGTTAAATATTCTTGATTACATCAATGTCAAATTCAGCCTATGTCATTAAGATTTGTAAAACTGTACACATTGGTCACATACCGTATGTCAGAAGAAGAACAAAAAATCTGAAAATCATTTATAATTTTTTTTTCTTTTTTTGTTTAATACAAATTGTATGAATACTCCTTTGTTTTGGCGAGATATAACGGTCATTTTTCACTAGTAAAAATAAGACTTTAAACATGACATATCTGCATTCACAAGCATCCAAGAGAAAGGAAGGCAGATTGGAATAGGTCAAATGGAGAACAGAAGTTGATCCAAGAGCAATCCACTCATGCGCCTGATTGAGACCACCTGAAAGTCCCATCTAGATACTAGAGATGCCTCCTTAAAATTTGGCTCACAGGAATTTCAGACACCACTTGGAGGAATTTCAATGCTGAAGGAGGAATTTTCCGCATACAAGAAAAGGATTGGAAAAGGTAATTGGGATGGTATTTGGCATAGTGTTTACATATCAATATAGTTCTAAAGATACAGTTTTTTGTTTTTTGTTTTTAAGGGTTTTACGGCGCTTGCAACACATTTAGGTTATATCAACGCCAGTAAAAAGGAAGAAAATGGGATGGTAAAAAGTTATAGAATTACAATTAAAGCACCCAAGAAAAAGTAAGACAAAGGGGAACTGAGAACAAATAGGGATCAGATGTAGATTCCAAGAGCACACCACCAATGTACTTAGTTTGAAATCACCTACAAGTCTCATCCAGACACAAGCACAAAATCCAACAAAGAGGAATACACTCAAATGCTTACATTATACATTCAAATACAAATAATAATACATAACAGAGAGATGATTTACAAGGAAAAAAATATCATCTCCCAAAACAATAACTATGCATTTGACTGTTTCCCTCCCAGCTAGGACTCCGGCCAGAGCCAGGACAAAACCAAGTAATCTCATTCCAAGACAAAGACAGAAAGCATGTTGGAAAACAGATATAAGGGGATAGAAGACACAGTATGTACCTCCCTGCCCGCTATGGGAGGTCAGGATCCCCTCCCAGTTCTAAAGATACAATAAGGTGGCTGCAGTAGTAGTGGTAATGATGATGATGTGGTGGGAGTGGCTGTAGTAGTCTTGTTAGTGATGATGTGGTAGTAGTTGTAGTAAGTAGTGGTGATAGAGGTTGTAGTAGTAGTGGTAGTGAAGATGTGGTGGTGCTGCTGCTGGTGTTTGCAGTAGTTGTGTTAGTGATGATTTGGTGATGGTGGTGCAGTAGTTGTGGTAGTGATGATGTGGTGATAGTGGTTGTAGTAGTAGTGTGATAGTGGTTGCAGTAGTTGTGGTAGTGATGATGATGTGGTGGTGGTGGTTGTAGCAGTGATGATGAAGTGGTGCTGGTGGTTGTAGTGCTAGTGATGATGATGTGGTGATGGTGGTTGTAATGGTAGTGGTAGTGATGATGATGTGGTGGTTGTAATAGTTGTGGTGGTGGTGATGATGATGTGGCGGTGGTTGTTAGTGGTAGTGATCTGATGTTGGTGGTTGAAGTGCACTCCAGCACAGTTTCCTCAAACTCCTCAGGACATGCAAAAAAGTTCGAGGAAATCATGCCTTGCCAAAACAACTTGATATGAGAGGGTGTGTGTGTGGAGGCAATGAGGCTCAACGGTATGGTCTAGCTTTGAACCCGAAAGACACCTAGTTCGAATATTCACAGCGTTGTATCGCCTTCAGCAAGCCACCTCTCCACAGCTCAATTTGTGGTGCTGAGCTGTGGTTGACACCTGGGGTATTCCCTTGTAATAGATAAGGCAAATCTCCGTTTGAGAATGAATAAAGGGAACTTTATTATTTATTTACTGTATTGCACATGTTGAGGGAGTAACTTTATACATAACATGATACGAGAAGTTGGTGGGTGTGTGTGTGTGTGTGGGTGGTATCACAACATTCATTTACTGTCACAGCCAAGCATAAGGAAATCAAGATGTGTGGTATTGAATTTAGAACGAATGGTGTCGATTATGCGAAAAGTCGATGGAATGGGTATATGTGTATCATATTATATGCACACATGCCGTGTCGATAGCTACACATATATGTAACCGTCAATGTCACAGTAAATCATAAGTGGTCGAAATCACAGGTCGCATTTTCTTTTAATCCTTCAATTAATCTAATTTTTTTAAAGCTGGCTGGGCATCCGATTGAGTTTGTGGAAACTATGTGTTCGAGGAAACCGTGCTGGAGTTTCGTAGTGGAAGTGATGATCTTGAGGTGATTGTAGTCGTAGTGATCATGATGTGGTTGAGGCTGTTGTAGCAGTAGTGGTGATGATGTGGTGTTGGGGTTGTGGTAGTATTTGTAGTGATGATGATGTGGTTGTGGTAGTAGTAGTAGTAGTAGCAGTAGTAGTAGTAGTAGTAGTAGTAGTAGTAATGATGATGTGGTGGTGGTGGAGTAGTGTAATGATGATGCGGTGGTGGTGGTTGTAATCATAGTGGTAGTGTTAATAACTTGGTGGTGGTGGATGTGGTGTAGTAGTAGTAGTAGTAGTAGTAGTAGTAGTAGTAGTACTAGTAGCAATGATGATGATGATTAGTTGGTGGTGGTTGTAGTAATAGTAACAGTGATAATGATGTGGGGGTAGAAATGGTTGGGGGTGTATGCCTGGAAAAATATGACCTCATCGGAATTGGAATTTGACAGAAGTTTCCTGTAACCCGGATTTTTTTTTTCTCTAGACCAGATTACCAGATTTTTTTTCCGGTGAAACCAGAGTTTTGTAGATACTAACACAGGAACCCATCAAGAGGAATTAATCAAGTGTATATCAATGAGCAATATATTAATTGGAAAAAAAATGTCAGAATCAATCATAACCTGGGCAAACATGCTTCCCCACTTCCGAAACATACTTTTCATACTAACACAGTTCTGTTCAATGCCCAGTATATGAGATGACAGAGGGCTATAAAGAAATGATTCTTTTTTTTTTTTTAACTTTAAATTTAACTATATTTATTAAGCCCTTCCACCATGGCATCATAAGATACAGTTGCCTAGGCATTCCATGAAGGAATATAGATAATCCATCAACAATATGTCTGATGTAAACAGGAATCACCCATGTTGTCCAAATGAAGTGATAGAGATATTTTTACATCTCAGTCTACCAAGACACTTCAGATACGTCTATAAAACAAATCCTATTTTAAAGGGAGGTGGGGGGGAATCTGTTTCAATCAAGGTTACACTTAATTCTGAGCATTTTTACCTTTATCAGAACTTCAAAACTTCCATAATGAATGAAGTGTGGTTAAATTTTAAGAATGAAGTGTAGTTCAGTTTTTAAAACAAAATGATCCACAGGTGCATGAACTTGGAATTGTTTTATTAACTAGGGTATGATATATTCACCAAAAATACGCTTTTGCTGTAGAATTCATTTTCAATCTGCTGAATATTTAATACGAAAAAAAAAAAAAATTTTAATAAAAAATTAATGTAAAACCATTCAATCGGTTTTTACAAAATTAAAATTGACAATTGGCTGCTAAAAAACAATTGTAATTTAATGGATAAGAGAATTAGGAACTGAATAATGTTGTAAAATACACAGCACATTTCCAACTGCCAGATTTTTAAAAATCCACATGCTTTTATAACAAGTGACACTACAACGCTACCTCATTAACTAAACCCATGCAATCTATTTGGCTTAAAATCCAGACCACACTTCCACATTCAGTTATGAAACAATAATCTTTTTTTTAAAAATAACATACCAGCGACTGAAGAAAACATAAAAGACTACGTGGTAGTCATGCAAAGTCAATTGGGGTATATTCATTGAAAAAGGAATACTTTGTGGGATTATAACAGCAATGACTAAAGAACCTAAACCAAAAACAAGTTTGCATTTCTTTATTTTTAAAAATCCCTTCATCATCAAAATTTATTTGAATGAAATGAACAAGCCAATATTAGTACATGTGAAATATAAAACAATGACTGTTTTAAATAGATACCGCACTTTGTAAAAACAAACAGAACTCAAGAAGCTTTTTAAAACTACTTTTCTTATATTTTAGTCCATACAAGAGAGGAATACTAGCCATCGACATAAAATGCTTGTTTTTTATCTTTGACAAATAGAATCTCTAAAACTAAGGCATGGCAAATATAGCCATGACAATATCAACTGTTTGACCAAACAAAATAGAGCAACTTGTAACCACCTAACCCCTCATTAGCTGTGTGGGATTTTAGTCTACCCTGTTTCATTTTCACCAAGAGCAGCTGGTCACATTAGTGTTCTCTAGATGAGAACGGTGGGTTTGTAGTCATTATGGTTTGACCTTAATTTAGTCTATCCACTTAATCCATCCATCACAAATGCATAAATTGACATTAAAAATACCTAGGAAATGAGAACACTCATTGACGTTAGTAACCAAAAGAAAAAAATCTGGTTTATTAATATCAATAATATTATTGACCGGTCCTCATAATCATAAGCAACATCAAACCCCTCATCTGAATCATTTGAGCACATTGCTTGGTCAAAAACCTATCTCTTGACTACTTCTGACCCCCAAACAAGGTGACAAACATATAATTAATTGATTTTCTTAGCAAAAACATCTGAATTGAAATTGAAATCACGGAAAATCTGCATCAACTTGAAAGCAAAAGAACAGCTTATTTATAACAGAAGATAGTATACATAAGATTTCCACCCTACCTTATATTTTGATGTTTGAGAACAGATGTGGTCTTCTAACTACTGGCAAACAAAAATATTTCCATCTTTCTTCAAAATTTCTAATTTAAAAAATTGAAGTCGACTACCAGCTTTTTACCAGTCACTGATAAAAATTGTGGCCTATAGTGTCCTATGGGATGATTGTTATCAAAAACAACAGTTTATCTTCATAAAAGAAGTGCACCTCTCATAAAATTGATTCCCCCTTCCCCCTTTCTTACATACACACACACACACAAAAAAAAAAAAAAAAAAGGATGAGCAATTTCAAAATTTGAAGAAGAGAAAACAACAAACATACAATTGCAACTACAATCCTTGTCAATTAAAAGTATATGCAGCATTGAATTAAAGATATAAGGGGTTGAGTATGGCAGCATAATATCACCTCAAAAATATCACAGGTTGCAAGTTAAAGCAAATATATTATATCTACATAAAGTTTCCATATTCAGAATGCTAAAATATGCATCATAATTAACAGAACCAACTTAACAGTCTACTAAACACATGTGAACCACCTTTCGCACAAGGTATACAAGTTGTCCACTCGGTTAATACTATTTTGGGCAAATGTCTCACAAAAATAATCTAATAAATACCATAAAACAATTAATTTTGAATCATGCTGATATTGAAATAAATCCATTCTGATATGAAATTTTGAAAAGAAGGTAATTTACTACCATGCTACAAAATAACCAATCATGTGAATGATAATAATCACCCAAGTCAAATAATTTATCTTTTAATTCAAGCACAACTCTCTATAACATCCATGAATGCCAAATTCACACATCAATGCCAAACTCAGACACAATATGAAAAACATATCTCTGATGGTGTACAAAAAAAAAAGTCTGTGATAAAATAACCCATAAAGTAAAACATAAACATGTCTCAAATTTCAATGGCAAAACATATTTTCTATCTTGTCAGGAAAATAAAAACCATGTGGCTATTGAAAAGCATAATAGTTATAGAGAGAAAAAAATATAAAGAGATATAATGTGAAGTCACAATAGAGAACAAACTAGGTCAAACTCCTAAAAATACAGCTAACAGCTAAAAATTGATGTAGAGCAATGAAATTCGGTTACTGAACTCTCTATTGACAATGAATGCAAACATCCCTAGAGAATTGAAAATATCCGCTATCTTTCTTGACCAAAAGAATTCAAATTTTACAGAGCGAGAAAAAAAAAAAAAGATGCTAGATTTTAAATTTTACAACACCCCCCCCCCCCCAACCCTATCTCTCAAATTTTCATTTCAAGTGATTAAATATTCAAACAGTCAAACTTATGGCGGACATTTTCATGTTTTCATTGACTGCAAACTGATCACCAAACTTCATTTGTACCCAGACTAACTCCTAGTGGTGATTCTGAGAAGGCGAATGTCCCAACAGGGCAAAACTAAATTGCGTAAGTGTAAGTGGATGTCTTGTATTTTCTCAATATAAGAATTTAAGCATGTATAAATCATTATTCAGTGATGATAATGGCAGTGTCAATATGGAGGAATGTGAATCAGTCCATCTGTCAAAGTCAAACTAAATCAAAGAATATCATAGTTACGTAATATGATGAATTATTATTAAAATATATTGCAACTGCAAGTGCACATCCACTCTCACCTTAAGAGATATTATTAAATTTTATGTAAATACTGAATATTGTCCTATTCTTAACATGATTTTAAAGGCCTAAGACTTATATCACCTACATCAAAAGATTATGATTTACTTTTGACCAAAAGGTGATCATTTGGTAATGCCATTTACAAAATGAATCTTTATTAAATCATAAAACAAAGGAAAAAAGAATTTACTAAGCTGATCACCTTTACCAATCATAATATAATATTACCTCTCTATGCCAGAGGCATCTAATAACAAAACATGAAGATAGAAGTCTTGCTTTTTATCTTCACTCGACGCTAGTCTTGATATCAAGATCATAACATAAGATACCATAAAGACTCATTTTAGGGTTTAAAAAAAGCAACAGTCGCGAATATTGATCTTTTATTGTATTTGAGAGAAAGAATGGGATAGCGAGGAAGGGAGGTAGGAAGAGAGAGAGAGAGAGAGAGAGAGAGAGAGAGAGAGAGAGAGAGAGAGAGAGAGAGAGAGAGAGAGAGAGAGAGAGAGAGAGAGAGAGAGAGAGAGAGACTACTCTGCTAGAATAGTTGATGAAATTAATAAGGAAGTAGTAATTATTTCTTTTCAATGCACCTCTTGTTCGACAACTGTACTATCACGCTACAGCTACATAGAAAAGAAAAAAGAAAACATTAGCTCCATCCCTTTCCATTACGACCATTAAATCATCAAAGACCACCACTGGTCTTGTGTTACTTTTGACATCCGGTGGCAGTATGTCTCGCCTGACGTCATAAAAATGGGAGTGTCACCAAAATTCATGCAACTGAGCACAGGTGTCAAAATATGACACAAGACATAATGACGATTTTCCCACAAATCTTTCACTTAATGACCTGAGCGCTTATAACAGGAAAATGTTCGACACGACAAAAACAGCGGAAAATTTATGAGAAAATACCCAAATCCCGGAATTCCGCAAAAAATTATCATCACTGATAGTTGAAACATAATACAAATAACTTTCTCAAAACCCAAGTTTAGGAATTCTTCAAGGAACTATAAAATGTTAACCCTGACTATACAGACAACACTAAAATTATATGACAGACAGACAAGACACACACACACACCAACTCACTCACAAACACACCTCAAAAATAGTAAGGTTACGTGACCAATGGCCTTAACAAAATTAACACAAATAATGGAAGTACTGACAAACTGAATAAAAAAATTTTGAACAACAACAAAAACAAATTCCAATCAAATGAAGTGATCGCCCCCACTTAAAAATCGAAAGACAACATTAATCAAAGACAAGATGCACAAAAAATATGATGGATCAATATAAATCAAAATGTTAAAAGAAAGAAAAGAATATAAATGCGCGAGGCAAAATTTGAGGGAGTTTAATAACGATAAAAGAGTATGCCATAGACAAGCCTTTACATTATTTATATTTTTAAACAGGGACTTGCACAGGTAGGAAGTACAGCACAGGCATAAAGGGATACATATGAAGTGAAACGTGGTATGGTGATTTTCAGTCGCTTATTCGCAAGTTTATTTAAGGACCTCATCACAAATTATTACAATGACCGCAGAGCTGCCAAGCTGACAAAGTCTAAACGAGGAACATTTTAAGATTTGCTGAAGGACACTTAGGGGATGCAAGTCGAGTCATTCTTGACTTATGATAAACATAGCAAACTAATCAGTAAAACTTTACATGCTTTGTGGTACTGGCCAAATTGAAAGGGGGAATATTTCCATGAAGATTATCAACTGAGTTGATGATACACGCCACCCTTCTTAATATGGAGAGTAAATCTGTATTTATTCACACAATAAAACAAAAATCCACACATATGTTTTTTAACTGATTTTTGTTTTTAAAGGTTTTACAGCACTTGCATCACACTTGAATCAATTGGTAACAGAGAAAAAAAATGAGAGAGAGAGAGAGAGAGAGAGAGAGAGAGAGAGAGAGAGAGAGAGAGAGAGAGAGAGAGAGAGAGAGAGAGAGAGAGAGAGAGATATCTTACAAAATCATATAGAACTAACCTGTCCAATCTCCCACACAAATTATCTTCCTCATTTTTCTGACTTTAATCATTTATAAAATTCTCAAAATTGTTGGTGAAAAAAAATGAAGTGATAAACCACTGATTTAACACATTCATCATCTAGAACATAAAGTTAAAGTGTGGGACACAAGGGGATTGCACAGATGTGCAGGACAAAGGTTTGAAATGCAAGACTGTCCCAAATAATGCAGGACACTTGGCAGCCCTGTAGTTGCATAAATAGATATATACTGGTGAGATAATCTCAAAAATATAACTTTGAATAAAGAAAGCTATCAGGAAATGAAAATGCACGAGTAACAAAGGGATGCCTGAAAGAAAATTATGACTCGCTAAATTTATTGGTTTTAAGTCAATATTTGAAAAATCTATTGTTATCTATGACTGTCTGTTGCCAAGGTATGAGCATTTGTTATAAGACAAATAAATAACCTAGTTCTGAAAAGAAAAAATTACTTTAATTGTTGCAGAATATTTATTGCATCCCCCATATGCAGTCTAATTAGTGACAAAGGTAACTTCAGATATCCGCATTAAAAATGCTTATTGTCCTGAGAACACAAAACATTTGCATACAAATTTTCTAGCCTAGGGTAATACAATTATTATTCTAGTGGTTATTGGTCACTGAATCACACACTTTCATGGGACTCACTAAATTAAAAAAATAAAGTTAAGTACAGACTTCAGATGCAATCATTTACTACTTAAATGTGTGCATGTTAAAGCAAAAGAAGAAGCAAAGTTAATGAAATTGATTAGATACGAGTATGTATACTTTTCCATTTACATGTGGAAATTATAATAAAGGATAACAGCGTGAAAGTTGTTTATAGTGGGTATCTAACGGAGACACAGAGTTTTGAACTTTTTGCATGGGCTGGGGAGAGATACAAGATAGAGAGAGAGAGGAGAGAGGAGAGAGAAGAGAGAGAGAGAAATAGAGAGAGAGAGATAAACTGAATACCGAAAAATAGATAAATAAACAAACAAAAAAAACAAACACAAAGAGAAAAAAAACCTATTTAAATGTATCAAAACATTCAACTAAATTCCCCTATTTATCCATCTCCAACTGCCAAAAAAAGACTTAAGAGAGATAACCGAAAAACAAGTAACAAGTACAGAATACAGAAAATTATCTTTTTTTCAAAGCTCATTAAATAGGGTACTTACTGTTAAAATCCCCTGAAGTGGGCCCCTGTTGAACAACACCCATGTGATCTGCTCGCCTTGGAAGCGCTGTACCAGGCAATGCCCTTGCTGTTGAACTGTGCATCTTTCGCTCTCTTTCCAACTCTTCAGTACCTCTGCCACCCTATCAAAAACATGATTAAAACAGAACTGTATATGTAAAAAAAAGTATCACTGCAGTCACAATGTACTTCAGATATTATCAATCTATGTCAGTGTCCTCCGTACACATCTGCAAATATTCATCCAACTCTTAAAGGGTGTAGAAACTTCCTCTAATGTCAATATTTAAGTCTCGCAAAGAAGAAAAGTGGCAGGATGATAAATTAAATCAGGGGGTTGTGGAGGACAATTTCTTTGTGTTTACATAAACAACTTTTAAAATGCAATGCTTAATTTGGACATGCACTGCCCAGTCATTTTCTTTGCATTCCACGACTACTTCAAAACTTCAACATAAAAGTAGAATTTCTGACCCAGAGGAACTCTAACCCTATAAATCAAAGCAACCTATCAGTAAGTGTAGGAATGCGGCAATCAGCTGAGTAATAAATCTCTTCGCAAAGACTGTGTGTCAGTCACTTGCCTGCATCAGTTCTTAGCCCTCCTACTTGTCTTTCCATTTAAGTTATGTCCCCACAATTCACCATATCCCAAGGCAGATTTTCAAAATGATAGTTCCACAGGATATTCTAAATTTGTTATAAATTTTATCAATGATTTGGCAACAATATTTATATATTCTGTATGGTTATGTCCACGACAATAGATTTGGGGCAATCCGTGAATGGCTTAACTTTGTAAGCTCTGTGACCAGTCTTCAATTTAGTTACAACTCAAAAACCAGTAGTTCTTTACACTTTATATGATTCAAGGGTATGAATTTGATAAAAAACGAAAATTATGTGATAAAAAAAAACACAGACAAAAGGCAGGGTGTTTGAAGAACTATTTTTCAACATGACCAAAAAATATTCTAAACTTTTTGAAAAGTACATATTCATTACCAGTTCATCATTAGTGCAGATGCAGTGGACTAAGTCCTGAATCTGACTATGACACAACATTTATCATCACTAACCTGACATCAAAAGAAATATAAGTAAGGCGTAAAATTCAGATATATATTATAAACACCACACCATTAAGGTTTTATTTTAGGAGGCAAATATACAGTTTGAAGAAACATATACATTATATAAAAAAGAAGGGCCTTTTACAATATCGGCCCAGAGTCAATGTCACGAAAAATGAGTTGTAAATTACTTTTTTTTTAAATCTATCTCGAACAGTATGTGTAAGACAACTTCTTCAGAACGCTTTCATAATCAGATCCTAACTTTAAAATGATCACTTTGGTATTAAAAATCCCACACCTTCTCAATTCTCTTGCATGTTAACAAATGCTAACTGTAAATGTCAGGAAATGTTTACTAAAACCATGTATTGGGAAATAAAATCTCAGACTTACAAACTTGAGCATGTTCCAGTCAAATACATAATCATAAGTGAAGCCTTGCCGATGGAACAAATTTCGAAACAATTGTCGAAGATAGGAATAGTCTGGTTTGTCATCAAATCTCAGAGAACGACAGAAGTTCAAGTATGTAGCAAATTCAGCTGAAATGAAAAGTGGAAAATAATTGTCAGCACACTAAAACAAATTTTTACTCCTATCAAGCGCCAAAGTTACTGTCAAAATCTTTTGTTTTATTGTTTTTAAGGGTTTTACGGCGCTTCCAATACATTTAGGTTATATCAGCGCCAGCAAAAAGGAAGAAAATGGGATAGTAAAAAGTTATAGAATTACAATTAAAGCACCCAAGAAAAAGTAAGACAAAAGGGAACTGGGAACAAATAGGGATTAGATGTAGATTCCAAGAGCATACCATCAATGTACTTAAGTTGAGACCACCAATAAGTCTGGACACAAGCACGGCCCCCACTGAGAGGAATACACTCAAATGCTTACATTATAAATTCAAAATAACAAATACAATAATACATAACAGAGAGATGATTTACAATGAAAAAAATATCATCTCCCAAAACAATAACTATGCATTTGACTGTTTCCCTCCCAGCCAGGAAAAAGACAAAACCAAGCAATCTCATTCCAAGACAAAGACAGAATGAAAGTTTGAAAACAGATATAAGGGGATAGCAGACAAAGTGAACCTCCCTGCCCACTATGGGAGTCAGGAACCCCACCCAGTCAAAATCTTTTCATAGCAGCTATAGTTAGTTTGGTATACTTACTTGAAAAGGAATTGCAAAGCTCTTCAATAGGTGTGGACATTTTCTTCTCGCTGATACGCTCATATTTTTGTCTTTTGGTTGCTGCCTTTAGGCCTTGCCAGGGTAAACTACCCCTTAAAAAGTACATGAACACATAACCCAGTGATTCCATGTCATCTCTCCTACTTTGTTCTGCACAGAGTAAGAAAAGAAAAAAAGAAAGAAAACACGATTCATATGAATTATGGAATAATTGACGGGACACAACTTATTCCAGGGATACAATTAGGAGAAAATTTAATAGGTTGCTGTAAAGATGCTCTTAAAATAAGTAAATTCTATGGCATCACTTTAAATTCTGATGTCATATAATGAGGAACAAATTTATTATAACAAAAACTCAATGAGACATCCTTGTCAAATAAAAAGTGAAACATAGCCATGCTTCATCTTCACATTCTGGCATGATGTTAATACATTGGGTAATTATCATATATTAACTAATTTTAAGAGATATTTCCGAAGTCAAAAAAGAAAATTTTGCCATTAAAATTATATACACTATACACCAACCAAAGGGACAAACACACTCAAAATACAACATTTCGCTTTATTATATTGTATTAAATTATTTTTTTTCTCTCAATAAGCAATTAAACAGATCAATTCATATAAATATTTGTTAAAAAAAGAGACGTGTTTTTAGGTACTTTTCGAATGTCATCACTTTAGTAAATACCTTCTGATTTGGAATGAATTTCAGACATTTGGAACAACATAAGAAAATGCCCCATCAGCATATGTTTTTGAGCTTTTTTTTTTTTAAAGGTATATGAAGAAGGATAACTGGCTCTTAGCAATTGAGGAGGATTGAAAAGATAATATATACTCTTAATTTATTAAATTAAAGAAAGAAAAAAATAGAAAGAAAAAATAATATCTGCCTTCAAAACAAAAAAATAATGGATCACACAATTACTGCAAAAAAAAAATGTTTAAAATAAATATTTCAATTTTTTAAAAACTTTAACATTCTACAAATCAATGTCTTACCTATTCCTAAATGAGTGTTGATACTAGCATATCTGGCAGTGCCAGTAAGATTCTTGTTCTCTCGGTATGGTATATGTTGATGAGTGCGTGCATCTCTGTATTTCTTGGCTAAGCCAAAGTCAATGATGTACACCAGATTTCCTTTCTTGCCCAGACCCATGAGAAAGTTGTCGGGCTTCACATCTCGATGGATGAAGTTTTTAGAGTGGATGTATTCTATTCTGCTTATCTGTAAAGACAAGAGTACAAAACTGATTCAGACTGCACATGTTAGCATGCAATATAAAAAATCTATACAAGACTTAATAATGATATTTCTGCTCTGTTAAGGTAGACGCACAATTTTTTTATCTCTTTAATTTGAACAAAATGATGGAGACAAGAACATAATAAACAAATTTGCCACAGTATGAGGATTGAGAGTATTACATCATAATAAAAATTTTCTTTCTTGCAGATAGTGACAAATGGAATCCTAACTTCCTTTTTTTTTCATAAACGAAATCAGTGAGATTAAATAAAACTTCAAAAGAGAAGAAGAATGAAATAAGAAAAATAGTTACTTTGAAATCAATAATTGAGTCCTAATGAGTAGATGCAGAAGTCCTGTATTTAACTTATGTGGTTCCAGAATTTAGTTAGCTCCGAAAATTAAAATGTTAGCAACAAATCATTCATTAAATTCTTTAAATTATTTTTTTAAAAAAGGTTTTACAACGAAACCACTTTTAAAAAAAATAAAAAAATGAACTGACTCTAAATCAAATCATTTTTATGCATGTATCCCAAAAAAGCAATCAAAATAAAACCTAGAATATGGTAGTAAAAATTAGAGATCACATTGATTATCACCAATAAAAATAAATAAATAAATAAATTTATAAAGTTGTTTAAAATGATTTCTATTATTCCATGGTGTCAGTTACCAAATAGGAAAAAAAAAAACACCTTTATATCCTTATAGATAGACCCAGGATCCCTGGAAACCTTTACTACATACTTCATCCTACAAACAAAATATATGATTTTTGCAATTTGTGGGCAAAAAGCTTTCTTTTAGGTTACCTTAATTCCAATGAATAACAACAACAAAAAAAAGAAAGAAAAAAAAAAAGAAGAGAAAAGAAAAGAGTTAATGAAATTAACCTGATTTTTTTTTTTAGTTGATTCGTTTAACTTCAACCGGCAAAATCACTATTCTCTATTCATAATGAATGAAAATTAAATCAAATTTATATTGTTAAATATCTTTTTAAATTAAAAAAAAACAACAACAAAAAAAGATTTTTAAAAATGATAATAATATTTATATTTTTAAAGTCCTGCCTTAAAATTCAAGAACAGACAAAAACTTCTAAACTAATAAAGAATACCCCTAAACATTTTTTCAATGCTTAAATGAAGTTTTGTAAAATATATGTGAATCGTCCCATGACACTTACTTTGTATTAAAGAGTGGTAGATAGCGGTGTATGTAATCTAATGAGATGAAATAGTTTGAAAACATAAAACGGCTGAATACTACTAAAACAATTCCATTGCGTCCAATGAACCCTAAATATAAAATATATAAAATAGATGCTTACCAACTGGTCTGCCAGAAGTAAGACTGTTTTAAGGCTAAATTTGCGTGAACAGAAGTTGAAGAGATCCTCAAGACTAGGACCAAGGAGTTCCATCACCATTACATTGTAGTCACCTTCTGCACCGCACCACTTGATGGTTGGAATGCCCACTAGAAGGAAAAATTAAACAGAAATAAACTATCACTAAGCAATAAAATTCCTTTACAGTCCATTATGAAATGTGAAAGATTCTTTTTTAAGAAGGAAAGAAAGAAAGAAAAAAATTCTTTCAATTTTCAAAGTAATAATAACATAACAATTGGTATCAGATTCTAAATAACTGAGTTCAATCCAAATGTTTCTTTTCTCTCTCTTTCTCTTTTTTTTTATTTATAAATAGCAAATAGTAGTCTCCACAAAGGTTTTTTTGTAAAAATTTCAACAGTTGAGTGTTGTGCTTAATTGGACAAACTAGAACTAAAAAAAAAAAAAAAAAAAAAAAACTACAAGTGAATAGAAGTTGATAAAAGGATTTGTGGTAATGACAGCTGTTTTCAGATTGGTAGATCCCTGGTTTGAGCCTTACTGTGGGAGATACAAAGCTAAGTCCTTGAATCAAACTCCCATAAATAAAAATGAAAATCTAATTGCCTCCCACACCCCTTGTCCCGATAGCTCAGTTGGTAGAGCACTCACTTCACATGCAAAGGGACCATGATCAATCCCGGGTGCAGTTGAGATTTTTTTCTAACCCCCCCCCCTGTCCATCCAGCAGTGAATGGGTAGCTGAGTCTTGTTAGACTTGGCGGAAATACTTTATGATAGACCAGCGTCCTATCCAGAGGATAGCAAGCAATTGCTAGTGACCGTCTCACGCTATAGAAACCGGGATAAACTCCCGTCTCCATGGGCCTAATGGCTCTGAAGGACTTCTCCCACACCCCTTGTATGTAAACTATTAATAATCGTATAATAATATTCACTTCATAGTGAGATGCACCGGGAAATTTTTATAAAAATTATGACTAACTATGCCCACATATACAACTTCAAATTTCAAAAATGAAAGAAAAATTGGCCCCTAAGACACAAAAAGAAAATAAAAAATCTTGATTAAGATTCTAATAACATAAATGGTGGGCATTATGACTTTGGTGATTGTGTATACACATTATATCTGACATGAACTACTCTTCATGACATAATGGATCTCAATAAGCATTGCAGTTGTCGTTTCTGCCAAATACCTATTGTGTCACAGCAACTTAAAGCAGTGCAGGCAACGTTTCAAATAGATTAGATCTTTATAAACTATATCGTTACATGCTTTTACCACCTATTTACCCTCACTATTTCCAAAAGTTTAAAACAATAGCTATTTTTTAAAACTAGGTTAAATTAAGAACTAAATATGCTAATAAAAAAAAATATATAAAAGACAGAGAGAGAGAGAGAGAGAGAGAGAGAGAGAGAGAGAGAGAGAGAGAGAGAGAGAGAGAGAGAGAGAGAGAGAGAGAGAGAGAGAGAGAGAGAGAGAGAGAGAGTCTGGTCTATATGACAATGATTTGTAGTGAAACATACGACTACTTTATTTTTATTTATTATTCTCAAAGAACAATGCAACCCTCCTTACGATTCTCAATTAAAACAAGGATTTCTCATAACTATTACTCCAAACACCATTCTTGCTAAAATGGGTTATTGATAATCATTGGAATGTAAAATTTTAACCAAATTTAAGCCAGAATTTCTTCACTTCTGTTATTTAAGAAACTTTTAAACATTAGATGTCAATGGAAAATCCCTAATGACTGCCCTGTTTGTAACTCTTTTTTAAAGATCTAAATCAGGGAAGACAACAGGAGAGCCTTCTTGGTCAGCTGATATAATACACAAAATGTGGGAGTGAAATGCCAAAACATTTAAAGCATCATCAGCATATTCAAAAGTTGTCTTTAAAATGTATGGCAAATAATAATAGTAGTAGTAGATAAATTAGAGTAAACAGCAACTGAAACATAAAGGGCTCATACACCACATAAAGAAATGGAAAAACAAATATCGTCACACATTCTCCAATCTCTTTTAGGCCCTTTATTACAGTTAATGACCAGAACACACATTCAAATCGCGAATCTTTCTCACGAAATTCAGACTTCATTAATGTTGAGCATGTCAGAGTTCAAAAACAAACACAATATTAATGTTTCTCTGAACTGAAAATGAACTACTTCTTGGCAGCATTCAATTGTATATTATAATTTTGCATATTAGTAGTAGTAAGACCAGTAAAATAAAAAAAATAATACTAATAACTATCAAAAGAGACATGCATCTATAGATATTTTTTTTTTTGGAGCTAACACCTGAGTGCACTTGACAGACATTTCTCACAACTAATACATAATTAGTATGTAAATTTAAAAAATTTTAAGGAGATTATGGCCCTTTGAAATTAAATAAATACCAAGTTGAGTGCTACCAAAAAATGTTACGGAGAAACAAATGAACGTAAATTTAAAAGATTTGAATCTTGAAAGAGACAATCTTGTGAAAAATGTTCAAAAGCTATAGAAAAGAAACAGCAATTTTCATAATAAACTGGCTATTAAAGGTAGAGGTGTTGAGCTGAAATGGGTGAGGGGGGAAGGGGAGGAGGAAGATAATATGGTGGAAAGAAGCATACTTCCAATAATTGGTTAACTCAAGTCCTAATCAAATTCCTCAAATTCATGCGACATGAACTACAGCAGGGATATTCAATGTGTGTATTTCCCCCACCCTCTGAACTTTTGATCTATCAACAAACAATAAATACAAAGAAATCAGATACAATAATAGTAGTATACAAATCATGAGAGAAACCTTTAACCGAAACATCAATGTCATGAGAAAATGACCAATTACAGAAGTATAAAATATTCTAAAATGACGACATCAGGTCTCCAAAATTAGTCACACAGCTCTTTTTCCAAAATACAAATTACATTTGCATTTCCAACATTCAGGCTTCACAGTCAATATAAAAAGAGGCTAAATTGTACAAAAACTCAGGGATAAAGGTAAAAATAAATGAGAAAATGCCCCTAACACAGCAAAACCAGACGCTTCCAAAATAGTGAATCATTCTTGAACTGCTCTCGGTTTCACTTAAAACGCAAAACAATAACAATATACCAATGTGAAATACGATGCAAATATTCAAGCTAAATGGAAACACACATAACATGCTGTAACCATTAAACATAACATGTTTCAAAAAGTTAATGGTGTCTAAATAAATACTAATCATACTTCTAATAGGAATATAATTATGATTATTATTTAATATGCTGACATGGCTAGGTAAGGAATTGACATGCAGTTCAAATACACAGTAAGCAAAATTGATTTAAATAAAAATAATAACAATAATAGTTTCTTTAAAATCTCAAATCAAAAACTTATGACTCTCTTAGCATTTGTGTTCCTTTACGCTGACTCTGCAAATAAGAAGGGGGGAAAAAAGAGAAGAAAAAAATCTGTGTACTGATAGTACAAAATTTAATCCTAGACAAAAACAAAAAAGAAAAAAAATGCAAATTCAAATGCAATGATAACCCAACTACTCTCATGTAATGGCGTTTCTTTTTAACCCCCTCTAATACCCCACACCTCATATATCACTATATATCCCCCCAGTACATAACAGAACAATATTTATTACACAATTTTTCATGAAATGATCTTGCAGTAGAGACCATCAGATTCAAAATTTGGTTTAGTCGTAGACAGGCATCTAAATATATAAATACAATTAATAAGTGTTTATGGACTGCTTCACACTTTGGACAATTTTGTTCACCTGGATGGGATGTCTGTCAGGTTAATTGTCACTCAGTAACACAAGTAGTTTTTGATCTGTGGCTTTCAATCCAAACAAGATACAAAGTCAACCGGTTCCCAATTGTCAATAAATTATTTTTCTTTTAGTTTAAAAAAAAAAAAACAAAATGCAAAAAACCATAACAGAAAAGGACTGTTTCTTCTGCAGTTAGAAAAGGTAGGTACCTGAAAAATCTTTAAAATTAATGCGCCAAAATTGTTCATCCACCTTTTCCCGGTGCCTTATATCAATTTTAATGGCACCCAACTCAGACAATGTTGTCAAATAAACAGATTATTTGTCTGTGACCACAGCAGTTAAATACTATACTGAATTTAAATAAATGAAATGCATCTCCCATATTATCTTCATATAAAAGTCGAAGTGCACCTCTGGCAATATGAATAAAATATAAATATTATTTTTAAATACACGAATACCCCACCCCCCAAATAAAACCCAGTAAATAATGTTTTAAATTTTAAGACCAAACAAAAACAAAAACAAAAAAAACAAAACAAAAAAAAAGAAGGAAAAACGATAAGATGGTAATGCTTTTTTCACATGTCTGACACAATACTACAAAGGGGCTGCCTTGTTGATCTAATTTCTAAATACAAATGATATATGAAGGATGCTTCCATTACACAGTGAGTGTTATATAGGTGCATATGTTATCCACCATGCCCTACACTTGTACCAATATCAACGACATCAACACAGTGTCAGGAACAAACTAATACTCAATAAATTCAACTGACATTTGATGGATCAAAGCCACCTTGAACCACCAACTAACACAGACTTAACATGAGAAAAAAATTAACCACAGTCAATGCTAAACTCGTCAATAAAAACGTAATCCAAAGAAAAGAAATATGTATATAGCAATAATCAAATAAAAGCTAGCACAACCTATCAGAACATATATAAAGAGAGAAAAAATAAATGTTTTTATTAATTGAAGGTAGAAATAATGAGTGAAAAGAAAGTATATTTGTAAAATCATTGAAATGAAATCTGTAAATAGAAATTTTTTAAAAGTACAATCATCTCATTTGGTTTGTAAAAAGAGCCGTTTATCAAACAGAACACCAAAAAGTCATCCAACCATATCCATAAAAGGCTTTCGAAATTACAACATGACAAAACTGCTTCAATTAACAATGTCCTTGACGTAGGCTTCTTTGTACAATTATCTAAAAGAATCAAAACAATATCAGATTTTACAATAAAAACATATTAACATGTAATCCAGATGTTTATAATTCACTGACAACAAGGCAAATAACAAATCTGAGTTGACTAAACCAAACTACAAGCACCTCAATTTTTCAATTCCTATCAGAGTATAATTTTTTTTTAAACAAACAAAATATAATAATAAAAAACAATAAGTAGGACCAAAACAAATCACAAAGCACGACAAAAATACTACTGGTAATGAAAAATATTTTTATTGGAAAAGAAAAAAAAAAAAAACAACCCTCCCGTTTATTTACAAGAACAAAATTACCACATTGATATCACAGAAAAATTACGAAAAAGTACTATAAACAACTTACCACCTCCTTGCATCATTCGATAGATTCGACTCTCTATGTGCAGCTGTGGATGTTTTGTTTTGACACATTCTAACTTGATTGCTACTTCTTCTCCGTTTGAAATGTCCGTACCTGGTATAAGAATTCATTGAAGTTATACATAAAAATTTTGACTGTGTTAATCAATGGTTATACAGGCCTGTAAATGGTTGGTGGAATTGTCAACTTTTTGAACACGCGAAAATAGACACAACAGGACAAAAATATGGACACACCTCTGTGTGTGCGTTATTTACTGACTAGGTGTGTGTGTTTGTGAAGACGACTCGCGCGAACTTCACAACCTCTCTCTCGCTGGCTGTGGCACAGTAGCCAGGCAGTGAATACATACACGTCTAGCGGAGTGTGTAGGTGGCATGATAATATTATAGTTAACTGATAGACGGCATGTTTTGTCTTTGATGCGACAAATAAAAAGTATTTTTGTTTTGTTTTTTTTTAAGTCGGCATTTGAATTTGAAACGGAATAAAATCTAATTTTTTCGAGGAACAAAATAAAAGTCTTTTATTTCCTTTTTTATTAGTTCTGTTCTTTGGCGTTACGAATTTTATTTTTACTATTATCTTTTTTTTTTTTTTTAGCACTTATAGAGCAAAATCGTACTGTCGGAAATCCGACAATAGACGGAAGATTTACAGGCCTGGTTATAATATAAGTATAACCCACAGTATTTCATCACAAAGGCTTTGCAGGACATGTCAAATTAAGAAAAGCATATGTCTACACTTTAGAATTGTTGATAATGCTAGGTCTACTGGAATTTCAACAACATTAATTACAAATTGTGTCATTCCCCTATCCCTCCCTTATTTTAATAATTGCTGATTTCAAAAGAAATTGTTATCCCATTGGCAACCATCAAATTCAATTATTATTCAATATTATACCGACATATTCTCATACATATTTTGATTTTGAAGTGTTAGTAGAGTTAGAAATTTGTTCTGTTGAGTTGAAGTTAAACTTAAACCACTTAAAATCGAAAACCACTATAAAACTAATCATACCTAAGTCAAATAATTACAATTTCCTTTAAATGAAATACAAAATTCTTTTGATTCTTAAGTCTTAAGCCATATGATAATATTCGGATTCATAGTATTATTAATATCATAAATGTTACATGCCACTAAAAAATGGCTGAGGCTGAGCTAAGTTATTGTATTTGATTGCGAATATAGATATCCATGAGTTTATTATCACTTTATCAATCCAAAGCATTAAATAGATGATGATGATAATAATAATAATAATAATAATAATAATAGGCCTAATAATAATAATAATAATAATAATAATGGCCAGAGCAGCAGGACCACACAATAAGTTGAATAAGTAAGAATTTCTTTCTTTCATTTCATGGTCAACATGAGTATGAGTCTATGAGTTGGAGTTGGTGGTCCACGGTCCACATTCAAGTAATTCAAGATTCAGCACAGTTTGTATTGTAGTTGTGTTGTAGGGCAGTCCACTCCTCAGCTCAGCAAGGTAAGAGTAGGTAGGCTAAGTATCAATGTCATCAGGAGGTGATTGAATCAGGTGGAGTTGGAGGAGTGAGTCACTTTCTTACTTACTGTGACTAACAATGACAACATTCAATTTTCATTCATATACTCAGACTCATCATCATACACACGACTTACTCAACAAATATTCACAAGTACATTATTATTGACTATTCCATGTTTATCTAAACATTGAATGCCAATCCAAACAACAACAAAACAATGTTATTTAATGTTAATTGCCTCAATCAAGCCTCCAAAGTCTCGACTAACAAAACTGTTCAAGTTGAACTACGACGATGGTAGGTAGGAGTCGGAGTAGGAGTAAGAAGAGTAAGGCGACTACTGCCTTGACCTCAATTTTTTATTTTTAGTTCGACGATGAGTTACGACATATTTTCAACGAAAAACGTTTTATACTGGCTTACCTAAATAAATATCACCAAAAGAACCACTCCCAATCTTCCTCCCCAGTCTGTATTTGTTACCAACTCGTAGCTCCATTATCCTGAAATGAAAGAAATGAGAGTGTTATTATCGCTGTCAAGGATGAGACGGAACATAAACAAACAGGAAAACAATCTCTGAGTTGGGCTATTTCATAGGGAGATTCTACGCACCTCGTCAAATGATATCCTCCAAGCACCCGCTGTTTGGGCTGGAAGATTAATTTAAAATCTTAAAATTTCATCAGGCTTGTAAATAATCCAAAATTCAAGACGGATGTCACAGATATTTTTTAGGAATATACGTCACTCAGAGTCGCCATTATTTACTATGGTTGCTCAAGGCGAACTACGCAGGCGCTCCTTGCTCTGTTGGAAAAGCTTCCGGTAACACGGAATTTCCAATGACTTGAAATTAGGGAATGCTGTCATCCCTTTGTTTTGAACTCGCCCTTTCCATTTGTATAACGATGACATAATTTTTTGACTATATTGTAATGAACTACATACCTCCCCTCTGTCTTGGTAAACTTTATTGTTGCTTAAATGAGACATAAATGATTGGACATGGACAAATGAACATTACAACCCCTTTCGACGATTCAGTAGGCCACGAACCAACAAAGTTCAAAGATGAAAGAAACAGATTTCTGCATTTCGGTCGTAAAACAAGGATGCCTCGGCAGATCATTCCTTTGCAAAAACACTGATTTTAATAGCGGAGAGTGGATACGTCCCATCGCATGAAAGAAAAAAACTCAAACAGCTTACTCTACAATATCACTACTACATGATCATGGGATAGGCCTTGTGACTCCTAGTGATATACATAATGTACTAATTCAAAAAGCTTAGAGTAACACGTGTTTATTAGATGCCCCGTGTGTGTGAAACATTTCAGTAAATGACGAAAAGAAAAAAAATGTGGGGTTGGGGGGTCCCACTTTAATCTTTTCCATTTGAGCAATATTAACTACTATATTTGCTCATTTGATCATAATAGATAGGCGTGTCGTAAGAAGGGGGTGTTTCGTTTTGTTTTGTTTTTTTGTTGTTTTTTTTTTTGTTTGCTTTGTTTTTTTTTGCCGGGGGGGGGGGGGGGCACAGATTACACAGCTCCTAGTCTGTGGTGGGGGGGGGGGGGGGGGGGGGGGTTAAAATTCAATTTTTGGGTTTTTAATTTTCTTTGTTTGCTAGTTTGGTTGGGATTGTATCTGTTTTTTTTTTACTTGTTTAATATGTTTGTTTTTTATTGATTTTTTTTTGGGGGGGGGTTGTTTTTGTTGTTTTTTATTTTTCTAGAATTTGATTTTATTTATCTATTGTTTATTTATTTATTTTGGAGAGGGGCCGGGGGGGGGGGGTACACATTTAGTTTCGACGGAGTATTGAATTAGTCTCAATTAATGTATGATTCTCATTATTTTTTTTAATGTGCATGTCTCACTGTTATAGGCCCGTGGTGATTGACAAGAGGTACGGGTGCTGCCATAGATGACACAGGAGTCTGTGGTAGTCTGTGGGTGCTACCGACGTGTAGGCCTAAATATTTGCAGGCCTGATAACCCAAATCGTTATGGGCTCACTGTAGTAATGGAAATAATTCCCAATCTTGCGCAAAATATTGTTCAATCAGGCCCATAATTGGGTTCGGTTAGCAGATTTCTAAATGTGTCAATATAGGTGGCCGCCTGTTTCTCAATTCCGATTATGCCCTTGAACTAAAGTTGTTTTCGATTAATTGTCAAAAACTGTTATGTTGTTAGCACAATTAGAAATTGCATTTAGACAAAATCAAATCAAATAATCAATTTGTTTACTTATCCATTCGTTTTCTTTTTAAAAGATAATTTAAAATAATGATAATGATAATAATAATAATAATAATAATAATAATAATAATAATAATAATAATAATAATAATAATAATAATAATAATAATAATAATAATAATGATTATTTATTATTAGTAGTATAATAATAATAATAATAATAATAATAATAATAATAATAATAATAATAATAATTATTATTATTATTATTATTATTATTATTATTATTATTATTATCATTATTTGATTTTGTCTAAATGCAACTTCTAATTGTACTAACAACATAGCAACAAGAGCAGCAACAGCAGCAGCAGCAGCAGCAGCAACAGTAGTAGTAGTAATAGTAGTAGTAGTAGTAGTAGTAGTAGTAGTAGTAGTGTGATGTTGTTATTAATATTATTATTATTGTTATTATTATTGTTTTTTTTTATTATTATTAATATTATTATTATTATTATTATTATTATTATTATTATTATTATTATTATTATTATTACTATTATTATTATTATTATCATCACCATTATTATTATCATCACCATTATTATTATTATTATTATTATTATTATTATTATTATTATTATTATTATTATTATTATTATTATCATTATTTGATTTTGTCTAAATGCAACTTCTAATTGTACTAACAACATAGCAATAACAGCAGCAGCAGCAGCAGCAGTAGTAGTAGTAGTAGTAGTAGTAGTAGTAGTAGTAGTAGTAGTAGTAGTAGTAGTATTGTGATGTTATTATTAATATTATTATTATTGTTATTATTATTGTTTTTTTATTATTAATATTATTATTATTATTATTATTATTATTATTATTATTATTATTATTATTTATTATTATTATTATTAGTATAATAATAATAATAATAATTATTATTATTATTATTATTATTATTATTATTATTATTATTATTATTATTATTATTATTATTATTATTATTATTATCATTATTTGATTTTGTCTAAATGCAACTTCTAATTGTACTAAAAACATAGCAAGAGCAGCACCAACAGCAGCAGCAGCAGCAGCAGTAGTAGTAGTAGTAGTAGCAGAGAGCGTAGAATAACGAGAGACTTTACGAGGTCGCGCAAGGCGTATCGAGCCTCGTGTGTAGCAACCAAAAGAAGTCAGGTAAACATTTTATCATCATGGCGGCGAATATGAAAGAAGCAAAGAATACGCATTGTCGTTGGTGTTCTGCCCCAAACTGTAGCAACTCCAAGAATAAAAGGCCTGATTTGTCATTCTTGCGCTTTCCATCGGACCCTAAAATGTGAGTAAATCACTATCTTATAAGCTCTTTGTTTGGTTTTTAAAAGGCTATACTATGAATGTGTTAAGGTAATAGATACTAATGTGTGTAGTATGTGTGAGCGTATATAATATGCCACAATGTTGTTGTTTCGATCCCACGTATTTATGAGTTACTTAAAACTCTTACTAGTGCCAGACGTATGAATCTGCTTGTTTGATTTATCTGGTGAGGTGCCCGTAAAGAGTATTGTGTTTATGGCAGCTTTGGTAACTACGTTACATATATATACAGTCCTCTTTGGCTACACACAACCGCTACAATTGCCCCACCAGTTATAACAATAAGCCGGTGGGTCTTGTGTGTGTGTGTTTTTTTTTTTTTTTTTGTTTTTTGTTTTTTTTTTTTTTTGTGTGTGTGTGTGTGTGTGTGGTGTATGTATGCATGTGTGTGTGTGTTTGTTTGGGTTGATTTTCTATTTCTTCTACTGCACCTTAATCTACCATCCTAAACTCCATCAAATACCCTTACTGCTGTAAAAATTAACGATGCAAAACGACCATTCAACGCCACAGCGGGTATCCTGAGATGGCGTTATAAGTGGATCAGTATCATTCAATTTTAGTGAATAAATGCGCCTCCTTTTGTTATAGAGGGTTGTGATTTTAGATGAAGCTCATTAACTTAGGCATGATCTACATTGTAACTGTACACAGCCGTGTGAAATAGGCATGTTTGCTTTTTTAAATTCTTTCTACAGTAGCAGGCAGTGGCTCAACAATTGCCGTAGGAAAGATCTGGAGAATAAAACACCAGAATACCTTCACATCAACTGCTTCATTTGCTCTGAGCACTTTGAACCTTGCTGTTTCAGCAAAACTGCAGTGAAACGTACGGTCATTCTCAGGACTGCTGTGCCAACCATCTTCAACATTCCAAATCCTCCTCCTAAGCTTACTCCATCACGACCACCCCCTAAAAAGCGTAAAATTGATGATTCTGCAGAATTACCACCAGAGAAACCATTTACCTCACCTACAACCTCTCAATGTCATCCAGTGACGGATGTATCCGAGACGAAAGAGGAACGTCAAAGAAAAGACAGACTGAAGAAGAAGCTCTGTGCTCAAAGGTCAAAGAACTGGAGACTACAGAGGAAACTCTCCAAAATGGCAGAGAGTTCCCTTCATCAGCCAAACTCCTGTGCGGCAACTAGCTCTAGCGCAGAACCAAGTTCCGAGCAACAACATGGAACTGAATCGAGCAGCCTACAGGCTTCACTTGAAAGTGTTGAACAAACCCTTCGTCTTTATTTACCTCCCCAAGCCGTTTCCTTCATCGTGTCCCAGGTTAGAGTTGGACAACTTCCAAAGAAATCCAGACGATGGAGTTTCCAGGATAAATCATTTGCACTCTCCCTTTTTCACGCTAGTAAAAAGGCTTACAGTCTCTTTCAACGGCTTTTTCAGTTACCATCTCCGTCTACACTTGCCTTGGCCATGAAGAATGTACAGATTGAACCTGGACTCTGCCCGAACATGCTCAATCTGTTCCAAATAAAAGTGGAAGCAATGTCACCAGTGGAACGATCTTGTGCCATTGTTTATGATGAAATGGCCATTGAGTCCGATCTGTCGTATGATCCTTCTAGAGATCTTGTGGAGGGATTTGAGGACTATGGATTGTTGCTAGGAAGATCAAGAAAACCAGCCACCCATGCTCTTGTCTTCATGGTGAAAGGACTTAGCACGAAATGGAAGCAACCATTTTCCTATGTGTTATCTAATGGACCAGTGAAGGCTGACATGCTTCTTCTTGTTCTTGTAGAAGTGGTGAAAAAGTGATAAATCTAGGTCTCCATCCTAAAGCAATGATATGCGACCAAGGATCAAACAACCGGTCAGCATTACAACAGCTAGGAGTCTCTCAAAGCCGACCCTTTGTCATTATTGAACATCACAAGGTCTGCGTTCTTTATGACCCACCACATCTGCTGAAAAGCATTAGAAATAACCTGCGGAACTCAGGATTTAGGGTGGCTGGAGACACCATTTCATGGGATTACATCCGGCAATTCTATGAAATGGATTCTTCAAAGCCCATCAGATTAGCGCCTAAACTGACAAGCCGTCACATCAACATGCCAGTTTTTGCTAACCTTAGGGTGAGTCTAGCAGCACAAGTCCTGAGTCATACAGTCGCTGCTGGTATAGCCACTGTGGTCTTTCATTCTTCTCTTCCACAAGAGGCATTGCCAACTGCTCATTTCATTGAGAACTTTGATCAGTTGTTCAACGCTTTCAACAGCAGATCACTGAGAAGCAAAGGGACAATGAACAATGCGATGTCGGCACATTCCAAGCACGTGACTTTCTTGGAGCAGACAAAAATCTGGTTGGAAGGCGTCAAACCCCTGAACAAGACAGGTAGTTTGCCATGCCTGGAAGGATGGAAGCTGTCAATCGAAGCCTTGCTCCAACTCTGGCAACACCTGCGAGATGACTGTGGGTTCAAGTTTCTTCTGACAAGTCGCCTGAACCAAGACTGTTTGGAAAACCTTTTCTCCATCATCAGGGCAAAGGGTGGACACCGAGTAAATCCAACTTCTAGGGAATTCCGCCTAGCTCTGCGCCAGACAATGGTTGATGCTGTTCTCGTCCCGGGGAGCAACAAAAACTGCAAGGATGACATCGATACCTTCTTGTTCAGTTTTGAAAATATGGCATCAATGGGAGCCCAAAGCACCGTCAGAACACGACTACAGCAAGATGTTCCTCTTCCACTTCAGCAAGTAATGAGAGCCGCTCCTCCCATGCTCACGACAACCGAGACCAACGTTCTGAATTACATTGGAGGTTACGTTGGGATGAAGTTGAGAGCCAAAAAAAAATCTTCTGTGTGAAAATTGTAAAGAGGATTTAATACAAGCACGGAGCACTCAAGACCCATCTGCAAGAAAAATTTTACCACGGAAAACGAGGGATTGTGTGTGCCATCGCATAAATTAATGTATTCTGACGGCTGCAGAACATGCATTTCGATGCTACATTGACCCCTACTTGTACAAGAGAGGATTAAGAATGTACCTGATTAGGAAAGTGATGGAGGCAACATTAGAAACAGGATTGGAATGCAAAAAGGCCGTGAAGCAGTGTGATATTCACTTCCTCGTCATCAACCTTTTCGTCAATGTGCGCCTTCATCACCATGTGAGATGCAAGGCAAGTCAAGAACAGACCTCCACATCCAATAAGTCTATTGAAAGGAAAGCGGCCACCTTTCAGAATAAGTAGGAAGGGCAAGCATGCATTGGGTAAGCTTCATACTCACTTCCATAGACTTTGTTATCAACCACCCCCACATCACCAATCATCCTCCTCCCTCCCCCTCTCTCTCTCCTCCTCTCTCTCTCTCTCTCTCTCTCTCCTCTCTCTCCTCTCTCTCTCTCTCTCTCTCTCTCTCACAAACATACAAACACACTCCACCTCTTTAATGTTATATGAATTATATTCGCTCAGAGAAGATGCGAGATTCCTCATAGCCATGCATGATAGAAAACTAAAGCAAATCCATCGATGGTTTCCAGAAAGTAATTTGTTTTGCTCACAGCATCATGGGAACAGTTCACTTGAAGTTTCTACATGAGAGAGAGAGAGAGAGAGAGAGAGAGAGAGAGAGAGGAGGAGAGAGAGAGAGAGAGAGAGAGAAAGAGAGAGAGAGAGAGAGAGAGAGAGAGAGAGAGAGAGAGAGAGAGAGGTGGGGGGGGGGGGTCAGTAGGGTTGGGGGCGTGTGATTCGCTTGTTGTGTCTTTGTCAATTTGATGTACGAGTCCTCTCTTGTTGTGCCCATGTCAAATTTCCTTTTCGGGATAAATTTTTAAGTTAATTTTCTTTTATCTCATCTTATCTGATAATGTTTGTATTCGATATTGATACCTGGACCTCGATCCAACGGCTTAATAAACTGTTTGATGTTGTGCGAATTATATATCCACTACATTCCATTACTTCTCTCGCCACCATGTGCCGGTGTTTACCTGTCTTGGTTATTTATAGCTCGCTCCTCGCCGCATACGCAGTCACCATCCCTCGCTAACATTGTTGTCACCGACGAAGTCGCGTGACTTCCCGTCCGTAAAGCCTCTCTATTAGTGCGGGGCGGTCCTTGGCAAGCTTAAGGACCACGGTCCTACGGTCCTTGGGAAATGAAGACCGCAAGGACCGGTCTCTAGACCGGTCCGTTCATTCTTGAACCGTTAAAGACCGCTACACGATGAAAACCGTGGCCTACAGGAGTAAAACACACGGAGTAGTCACACTCATTTCAAATTGTAACCTAATTAGAGAAGAGGGGTGATGCCTTCTTTATTTGCTCATCGTACTTCATTGTTACTTCGATAATTTAATAAAATTTGAAATTTATCCCCATTAACGGAGATAATGGCATCTCCCAAGGCGTTGATCGAGTTGTTCGTGGCGTTGATACACACACGCAACTCCTACCCCCCCCCCCCCCACACACACCACACATTAGAGGGCAGCGAGCATTGAAGAGTAAGAGAGAGACGTGAAGTTATAATAAGAGGGGGTGGATGAGGTGATAAGAGGGGTCGATGGTGACTTTTCGCCAGATCTAACAAACTCAGCTACCCATTCATTGCTGAGTAGACAGGGATTCAGAAAAAAATCGACTGCACCCGGGATCGATCTCTGGCCCTTTGCGTATAAAGAGAGTGCTCTATCAACTGAGCTATCGGGGTCCCCAAATATTCTATTGGACTTTTTTAAAATTCAGACGTTATAACTGGGTTTTTTGGAAGGAAGAAACTAGTGCGGGGCGGTCCTTGGCAAGCTTAAGGACCACGGTCTTACGGTCCTTGGGAAATGAAGACCGCAAGGACCGGTCTCTAGACCGGTCCGTTCATTCTTGAACCGTTAAAGACCGCTACACGATGAAAACCGTGGCCTACAGGAGTAAAACACACGGAGTAGTCACACTCATTTCAAATTGTAACCTAATTAGAGAAGAGGGGTGATGCCTTCTTTATTTGCTCACCGTACTTCATTGTTACTTCGATAATTTAATAAAATTTGAAATTTATCCCCATTAACGGATATAATGGCATCTCCCAAGGCGTTGATCGAGTTGTTCGTGGCGTTGATACACACACGCAACTCCTACCCCCCCCCCACACACACACACATTAGAGGGCAGCGAGCATTGAAGAGTAAGAGAGAGACGTGAAGTTATAATAAGAGGGGGTGGATGAGGTGATAAGAGGGTCGATGGTGACTTTTCGCCAGATCTAACAAACTCAGCTACCCATTCATTGCTGAGTAGACAGGGATTCAGAAAAAACTCGACTGCACCCGGGATCGATCTCTGGCCCTTTGCGTATAAAGAGAGTGCTCTATCAACTGAGCTATCGGGGTCCCCAAATATTCTATTGGACCTTTTAAAAATACAGACGTTATAACTGGTTTTTTTGGACGGAAGAAACTAATGAAACTCATATTACTTGATTAGTTAAAACACCAAACGAAATTTTAATATTATTGTATTATTTTTAATGACAACAATGCGATAGAAAGGAGTTGCGACAAGAGATGGACAAAAGAAAACAAAAAATCAGACTTGCAACTTGCTAGGTTCGACACACACACACACACACTCACACACACACACACACACACACACATCTTTAGTAGTCACATACATTTCAAACAATAACCCATTAGAGAAGAGGGGTCATGCCTTCATCATAGATCATTGTCATTGCGATCATTATGGTGTAGTAAATTTTGAAATTTACCCCGTATAATGGAATCGTCCAAGGCGTGCGCCTCCTGTTCCCCCCATCTCACACACGAAAGGGCGGTTTGCGGAGTGGAGGGAGGTGGTCGTCTGCCTCTATGGTCGTCTGTGTCGTTTAGTGTATGGCAAAGGGGGTGGGTGCGATTAATTAAGTGGGATGGGTGGTGATTGGTGGAAGATAGGCAAAGGACCGAGGCAACGAATCGCTGGGGAAGTAGTATGGCGCGAGACCGTTGAAAGGTGATAAGAAGTGAGGACCGCCGGCGGTCTTCCTCTTTGGGACTGGACCACGGTTCACAGCTAAAAGACCGTGGGACCGGTCCTCGGTCCGGTCCTCAGCGCGGCACTAGCTCAAACCCAATAGCAGTAAGTTTTTTGCGATACATAATTTCTTTAGCAAAAACATGCTCTACAACACATTGTTCATTTTCTTAAAATTTTATGATGTACAAAGGAAATTTTTAAATAAGAAAAATGTTGGTTGTATCGTAACGAATGTAACGATTTTCCTCTAGTTGGTAAAGAGAGGGTTAATATCTGGGCTTGCATTCAGTCAAAATTCATGAATGCCCATAAAATTTACGAGTTTCCTACGAGTGTCACATATCTAGATAGTCCTGGACAACGCTCACTGTCGCTGTATATTATTTAAGTTTAAATAAAAAATAAAATAGAGGAAGCATACGTACCACCTTGGCCTTCGACGCCTCGGACACTTTCAATAGGTAACAGTCAACGAGACTATTTCTACACCATCATTTTCAAATAGTGAATATCTATATATCTTTCATGTATTTTTTGTTTGTTTTTGTGTGGCTGTGTGGACTCGTGGTATGGCACTCGCCTTCAGATAAGAGAGAGGGAATGGTGATACCCCTCTCAAGCGCATAATGGACGGTGCCCCCCCCCCCCCCCTTCCTCCCGTTTTGAGCCGAAATAAGTGTCCCGGCAACTCTTTTTCGCAGATTCCCTGACTACGAACAGAGATGCAAATGCGAGATGGAAGTCGGTTTGGACGAATTCAATGTCTCGAGGGAACGGGGACACACACTCCTCGAAACTAGGTGAGAAGTTGCCAGGCTTCTCCACCAGTAAGAGGAGACACTGGGTGGTAGCGAATCGGCCTCGGTCGAGAATCTGCCTAACAGCAAAATCGCTTCATCAGCGGGGACTTTCCACCTGTCCAACATGTACTCGATGTGGGAACGTACCCGAAACCACAGAGCGTATAGTTGAACGTTGTGTTGTGACGAAGCTTCCGGGCGAGTTTGCGACGGTGCACGAGTGCGGTAAGGAATTTGCAGATTGGGTCGATCGTCATAAACATACTTGTGTGAGCACCATTAGAAGCTGCTGCCTTCAGATCGGAAGGTCGGAAATAGTGTTACCAAAATCTTATTCCTTACAAAATTCAGGGATGGGCATTCAAACTTGAGCGTTTGAGCGCAATATTCACTAACCATGCTGAAAGAGCTTTGCATTGGATCCCTAGCAAACAGCAACACGTAACATGAAGGACAAGACATGATGCCTGTAAGGGGATATTACAATTTTTTAGGTCAGAGTTAAAGGTCAGGTACTCATTTTACAGCTGAGTACGGTGAGATAAAAAAAAAGTGAGTAAAGAATCTCTTCCAAGGAATCAACTATGCGCGCTCAGATCGGGACTCGAACCCAGGACATTTCGATCTGAAGGCGAGTGTCATACAACGAGACCACATAGTCGCACACAAAAAATAAAATACATGAAAGATATAAGCATTCATATAATCTATTTTGTACATTTAATCAATTTCATCATGCTTAACGCACCTCTTACAAGGTATACATATTAGCAGGTCTAATAATCAAACGTAACTGTGGGTTTGATTTAACATTCCTGTAAAAAGGTATTGCTCGATTGCCTTGGCTTGAGAGTATTTCCATTGCAACAATGACCTTCTAACAATTTAGTTTATCACCCATGTAAATAAGTACACGTCGTCTTCTTGCCATTTATTCATTTATTTCTCTAACCGACTTTCCAACCTCTAACTCTCTCCTTACCGACTATTTTCAAGATTTTTGCTCAATTGTCATACCGACTCAACACACAAAATGAAGCAAGTGCATGATTTAGAGGATTTTGTTGAGTTCTTGTCTATACAGAAAATACTTTTTTTCAAATTTTGTGTTTTATAAAACAAATCTGAATAAAAAAAGTGTTCCCCGTATCGGAACGGATGTGACGGTTTTCCTACAGTTGGTAAGGAGCGGGTTAATTTCCTTAAATTCTCAAATTAACCTCACCCAAAGGACACTGTACTGTGGTCATAGTTATTTTACTTTGCGATCATTATCAACAGTACGGTCAATGACCACGCTCGACATTGCTAGGCTTTGTTACAAGACAAGACAACATAATATATCACTCTGCTGCCGATGCCACGCCGGTACAAGTAGGTGTCTAAACGTTGCCTTGCGATAGAATTAAAGCAATAGGGTTCAACAGTTGTGATGTCACTTCCATCGGAATGACGCATAGTAACTTAGTAACTGGTTCTAAACTATCGGAACGATGGCGGACGCCCTATTGAAATACTTCTCAGACGAGCATGAAAAGTGTATCCAGAGGAGATAAACATTATAAATCTGATCGTGTTTTGACTTTTATACTGATCACATGACATGTGAAAAAGTTCAACCAGCATGAAGAATAAAAGGTACCAATTTTCTTTGTTTAGAACCAAGCTGCTCGTTGCTGGTTGGACGTGACGTCAGACTATTGAATCCCATTTGCAGGCAATTTCAGAATACAGATATTATTGTACGAGGGTTGCTGAGCAAATATGAATTGCCATGACTATGAAAGATCTTAAGAATTGTTCATTTCGCGTAAAATTTACAGGAAAAGGTCATCGATTTCTTACACGATTACATGAGGAAAAAATATGGAACTATCTGATATGCAATTTCACGTCACTGGACAACAAAGCAAAAAAAAAAACAAAACAAACAAACAAAAAAAAAAAAACACAAACAAACAAAAAACAACAGAAATTCAGCTTTGTCAAATGGAAGCTAGCTATAGCAAATGAAAGAGGAAAGAACGCCTTTGTGAATTCTCAAAGCGTTTGTGATTTTTTTAAATTAATAGATTGTTGACAGTAGATGAAACCTAGCTCTGTCAATATTCTGTAAATATAATTCAATCAAAGCAATTGAGAACCGGAAAAGTGCTCAGTAATTCGAATGTATCTCCGTCG
>NC_088364.1:51265537-51268037 GCF_034508935.2 Berghia stephanieae | reverse complement strand
ATATATCGGAAATTTACATTTGACTCAAATTAATACGAAGAAAAATTCAGTCGTATACCCATCTTTATAACCTTTATCTTATTGAGTAATTTATTCCGCATTCCTAGCATATCCACAACAAAAATTGAGACGCAATTTAAAATCTCCTTGATACTTATAATATAATAATCCGATTTTCTCAGAACAAAGATACAACCAAGGATATACGGCAAAAACGCGTTCGAATAATCGGACCCCAGAATATTACTTCGTCAAATACTAGAACACGCTCTGAAAGAAGTTCGAAAAGTCATTCCAAAACCAACGACTCATATTGAGAATGCAATCCCTAGAGAAATCGCCTATGCAGATGATGTCGATTTTATTGGATCAACACCAGCAAATATAGACATCATACAAAATACCCTCATGAAATATAACCTCCAAGTCAATGCCAATAAAACCGAATTTACAACAATATCGAGGAACAAAGAGGAATGGAAAAGAACAAAGAAAGTCGGCTCACTAATTGGAGACACCGAGGATGTACAAAGAAGAAAACAGCTATCAAACGCCGCACTCAGTAAACTCACCAATGTATGGATTAGAGGTGACAAAATAAAGAGAAAAACCAAACTGAAACTGTACCATGCTCTTGTAAAACCGGTACTTCTGTATAACTGCGGCACTTGGGCGTTGACAAAATCCGAAGAAGAACATCTGGATGCCTTCCATCGCACACAGCTAAGAAGGGTACTGGACATCAAATACCCCAAAAAGATCTCAAATGAATCACTCTATAAGATCACAAAAGAAAGACCAATCTCCCTTGACATTTTACAACAACGATGGCAACTTTTCGGTCACATACTACGCAGGGACAAAAACATACCAGCAAACCAAGCCATGTCGGGATACTTCCAAAAACACGGGAACCTTTTCAGAGGAAGACCGATCACAACACTCCCCGTGATCCTAAACAAAAACCTCACAACACTTGGACAAAGCATTAGTCTCATAACGGCAGGGGACCTTGAAAATCTGAGAACCCTAGCAGAGGACCGGCAATATTGGAGACACCTCACACAGGAAATACTGGAAACAGCCAAGGCGACCCGATCTTTCGGTCGAGACGCGAAAGGCATCTAAGTCAAGTAAGTCAAGTCTTGATACTTTCAAGTAATAATAATAAACAAAAAATGATGACACGACCAACTTCAGAGTGATTTTTTTATATTATAATATTCAGTGAACAGCCACAAAATGGTAAAAATGTTATTTTTCATGTTTAAAAAAATAGGCCACAATTCCGTGTCCTTAACAACAAACTCATACACAAAATATTCATAATTAGCTAATCGCTGTGCTGTGCTATAGTTTGCTGAATCCATCTGAGAAAATCGTAGACAGCAGTGTATACTCCAGGGGTTCGAGGCACTGGTGATGATGGTACACATGATAATTGGAAAGCCGTTGAAGGTGGTCAGGAGGGGGGTTGGGTGTTGGGGAATGGACGTAGGGAAGGGGTGGGGGGAGGGGTGTGAGAAAAACAATATAAGAAACGTTATGAACTATTGACTTCAGGTGGGTCTATATTATTAATAGGTATTGTGGTTTTTGACTACTTGCTTCAGTCATGCATAGTATTCGGATCAAGCTAGTTCACACTGTAAAGAAAACACACTTCATTGTGACAAGAGACAAAATACTACTACTACTACTACTACTACTACTACTACTACTACTACTACTACTACTACTACTACTACTACTACTAATACTACTACTACTACTACTACTACTACAGATAAACTAAAATGGCTATCGGTTTAAAAAAAAATTGATGTCTCGTGTTCAAACCTTTTTTGGCAAGTTGAGAGTTGTCATAATTAAACGACATTTGAAGTAAAAACGCCGCCAAAATTAAAGTAAATATTAAACTGCTAGAAGCTGTGGTCTGTTAACCAGCTAACTGTCGTTCACTGGAAAAAAATTCGTCATTAAAGATTTGGCCAGAAAAATCGTCCTCCAAATATAAATCGATTTAAATGACCCTCATCTTGGCAAAAACTCTCAAACCTGATATTTCAATATCGCATTTGCCGGCAAGATGAGCTTTTTCTGCAGTCTGCATGGAATAAAAAGTGATGTATTTACGTTTTTTCTTCTTCTTCTGTTTTTTTGCTATTGATTGAAGAAGGGTTTTGAGCCGAATCATTTCGTGTTGGGTATTTTTAAAACATGTTATATTCATCTTTTTACATTACGCCAAAATAAAAAGTTCAAAGAACGGTAGTAGTCGCCTTTGTTTCTTCTCATCGAATGTAATTCACCGCCTCAAAACGATTTAATGTCAAGATGAACTGGGTGCTTAAAATTGAATTTATAGCCACGAATATGAAACGAGGTTAATTTCTATTAATTAAACTATCGATGTAATGTAATGTAACGTCATGTAATGCAATACGTTATTTGTGCAGCGCCCAGAATCCACAGAGTGCCATACAAAACGCATCACTAC
>NC_088364.1:51258037-51260537 GCF_034508935.2 Berghia stephanieae | reverse complement strand
TGATGTATTGAAATGGTTCGAGGCCATAAGACATACAACTAGCACACCAACGACCAAATTCAACGAATTGATCACAGTCATAGTTGCCCTTCAGCTTCCTCTCATCCCAGCGCTTCATACTTTTGATCGGAGTCGGTAACCCAAGAATGCCATGATGAAGAGATAGATAGATTGATTAATTGATTGATAATTATTGATAGATATATACAGAGGAAAGGAAGGTGGATGTCCCTCTTAAGCGCACAGTGGACGGGGTTAGTAAAATTAAATACGATGATTCGCTTATCCTTTCCGAGAGTCCATTGGGAAAGTCATGGCGAGATGTGGAAAGCTGATCGAACTAAATACACCAGTTGACACTGACTCCCTGTGGTAGGAAATCAATGAGGATTACATCTCTAATGTCCCAAAACACTGTTGGCATAATTTTCCCATATTGACTGCTAGTGTAGGACGGAACCTTCCTTGATTCCATCCAGAGCAGAACGGGTAGAAAAATCGTCTAGGCAATCGAAATTGGGATTTAATATAACTATCCAACGGAGTAAAGATATTGCGGCTTCGCCTCGCCAGCTTATTCTAGTTTCAAAGAACATCCGGTTAACGCAGAGTTGGTATTTCACTGTATGACGATGCCACTGAATTATGGCTTTGACATATTACAAAAACGCAGACTAACTTTGGACTAATAATAAAAAGTAGTTGAGTCTGGCGGTATTGTCCACTTGCTAGTTAATGGTGCCGCAAAGAGGATTGTGAAACATTGCTTCGTCACAAATGCTATCAAAAATAGATCTTCTCAATCATTCCCCGACTGACCTGAGATATCCGTTTACACTTAAACACCGTGAGAAAATGTGAGTAAAGAGCCATTTCCAAAGACTCAACTGCTCATAGCAGACATCGAACCCGGGATTACCGGTCCGAATGCGATTGTCATACTATCATTGTCAGATTATTGTTGCTATCCTCATGTTAAGGGACCATGATATAATATATAGTGGGGAAAAATCCCAAATACTTACTGGTCAAAGCAATGAGCAGCTGATATGATCCAATTTGGTAAGACTAGAGTAGCACCACAAAGATGTGTTCCTTCGGGCGATAAGATGGATACTGTCCACGGCCACGCCCCAATCAATGCTTCTGCTCCGCCGACAATTCTGTAGTCATTCAAAATAGCCTGGATCGATGGTTTACCGCAAGACGTACGATTAGCTTGAATATTTGGAAATGCAATTTTATTAGTATACAATAGAACCTATGTGTTACATGCCAGGATATAACAATAACAGGGACCCGATTATAACAGTTTTTTTTTCAATTTCTCTCCTCCCCCCCCCCTCTTTGCCTTTAGTAAAAGTTACGGGCTATAGCAGAGACTTTTAAGAGACTAAATTGTTATACCGGATGCACCGAAACCCAGTCAATATCTCCAAATAAAATTAATTAGTCCCATTACGATCTGGTAAGCCGACAGCTAAAGACAATTGAGCGCTACAGTGGAAACCATTTATAACAGGCCCGGTTATAACAGGGATCGGGTATAACAGGTATTTTTCAAATCCCCGTTTTTTACCTCTCTTTGTCTCTATTAAAAAATATCGGTTATAGCATGGCCTCACTTGAACCAAATCGGCTATAACAGGGACAATGCCTTTTCACACGGGAACAATCAAGAAGGAAAACTGCTAAATTTTAGGCCTTGTCGCACGGTGAGGAACACAGATAACCCTCCCCCCCTCTCTCTCTCTCTCTCTCTCTCTCTCTCTCTCTCTCTCTCTCTCTCTCTCATCGTTGTAGTCGTCGTCATAGTAATGGTAGTAATAATAATAGAAGTAGTGATAGTAGAAGTTGTAGTAGTAGTAGTAGTAGTAGTAGTAGTAGTAGTAGTAGTAGTAGTAGTAGTAGTAGTAGTAGTAGTAGTAGTAGTAGTAGTAGTAGTAGTAGTAGTAGTAGTAGTAGTAGTAGTAGAGAGTAGTAGTAGTAGTAGTAGTAGTAGTAGTAGTAGTAGTAGTAGTAGTAGTAGTAGTAGTAGTAGTAGTAGTAGTTGTAGTAGTAGTAGTAGTAGTAGTAGTAGTAGTAGTAGTAGTAGTAGTAGTAGTAGTACTAAAATAAAGTTTGAAATTTAAAAAAAGGTAAACAAAGAAGAAAAAAAAAGAGTTATATCTAGATCTATACATGTATTAGAATTTACATTGCGCACAATCCCTGTCGCATGCAGTTTTCTGGCAAGGGAGGTAATCGATGTATTAGATCACTTGAAAAAGTCAATTATCTACTTATTTCCCTTGTATTTCTGATGCAACAGGGATCGGCTATAAGAGGACTTTTGCTCTGGTCCCATCATCCCTGTTATATCAGGTTTCCACTGTATGTTAGGCCTAGTCCGTGATTATTCTCTTCCCCCCCCCCCCTACCTCTCTCTCTCACACTCACTCTCTCTCTCTCTCTCTCTCTCTCTCTCTCTCTCTCTCTGTGCTTTTGTGTTTGTGTGTAT
>NC_088364.1:51218037-51250537 GCF_034508935.2 Berghia stephanieae | reverse complement strand
GAAGACATAGTCCACACTTTCAATTCTGTAACAGTGTGAACATATCTTCATTTCTTCTGGCACAAATCCTTTCCACATTTTTGAAATAAATATGTTCAAAAACATCTGACTTCTTTAACATCGAGAAGGGAGTAAGACTAGGCTGTGTCTCATCGCAATTTAATTTATATAGTGAAAGACATTGAAGATCTGAAAGGCGCTGTCGTTGGGGGGTAGAATAACATATGATACGGAGACGATGGTACTCTGATGGCATACTCTCCAGAAAACGTGAAGAAAATTTTAGATATACTGATGAGCAAAAGTGAAGAGATGGACCTGAAATTAAATGTTAAGAAAACTGAATGCATGGTGGCCTCAAAGAATGACAACACAACCTTTTACTTGTCATGTAAAGGAGAGTCCAACACACAAGAAAAGAAATTTACATATTTAGGCACTATCATTACCCATGACGCACGAGACAGATTATTCATATCGTCTTAAGCAAATCGTCATTTGCTCTTTTAAAAAGAAACTAGTGAATTCTGAGGGCCTTATTTATCATATTATCTTTATTTTGTAAATGCAGTCGAGTTAGCTCTTGGGCGGTCATCAGACAATAACATACATACAAAACTATGTGTAACTTTAAACGCTAATAGATAGTGTGCGCTTGGGAATGAAACTCACAACATTGCCATCCGGAAATATAACTGACCAACACACCAATATATGTGTAATCTTGAACGTGTATAGTCTGGTTAATACATTTTAGTGAGAATTACTTTTAAAGATGGATGGCAAAAAACAATAACAAAGACCCGAGTGACGTCAAGTTCATTCTATCTATAGTCTGATTAATACAATTTAGTGGGAATTACTCATAAAAATGGCTGGCTATAATCAATAACAAAGGATTGAGTGACGTCAGCACGCTTCAACAGTCGTAACGTCACTTCCCTCGTAATGACGCATGGTAACTTAGTAACTGGCTCTAAACTATCGGAACAATGGCGGACGCCCTTATGAAATATTTCTCCGACGAGCATACCAGCGTATCCAGAGGAAATAAAACATTATAAAGCTGATCATGTTTTGACTTTTACACATTCTGATCACAAGACATATGAAAAGTTCTAGTCAGCATGAAGAATAAAAAGTACCGATTTTCTTTGTTTAGAACCACGATGGCCGCCGTTGCTGGGCGACGTGACACCAGAATCCAATTTCGTTCATTAATACTCACGTTTTGGAACAGCGAGGTATGAGGCATGGAAACCAATGCTATCTCGTATGCCCTTCGGTGCTGTCAGGACAAGCAGCAAGTGATTTGCCGTGGATAATATCTCTCCAGGATTTATAGGACCACAAAACCTGTTTATGAGTGGGGCTTCATCGTTCACTCCGTCGTAGATCTTCAAAGAGGCGTCTTGGCAAGCGAAAGGGGGAAATTTGTCACTTAGGTGGAAGCTTTTGAAGTCTAAAGATATGAAGTACCCTGGGTTGACAGAGATAATCCATCTGGAGAATTAAGTTACAGTACGTAGATAGATACCAATGCATTTCAATATTTCTGTCTGAAAGGTCTGCTTCAAAACAACAACAACAACAACAACAACAACAACAACAACAACAACAACAAAAGATAAATCAAAAACAAAAACAAAAACCACCCCCCCCCCCAAAAAAAAGGTAAACAAAAACAAACAAATAAAAAACAACAACAAAAAAATAAAACCCACAACATTATTCATAAACAAACTATATCAACTACATCTATCTAACTATCTATCAACTACATCTATCTATCATCTACATCATCTATCTATATATCAATCTACTATCTATCTATCTATCTATCTATCTATCTATCTATCTGTCTATCTATCTACTATCTATCTATCTATCTATCTATCTATCTATCTATCTTCTATCTATCTATCTATCTATCTATCTATCTATCTATCTATCTATCTATCTATCTATCTATCTATCTATCTATCTATCTATCTATCTATCTTATCTATCTATTTGTCTAGTCAGAGCGTGTCAATAATCTCTCTCGAATCGCTGAATTCACTGGTATTTTCATAATTATGTTCGTTATTTAGTTAATATTTATTACATACATTTCGAGTTGAACAGAATACCACTTTCCAGGCGGTCCTGTTCTATATCATTTAATTATTGTAGTGTTCTCTATTCGTGGATGTTAGGAGAAGGGATGAAAGGATAAGTAGAGTTGTATCGTTCTTATTTGTGTTATGCATGCTATTTAGTTCCGTAATAAATGTATCGTGTTCGTAAACCTTGATCTCCATTTATTTTATCATCATAATTGTCTGGCCGTAAAGCAAGGACTTTCTCCTTTCTCTTCCCTCTGATCAGGCTAGGCCAAGTGCAGTGGCCTGTCTTCCTCTCGGAGGGAACTTAACCAACGAGTTCCCTCCTTCTATCCTCCTTGTCTTTTCTTTTGTTGACATTTCGGGTTATATGGCTCTATCGACTAACCCGGGACACCCGAATCGTCACATATTTAATATATCTGTATCTGTATCTGTATGGTTGGCGCTGAAGAAACCAATGGTCTGGTTGTATTTCAGCGGCGTCCTCATTCTTTCGAGAACCGTTCATGAAAACGTCACGGATATCAAACAGTCTATATATTTTACTCTGTTTTTATATTATGTAGTCATTACATTGTCGTCCGACCTGAGACTACATTGCACATTTTCCAACTTCAAATTTTTATAAAGCATATTTATTTCCCCAGGACTGCGTGGTCTTGTGGCATTTAACTCATCTTCAGTTATGTTAATCCCTGGTTAAAGTCCTGCCGTGAGCGGCGCAAAATTGGATTTTTGGAAAAGGCTCTTTAATCACACTCTTTAATTGTACTCAGGTGTATAATGAGTAACTGGCCGGTAAAAATGGACCGAGATCGATCCCGTGTACAGTCCAGATATTGTTTACACCCCTGTCCACACAACAGTGATTGAGTCTGTTAGATTTGGCAGAAAGTACTGTTCGATAGACTAGCGTCCTATCCTAGCAAATGCCACAAATGCTACTGCCTGCAGAACTCGGGATAGGCTCTGGCTTCTTTGGCCTAATTTATGGCTCTGAAGGACTTCTTACTTTTACAAAGAATTCCTTTTTTTTCATCTAAACCACTCGACATAGTACCGTTCTGAAACGATGGGTCAAAATTGCTCATTTCAATACAATAAATGACTGTCTGGTACTGGAAAAACAATATTTGATTTTCAAAAGGTAAATCATTTTTTTTTTAAAGGATAGCTTACCGGCAAGTCTCGGATAATGCATGAAGGCTCTTAGAGGATGGAGATCTAAATTCCCCAGCTTTCCCTCCTTTATAGATATCAAAAGGACAAAGCGACATGGTGGCAGTGGTGGTTGTGGGTCGTGTTGATATGGATTGTATACTGCTGGTACGATAGGAAGGTCCATTTGATGTGCTGGTGACTGAAAAAGTTGTAAAATATCGTATTTTCTGTATGTCTTTCTCTCTTTCTTTCATTATCATTAGGTCTGAGAAAAGTGTGCATCAAACAGTGCCTGACAAAGCAAGCAATAAAAATACAAGAAGAAAAAAAAAACACCCCAGTAAATCAGTCTTCCTTGACCGAGGATCGAACCCCAGAGCTCCTGATTACTACTTGTCATACATAATAATATGTGCTACCATTACAATACACAGGTTACCCAATAATTGAGACGATTTTAATGCCTACAAAGGTTTACGCTGTGAACTCTCGCTTATCACGCAACACAAACATTGAACACGAAAGGATGAGAACGGAGGCATTTCAATTTTTAAACATCGTTTTCTTGTCCTGTAATGGTCTGCCAAACTGGGCTATGAAACCTTGTTGAGCTACTTTTAGCATTTGTTTCATGCAATCCACATTACAGAGATTATTGTCGAACTGTTGCTATCCTGAAATAGAAGGAGAGAAACTTGGGTCTTTTAAAATCTTGATCACTTTGCTAAATTTGGTGATTTAATGTGGGTTTTTGACTAATGGGCATAAATGTACGACTTTTCCTTAGAAGTGAGATAAAATTTAAAAAGATGGTGAAACCCAAATGAAAATATCTGCAATGGGTTCAGAATAATAAGACTTTGAAATCTGGGAAAGACTTTATGGGCGCCCTGTATTACTTCCATGTATTATGTGTCATATACCTAGCCATTGTATTACTACTCAATACTATTTATACTCACCATTTTCCTCAGATGTCCAAGACAGGCGAAATCCATGACCAGTGTTGTCTCTATCACTTAGAAATTCCACTACCGCCTTGTTTGTATTGATGTGCACTGGGGCAGGTTTATGACTTCCACAATATTTTCCTTTGTCGAGGGAGATAAATATAAGAAGAAGAAATGAATTGTGACATATTATGTTCTCTTACTGGTATTATATCGGATTCAGAAAACGTATGTGGAGCAGGAAGGTATGTTGATAGTAACAAGAAATGAAGTGAGTAGAACAATAAAACAGAAGACAATAGAGAATAACAAATTTGCGGCGATGAGGATTCGAATCCACGACCCGACGGTTACGTAACATAATCTTCTCGTAGCCAGGCGGAGTTGCCGTAACAGTCGGGTCGTTGGGTCGAATCCTCATTGCCCCAAAGTGCCTTCTGGCACTTCATTTCTTGTTTCTAAAACGGATTGAAACAGATGCCAACGTTTTTGGCGTTTAAGAAACAACATTCATTATCTTAAATAAAGAGTATAAAATTTAAATTTTAGCAATTAAAACCACGCGAATCACATCACAGACGACGCTTAGATCTGTGCAATATAGATCATAATCCGTCTAGTAAAGATATGAATCTTAGCTTCGTACTCTTAGCTTCGTACCTATAAGGACGAGCGGGTCATCCTGGAAGATATTAACCATATCATATGTACATTCTCCATGGCGAGGTTTTTCGATGTCAAAAACATTGTCGAAGGATACAATAATCGTCTGAAGATTAAAATAAAAATGATATTATAAGCCAGACCAAAATTCCGCATCTTATTATATAAAATATTCAAACATTAAGTGTCTAGTGGCATGAAAAAGACCAAATTCACTGATATCTCCTTGACCAGTTTGTTCTAGCCTAGCAAAAACAAAAAACAAAATTTAGTCTTAAGCCTGAGTGAAACAAAAGAAAAATTGGCTCTTTTGTGCGTGTTCTAGTCTCAAACACTGTCGACTCTAGCCTAGAATTGGGCGTAAACTAAATCTGTTATTCTTTGATGGTAAGTTTCCATACACGATAGTATCACTACCAACAGCTGAAATAAGGTGATATTCCCATTTTGGCCTGTATAAGATAAGATAAGATGAACTTTATTTGTCCACTTCTGGAAATTTGCATTGGGTATTGTCATAGACTAATGCATTTCTGAAAATAATTAAGCAAATAAAAAAAGGAAATTCAATGACATAAAGTAAACCAATAACAACAAAACAAATCATGGCTTTATGGGCACTGACGGATTTTTCCCCGCAAACTGTTAGTGCAAAAAAAAAATAAAAAAAATAAAACAACAACAAAAAAAAACAAAAAACAAACAAACAAAACAAAAAAATAACAAAAACAAACAACAACGACATCAGCAACAACAAACAGCAAAAATAAACAAAAAGCAAAAATAAACAAACAAAGAAACAAACAAAAATATGGCTTTATGGGCACCGGCCTTAATCAAATTCTTCCCATTCTTATATTATGCGGTGCTTTGTAGAGCTGTGGCGGCACACCGGAACAGCGAGCTGTCCGCAAGACCCTTGCGGTAAAGCGATTAATCGAATATTGAATCGGAATTCGGAACTGTATATCCCTTTCAAACCAATAGGCTTCCTAAGTCGTGACGTAATCCTGCGCAGCAACGCATGGCAACAAACCGGCTGGCTCTAAACAGTCGAGAAAAATGGCTGACACGAACTCTATTTCCATCACCGCCCTTATGAAATACTTCTCCAATGAGCATAAAAGTGTCTCGCGAGGTGAAAATCATCATCTCAGTCAGGTCATGTTTTGACTTTCACTTACTCAGATGGCTTGATGTTCGGCAAAGTTCAAGCCAGCATGAAGAATAAAGAGTATTCTGTGAAGGTAAGTCATTTCGTCTTCTCATTCTCACTCTCAAAATCTCACATCTCCGTAAAACTACTGTTGGACAATAATCAGTTTACTTTGAGTTTAGGCAGATTTAGTATATCCAATGGAAAGATTTAACTGTTTACGTTCGATTTTAGTTAGGGAGAGAGAGAGGGAGTCATTGAATTATTGTGTTTTTATCTTATGGACCACGGACTTTGAGTCTTTGAGGTCTTAGTCTTAGTCTTGCTTCGCTAATTTTCGTTGCTATTGACTATAGTCTACTACATACTATTTAGTATCGTGTTGTAACCTTTATTATAATACTCATATGAGCATCACAATCACCAATCACGCTTGACATTTTATCATAATACTTCATGTGGGGCAGCGTGGATCAGCGGTACGGTTTTTGCTTCGTACCCGAAAGGTACCGAGTTCGTTCACCCGCCGCTGCGCTGTGTGGCCTTGAGCAAGTCACCTCGCCCTAGCTTAATTTGCGGCGCTGCACCGCGGTTATTCCAGTCTTCCCTGGGAATAGACCCTAGAGATAAATTTCCTCTATGGGATGAATAAAGGATTTATTTAGACCAGTGTTAGTCACGGTAAACTAAATTTCCTATTGGGTTAAGGTGTAATGTAAATGTTGCTGCTTGAAACTCGAAGAAATCAATAACATTGTGAAATTGAACATACATTGATACAACAATGCCATAATTTGTCATGTTTATCATGTAAAATCATGTATGGACCTACAAAACCATTATTTTGAATGGTGATTTGCAGGGACGGCTGGTAATAATGGGCAGGGTGGGCAAATACCAGCCTGTTTTTTTCAAGTTATAAGCTGTATGACCAGGTCCGAAATAATCTAATCTAAATTAGATAATTTCAAAAGTTACTACTTAAACTTGATACTTCGTACTGAAATCAATTTGTGTGTATTTTTGATAGATTGCGAATGACCATGCACCCCGTAATGCATAAACCAGGATACGCTCTTGTTCTTTTTATCAACCCCCCCCCCCTCCCCTCCCCAACCACTCCACTCCGCCCACATCGTCACGTCGCCTGACGGTGAACTAACTCCGATTTTTGCTGTCTGGCCTCTCTAGTACTAGGTCGGGCTAATTCAAATGAGCCCACCTTAATAACCAGTGAACACTGAATAGAGCTTTTGGCAAACGAACTTTTTCTTATTTATTGCCTTACTTGTGCTGGTACCATTGATGTAATGACTTTGGGAAGGTTCCAGTATTGAATTAAATTTATTAACTTACTAATATTATATCAATTTAGTATTAATTTGTGTTGTTTTTATATATTTGTTTATCCATTTAAATTATTTCTTTTTTTTTTCTCGTTTTCTTTAAGTACTTCTCAAAACTCATTTATTTAAATTGTTTTCTTATTTGTTTTTTGTTGTTTTTTTTGTTTTTGTTTTTTAACAAATTAATTTGTTAGTTCTTTTTTTTATTATTCTTAAAGTAATTACCGCTGTATTTTTATTGCCAGACTAAATAATTTTGCAAAACAATGTAATTTTCTATTGTATTTCCTCTAATAAAACAAAACATTTTATTCAAAAGTCACGACTAAATAAATATTAATACAACCACCATTTTGGTTTTCTCAACAATTGAATTAGTATACGAGAAATACTCTTCTGAGTAAGGAGAGAGTTGAATTCTAAGTTATAGAGGAAATAAAGACGTTTAAAGGAAGGGTGGGCAGATTCCGTACTTGCCCGTCCTGAAGCTAATACATACATAAGATAGTTCGCGACGAAGAGGCGGGAAGCTAGGGGTTGGTTGGGGAAGGAGCATAGCACTCTTGTATAGATAGCATTGGGAAGGAGTAAAGATAACACGGTCGTTATTGTGATAGTATAACGAATGCATGAGGAGAGATTGATAACATTCTTTTGTCTTAATTGTATTGTGTGAATTATTGGCGAAAGCCTAAGATTAAATAAACTTTGTAATATCGTATGGTGGTAACCATCATTGTCGACGACATCGTGGTTGTCATCATCATCATCATCATCATCATCATCATCATCATCATCATCATCATCATCATCATCATCATCATCATTAACAACAACAACAACAACAACAACAACAATATTAACAACAAGTACAACAATCGTCTCCACAACTATCATTCTAACCAACAGCACCACCAAAACCACTATCATAATTACATCCTCCCTCACCGCCTCGTCTTCCTCCTCCTCCTCCACCACCACCACCACCGCTACCACTATTCCAACCACTACCACCACCGGCACAATCATTCTAACCACCAAGACAGCAGTAAAAATGATGCAATTTCAGCTCTGAATGAAACTCGAGTCATATCGCTGTTGTTGCTTCTCGATGAAAACTTTAAGGTTACTACATACTACTGAAAACCAGTAATGTAACAGAAATATTAATCTCGCCGTTGAGGGATTAAAGCATCTCTTTAATTTTTCGAGTGAACGAAATGGACTTCTATTGTCAAGGTGTTGTCGCATTATGTCTCGTCGCTTTAGTTTTTAGTTGTATTCTCTTTCGTGATTATTTTTTGATTACGTTTGGAATAATTAAAATCTACTGGTATTGTCATTTCATTGTGAATGTGATTATTTGTGGTTGAAATATTTTTTTAAAGGTGAAAAAAAAATTATAATTAAAAAAAAAAAATAAATAAATAAATAAATATATATATATATATATATATATATATATATATATATATATATATATATATATATATATATATATATATATATAATATATATATATATATATATATATATATATGACCGGATCATCTTTGCCCAACCACTGTAAATAGGCTAGAACCGCCACTGGTGATTTGATGATGATGAACAAAATATGTGTGTTGTACAAAATAAATGGCAAAGCTAACAAAATGCAGTCTCCTTAATAAGAGGAGACTGGGGATTGACAAGTGCTGCAACAAATTGAAAAATAATATCAGATGTTTCTCTTAACATGGTTGGAATATATGAGAGGATGTTAACATTTTTCAGTCTTTCATTAGCTTTCTCAACATGAATTCTACATGAAGCAATTTCTTTTGTTAATAAAATCTCATTTTCAGTAAATTTATTATGTAAAAAGGAAGGAATATTTACAGTTACTCCTTGAGGTAAAATATCTTGAATCAGGATGGGGTTTTACCTTTATTACCTTTATCTGCTAAAATTAAATCTCCAGGGCTTAAAATTAAAAGTTTTAGTAATCCACAATTTTGTACAATGACCTTATCCGAGACAGACCCTGGATACAGTTTAGAAATAAAATTTATCACACCATTTGGACTCAGACCAACAAGAGCTTTAACAGAATTCATGGACCTATAAGAATAAATTAAGAGTTGTTTATCCATTTCTTTAGGAATAGCAATTTGGTCATCTGTACAATCAATGATCATTCTGCAATTTGGAAATCTTAAAAATGATGATGGAGCTGATAGTTTATTTTTATGTCTAGAAGGGCATGTAACCTTCATAACATTTTCAAAGAGAAGCTTATGGCTTATGTAAAACATGAATAAAAGTTTGTATAATATTTGTTATAGTACTTTCACTAACGCTAAACAATTGTGAAATATGAAGGTTAGCGTAGTTCTGTCTAAGTTTCATCAGTGTAATAATGAAAATGTTGTCTTTTAATGCAACTGTCTCTTCCTGAACTTCCCATCCACTATAATAAATAATGTTACCTCTAAAGCACTCAACATATTGAACAATAATATTAAATATTTTAAAAGAATGTACACCTGTCTCCATTCGAAGAACTTTTTCTGTAAGGCTTGAAACAGTGTAAGTGCGTTGAATCTAACTTAGTTGGGTTTTTTAAAGCTAGCTATTTCCTTATTTTTGTCTGTAATTTCTTGTTCTTGAATTAAATTTGTTGTTCTATTTAAAATATCCTCACTTGTTCTACAATCTGTTTTTTTTAAAAGATGGAATCATGTGATGATGGTGACGAGAGTTGAGATGATGATGAGGGAGAAGATAATGAGGATGATGATGAGGAGGAAAATAATGATGATGAGGAATCTGGTTTTTTTAAAGGTGTGACTTTGTGATGATGATGAAGAGAGTTGAGCTGATGATGATGATGATGATGATGATGATAATGATGATGATGATGATGATGATGATGATGATGGTGGTGGTGGTGGTGGTGGTGGTGGTGGTGGACTTCTTGATGTTGGTGCCAATTGAGATGGGGTGGGAATTCCTTGTGTCACTTTTCTTTTCTTTCTTTCTGGCTCTGATGGAAACAATTTATTTTTATTTCTGTCAAACCATTCAGGGAGGTTGGCTTTGTCACCATCTCTGAAATGACAAGAACACACTCTTGATGATGATGTTGGATCTTTTGTCCTTTCTCCTGAAATGAAAAGATTAAAAAAAAAACAATAATTCTGTTGGGCATATTGGGTATATTATTTAATTTGATAAGTACTTTGTTTTAGACTATCTTGTTTGACACCAGCTCAATGCATGATAAATCAAAGGTGTGCAAGAGACTAGGTTACTGGTGGGTCTCTCGCCTGTCTTTTATGAAATCGCACATTCAGCAAAATGTCGCACTTCCTCATTACTTCTTTTGATGATTTTGACTAGGTATATATAAAAATATGAATTCTTAAATTTACACAGTTAAAGTTGATCTTGGGGTTGAGTGTGGCAAGACTGGCGTTTTCTCTTTATTTCAGTCAGTACTGTACTGGACAGTGCGGTGATGGAAACTTTGGAGTGTCAACAATCGGGCACAGGTAAAGGAGAGAGATCCCTGCCGCCATCTTGCTTTGTTCACACAGAGTTGCCACCTCGGCTGTCGGGGAGGGGAGGCATGGCAGAGAATCAGAGAAACTTTCCAAAAAAAAAAGAGGAAAGTATGTGTGTTTGTGTGTGTGTGTGTGAGAGAGAGAGAGATATCTGCGTGAGGGGAGGGGTTGGGGGGGGGGGGGGGAGAGGTTGCGTTATTTTATTTATTTATTTTCATTTTGCCATAAAGGTATCGAGTTTAAAGTAAGATTTTAACAAATATTTTCTTCTCTTTCTTCTTGTTCTCCTTTTTAAAAAAAATATCACTTATCAGTAGAACTTAACTCTCATTCAGTTTATCAGCCTTAACATCAAAACGATTGAGATATCATTTTTGCTTCAACTTCAATAAAAATCTAGTTTGGAATGTATTTTTATTTATAATTTCGTGCAATTGTACACTTTAATCATAAAATATAGGTCTACGTAAGCTAGAACTTGACCTAGATCTGGACTACGAACTCTATCAAATGTTCGACGAGGCGTGCGTGCTTACCTGACTAAAGTGATCCACTTTTTCTTCAATTTTTTGTCTGCCTGTCCATTTGGAAATCTGTAAAACTTGCAGGAGTGACTCTCTGACTGGTGTAGACAATCTGGTACAAAACACTGGACCATATTTAAGATAAAAATTGTTTTTTGAGCGATTTTCCAATTAATCCTTGCCCGGACCAAGCACGGATTTTTTTTGTTTAGAGCCAGCCGATTCGTTGCTAGGCGGACGTGACGTCAGACTGTGGAATCCTATTCACAAGCTACCCGATGTCTTGGTTTTAATTGAACAAGAGAGAAAACAATTTACATCCAGCAGGAAGTTCCGAGATTGGAGGGATAAGGGATGAGGGGAGGGGGCATGGGGGAAGATGAAAGAAGACGGGTCGCCTTATGACGTAGTACATGGGAGTGTCACGCACGGACCTTGGAATAATAATACATGGAAGGTAAGCGGCTTCGTTCGCGCAGTCGCAAAGTTGATGCCAGTGGGCGGAGCTTAGCCGCCATATTGAAAAGCCCAGGAAACGATTGTTTGTCATAGAAACTATAGACTTGAGTGATGGAAATCATCTTGTGTTGCCGATTAAAACACTCACCTACTAAGGGAATTTAGTCTTTATGATGTTGTAAAATACCTTGCAAAGGCTATATTAATTAAATTATTTTATTCGTTCAATTCTGAAGCCAAAGCACTATCACTACGCACGGTTAGATTTGCTTTGCTTGTTGGTTATGACATGAATATAAGGAAAAAGGGAGGAGTATGAGTATGAGTAAACACTTGTAAAATATCAAGCAACCGCACAGAAAGTAATGGAAGTGCAAGCTCGAATTAAAGATATCGAAAAATAAGAAGTGGATCCGGTCGGAATCGAACCTGCGTGCCACGAGACGGCATATTTCGCTTGGCCAAGAAGAGAGAACAGCAAGTAGACCATTCGGTCATCCGCTACCAATCTTTACTTCTTACTGGTCACAGTGGCTCAGTTGGTTAGAACGTTGGCTTCGTAACCAGGAGGTCTGGGGTTCGGTTCCCGGCCGCGTCATATTCCTCAAAAGCAGAAAACCCCACATGAACCCAACCACAACCGAACTATTTCGGCCAAGGACAAGTGCAGAAAGCAGACGTTACAAAAGATAAGGGGATAAAAGTAGAAGAAAGCATACATCTCCTGCAAGAATGCAGGGCCCTCCCAACCACCCACCACTTTTAGCTGACTCTTACGGCACAAAGTTTCGGGGTAGGAATCACATTTAAAACCAGGCCACCACTACACGACCACAATTCTTAATCCTTTCACAGCTAGATTAGATTTCACGTCAAATATGAGTCGATCCTGTACAGTTTTCATCACAGATTAGTCTAAAGCGCGCTCGAGTCACATCACATGGACTATTTCTAGGTGAAACTGCATAAGTCAGTCATGTATAGACAAACGTACGTTTGGTTTTGGTTCGGTTCAAGTCAAACCTAGCCATGAAAGGGTTAATGGTGACAACTTAAAATGTGGACGTACCACTGCAGCTATAGCAGTAGTAGAGTAAGCTACCCAATTGCTGCGGGGTGGACAGGGGAAGCGGATAAAAATTCTGGCTGCAAAGGGACTCGAACCCGAGACCTTTGGCGTGACAGTCCAATGCTCTACCAACTGAACTAACGGGACCCCCGCTACTAGAGCTATGAATTACCATAATTCATCAAAAATTAAGTCACAAAATGCTATTTACATTTTATATTTATTTGTGTAAAGTGACAAAAAAAAAAAAAAAAAAAAGAAGACATTATTACACAAAATATCATGGTCACACAGAAAGGTTCATTGTTTGATCATAATTCACTAAGATTTCAAAATAAAACAAAAATCCCAGCAATTTCATTACTAGTTCATCATTAATAGTTATTACAGAAGTCTGTCATGGCGAGACTGGATTTTACGTCATTCATCATTCAATCCTCTCCAGTTCAGAAATTAGCCCCTGTGATGCGACTCGAGCCCTCCGAGTGCTCGAGGTGAAAGTTGTAGCGGATGGAATGATGTTTGACGTGAAATCCAGCCTAGCCAGGAAAGGGTTATACACAAACATTTTTGCCTCTTTAAAAAAATCACACAAGTTAATGATGACATTGTTACTGCCCTGTAAATAAAATGAATTTGTTAAGAACTTGACGGCTTTTACACATTAGCTTCTTTTTCAATTGTTCACTGTACAGTTTACCAGCATAGAAATACCTGACCTGAATATATTTCTCAGCTATTGCTTTTAGTAGAAGAATCAAATGATTCTCAGTCCCCTCATGATCAAACATATGAGAATGAAATAATGTAGAAAAAAAAACGGGTTTATTGACGAAAGACTTCATCATGAAGTTCATGATGCTTAGCAAAAGTTTATGGCAATCATATCGATTGAAATGAAAATGATCTTGACCTACAGTTGCAACATAGATTCTGAAATGCTTTTCAGAAATTAAACAGACATCAATAACTCCACTAGAAGGAATTTGCAACCCCCCCCCCCCCCCCCCTTTGTTCTTAACATCCACTGATCATCGCGATTCGGATTTTCACCGATGAGTGAATCACCGTAACTATGGCCGTAACGAAGGAATGTTTTGGTCTACCCAATATGGCGGAAGCGGCCAACGATTGGCTTCAGTATTATGACGTCATCCTCCTTCCATCTATTTTTATTCCAAGGCACGGACGCTTTGTCGTGCAGGTGTTTTAACCCCATAATAGCGAAGCTAATTTTTTTCTTCTTCGGATAATAGTTTCTTTTTATCTTTATTATTGTTAAAGGAGAATAAAGCGTTTCCACCAAGAGAGCAGTCAGAGTATCGCGACTCGGGCTTCAATTATCTATAATCGCTTTGCTGTTACTTGTCTTTTGATGAAAACGGGAAGATCTGGTGTTGGGTCAACATAAGATCGAATTTCGCCTTTAAAGGGTTACATTGCCTCTGGGTTTTGATCTCTCTCTCTCTCTCTCTCTCTCTCTCTCTCTCTCTCTCTCTCTCTCTCTCTCTCTCTCTCTCTCTCTCTCCCCTCCCTATTACTTGCACACACAAAACGATTCATCTAGGTTTCGTTTGTGCTGTGACAGCAAACTAAAACCGAGCGGCTTGGAGTTTGAAAGACCTTTCCATAAAAGACTTGCTATTCGCAAGACCCTTGTAAACCAATTCCCGCCCGAGCTCTAGTGCTTTGTGAACTTAAAATTGTCCTTACCCGACCACGTGGCACCTCTATTTGCCACCTACATACCGCCATGTTGTAATATGACGATGGGAATCCCATGCTGCTGATGCTTCCGTTGACACCATACTGGTGAGCCGAATCCCCACAGCCTGAATCTGGATTGATGAATGATTTCAAAAATGTGACCCATCTCGTAATAATTAAGTCATGTTATGTCAGAAAGAACTAGATAGCTAAAAGAATAGAAAACATGGTTAAAAACCGGAATTGTAAACATAATTGTTTTGTTTATTCACATTAACAACGCCATTCTTTCATCTCTCATTCGTCTTTAGTATTTCATCATCGTGTTTTGTTGACAACGGAGAAACCCAAAACGTCCACATTATGTGTCATCGTCGATTAAATTGAAGCTTCCATTCCATCCCATTGTTGTTATTTACTCTTATATTGATCAGGTTCATGATGTTCACGACAGGTTAGCGGGTACAGTCAGTTTTATAGAAAGCTAGCTAGTGGATACTTCTAGTAATCATCTTTGTGGAGATCACAATATGAACATCAATTGAAGGTATACGTTTAGATATAATACTCACGAAATCCGCCAGCCGGATATAACGTACCAACACACAAAACTGAAAGTTTAAAGTCTGATATGATTTAGTGAAAAGTAATCACCAAAATGGATGTCTAAAATCAATAACAATGAGCCGAGCGACGTCAATGGGGAAGGAAAGTCGTGACGTCATCATTTTACTTTTTTGGTTCCAAAATCATTGGAAGTGTGTATGAAACCAGTACTTTGGATGACTAATAATGAATAGGTTAAATACTGAATCATAAGGTGGCATAAACTGTTTTAGTGGCAGGATGTATAGATAGATTATTAGGATAACGGGATGTAAAAGAGCGAAGATGGATGATCTTTCAGCATATATTTGCGCTAGAAGATAAGATGCCATCACTCTGAAACCAGACGAGCATTTACACAAAGTCTGTATTCAGTCCCCGGGAAGAGTGGTTATACACTTCCAATGGTGTAAGAACCAATCTTTTAACGTCACACTTTTCTTCCCTTTTTCGTTCCTATGGAAGGAAAGATTTTGACGTCACTCAGCTCTTTGTAATTGTTTTTATGAGTAGTTCTCACTAAATGGTATTAATCAGACTATATTATATATGGAAAGAAATTGACGTCACTAAGCTATTTGTTATTGTTTTTTAGCTAGCCAATTTTATTAGTAGTAGGTACTCACTTACAAAAAAAAAGAACTTAGAAAGTCTCGATTCATACCACCGCTAATTACGTCGCGTAATCGGAATCGATTGGCTAGAGACAATTACAAATACTGATCTCTATGAAAAAAAACAGGGTCCAACGCCTGAGTACAATAATAAAAGAACAGCGATGGAGGCTATTTGGTCACATCTTACGTCGAGAAGATAACATCCCAGCCCAAACTGCAATGACAGAATATTTCCTTAGGGAGACCACCAACATCAATAGTAACTACCCTGAACCTGGATCTCTCTACATATCAGAAATTTCTGGATTCAGATGAGGCCGAATTAATCCCTGAAGAACTAAGAAATACTGCAGTGCCCTCCGTATTAAAGTCACAACAAGATAATGGCAGCCTCAAAACTCTGGCCCAGGACCGTGACCAATAGAAACAATTAACAACGTGGATGGAGAGAGCAGCTATACTTATCGACCATGACTGAATTACACAATTCTCAGCAAGCGTCATTGGGACTGCGATGCTTACTACTATTAATACTACTACTACTCACTTACAAGTTCTACGAAACAGAATATAAACGTTCAAGGTTACACATAATTGTTTGTATTTGTGCGTTACATCCAGCTGGCGGAGGTTATGAGACTTTTGGCTAAATGCATGGCATCAATAAACGTTAAAGGGTACACAGAGTTTAGTGTGCTGGTACGTTATATCCGGCTGCTGGATATTTTGAGTTTTTAAACCAAGCGCATAGCATCAATATCAAAGCTGCTTCTGCTTACCTCGATTATCACAATTTTCCTCATCATCCCCAAGAGGACAATCCAAGTCTCCGTCACATCGATATTTGTCAGGAATGCATGTTGTGCTATTCTTACATCTGTAGCTTGTATCAGAACACGAACTATCTACAGCTGGTATAAATAATGAATAGTAAGTAGTAGGTAGATATTATTATATAAACAGTATGCACCGAAATATAGATAGAATGAAGTTGACGTCACTCGGGTCTTTGTTATTGTTTTTTGCCATCCACTTTTATGAGTAATTTTCTCTTAACTGTATTAATCAGACTATAAAAGTCCATGGTTACACAAAGTTTTGTGTGTTGGTGTGTTATACTTCCGGATGGCTGTGTTGTGAGCATCTTGGCCAAGCGCATACTATCTATATAATCGTAGATACAAGAATTCTCTCGAGCATCTAGCCTACTTGCGACTTTGTGTTACATGAATTTTAACTTACAATTAGATAGCACAAATAAATGTGGAGAAAATCATAGTTGCCATAAAGTCTTTAAACAAACATTTCCAACACAATTTAAATACATAATTTTATCATTCACCCAATAATCGCGAGCTACTGGATATACTAGATTTAAATATTCAATATTTACTTAATACTAAGTACACTTATTGACCAGTTTGGTAATCGAACGTGTTAACTCTCTCCTTACCAGCCATTTTCAGGATTTTCCCCAAAACTTCACACCCCACTAACACAAAAAATATTTTTATCACTCAAACACAATTTCAGTAAGTTCTTGCGATAAATAATTTCTGTAGCAAAACTTGCTCTACAACACACTTTTCATTTTCTATAAATTTTATGATGTACAAGAGAAATTTGAATAGGAAAAATGTTGGTTGTATCGTAACGAATGTGGCGATTTTCCTATGGTTGGTAAGGAGAGGGTTAAGGCCAAATTATTATGATAGAAAACTCTTCTACTAACACAAACGATACCCCTTTTTAACGAATATAAGTCAACCCATAGTTTTTGTTTGATCACTAAACTTGTAGCTAAATAGCGTCGGCGTGTAGACGGCCGAATTTAACCAATTAATCTTTTATTGAGCTCCTTTTTGTTTTCACCAGCTAGGAAGTCTAAACTATGACGGAATGCAGTTATGGGGATTTGGGTGACAGGAGGCGAGGGACTCCATTTCACATTTTTAAAAATCAGGTATCTCGAGAGATATCTACATCTCTTTTATAGATATAAAGATAGTTATTGAACTATTGTGTTAACATGCCTATAATATTAGTATGGTGCTTGTGTATGTGTGCGTGACTAATCGTTTAAAATACATGAGAACCATAGCCTTAAACATCTATTATGTGAAAATGATAACGTGCTTACATTGTTGAAAATATTATTATAGATCTTATGGTAACATTAATTTTTTGGGGAAATAATCTATTCCTTATTATCTCCGAGGAATGTTTATGAGGACCATATAAATAATGAGGACGTATGATAATAATGATAGTAAAGATGACGACGATGACTATGATGATGCTGATGATGATGATGATGATAATAATAATAATAATATTAATAATAATAATAATAATAATAATAATAATAATAATAATAATAATAATAATAATAATCACTTCACCAAAGGTCTCAGGCTAATATCAACACTGAGCAACACTTTTCGCCAAGCTGTTTGTGACTGATACTCATTACTACTACTACTACTACTACTACTACTACTACTAATACTACTACTACTAATACTATTACTAATACTACTACTTATACTATTACTTATACAATTAACTACAGCCACTACAATCATTACATCATTGGGTATTTCAATACATAGACAACTTACCATGTGAGACGAGAATACATAAACACAAAGTACCATAAATAAGAAAAATGTAATGTGCTCTATCCATTCTGATGAGTCTCTGATCGAATTATTGGCAAATCAAGCCTATTCAAATACTACAAACCTCTTCAGTTTGCCTATCAAAATCCTTCAGCATAACAGTACTAAAATATCGTAACTACAATAACTTATCTATAGCTGTTTTTAGCTGGGAGAAAATTCAATCGATGGTTCGCCCGTTACTACGCATTAACCAATCAGAATATTAATTCATGCCATTTAGCCCGTTTCGTCCCATTGACTATTTATTTCCTGTGCGAAAAGGCCTGAGATACCCTAAGAAGGCCTAGATGTCAAACACACAAATAGGTCAGGCCCAATATGTGAATATGTCTCACAATATTTTGACACACTGATAAAGGAATTGCATCGAAAATTGCAGCGCAAAACCTGACGACACGATGCATTTTTTCAATCATCTGTGTCAAAATGGTGCATGATGCTCAGGATCTTAGGGCTGTTAACTCCGGGTTATGGGCAAGCACTTAAGGTGGCTGTGGCTATTCGGTTCACTGTCAGCGGTTGATTTCTGGGCCAAAATATCCTTTATTAAAAATGTTTGAGTCAAAAATAAAACAACCTGAATGTTTATTCTACTAATTTTACTCAAATCTACGGTAACTGGCGTAATTTTCAAAAGTGTGTGCATTGTATGTTGATTGAAGAACGGAAGGCTCATACTATAAGATAATAGTTACAAGGGTATCAATAGTTTACCAGGCATAGCAACAAGAGATCACAGTGGAACTACCAATTGCAAGATCCGGAAAATCCTAGCTGTACCGACGTGTACTTATTTGCAGGTCTGATAACCAAACATGTTATAATCTCGATGTTGTCATGGGAACGCTCTCAAACCAACGCAAATTATTGTCAGTTACAAAAATATCAAATTCAGACAATCATTGCCTTCTGTTACCAGACCGGCAAATATGTATACGTCGGTCTGTACATTTCTGGTGTCTTTACATAAACATGCTTTTAGAACCAGTTTAAAATATCACCTTCGCCGACTACTTCAAAATGGGAAAATTCAATTTTCATCGTTTTGTTATGATTTTCATAATGTAATTATATACTTGTTAATATTTTGTTATTTAGCCCACAAAAAAAGTAAAACATTAAAACGAAACATTAATGTATTCTCAATGACACCATAGCCTTGATCGTATAATACAGAGCCTGTAGTTTCGAAAAATAAAAGTTCGATGCCCTGTCGTGCATGTTGATTATTTTATATTTTCAATTTTTTTTTGTAATATTGATCTCTACTTTATCTGGCACTGTACACTTTTTATAAATTTATCCCAAATCAATATCTGGTCCTGTTTTGCACACTCAAATTTTCAAAAGGAACTTAGATAGCTATAGGGTCTAAGATACCAGCTGCACAGAAATCAGTGGATTCGGGGTAAAACTTCATTTCATTTAATAGTTTGCTGACTCTACTGTTGTAAACAGTACCCCCACCCCACTCCAGTCTTTTAATTAATCCTAAGGAGCCGGAATTTATTCCGGTTTCTGCAGCATAAAATGAACAATGATAATTGCTAGCTGTCCTTTAAATATGATACAAAAAACGCTAGAACTATCTGACCCAGCCACTTCGAATCAACCCAGGACCGAAATCGGTCAATTTGTTTATGAGGTGTGTTTCTAGATATATCAGCTGAACTATCAGAACCTATAAAGTTGGTATCATGTTTCATTGTTTTCAAATCAAATTTTAAGCGTTCTTTCCTAGATATATCAATAGTTTCTGAGTTGCAACATTTGAGAATTAGTGGTTCACTCGTTGTAATCATTTGAGTAGTTAACGTCACCACATTTTAATGTTATCGTCAACGGGCATATCTGTGTAACACTCCTCTTGTATGTATGCTTGTTGTTTACATTTCAGTATCTACTTATACACACACACCTCATGGGGTGCAGCTAGTAGAGCATAAGAATCAGACGAAAGAGCGGGTTCGATCTCACCAGCTCCCCCATCGTTAGTCCACAGTAAACGTGTAAGTTCGTTACTACGCATATTTTATACCTTCTTCTTCTTCTTCTTCTTCTTCTTCTTCTTCTTCTTCTTCTTCTTCTTCCTTGATATTTTTCCTTTGGTGATGTATTTGTGTGCGGTAATAGTGAATGAGCCTATCTCTAATGTTCTGTGGTGTTTGAATTAACAACGATAGGTGGTAGGTTATTCCACAAGCGTATGGAATCAGACGAGGGGGAAAACGATTGTTCATGCATTTGTATTCGGGAATGCGGCACTGCGAATCTTAGATCGTGTCCCCTTGTTCTTGATCTCGTTTTGCTGGACTAAGGTTGTTTGGTGGTATTGCTACATGGTTGTGGAATACGCGATTGTCAGTTTGGATGGCTTTCTTTGTTGTTCCAAAGTTGTCCACTACAATGTTTGAACCATCCGTGTCACTCTGACGGTGGTTTTGAAATTGCCTAATGCAAACCACACTGCTCTCCGTTGTGCCATCTCAAATTTATCTTTGTTTATTATCGGGATAGGATCCCAGACAGTGCTTGCGTATTCATCGACTAGCGTTGTATAACCTTGATGTAACTGGAGCAGCTGCTTATGCTTGTGTTAAGAAGCAGGTATGCACTTTGCTTTCCTCGTGATTCTGTCTATATATGGTCGTTCCAGGATAGGTTAGTGTTGCTGTTTAAAGGTATTTTTCAGTTTTTACAGAAGAAAGTTCGGTGTTATGCATCGTATGCTTACTATTATCATTGGATTTTATTTTTCGATATAGCTGGCAATCAACTGCTAAAAGTCAAGCTCTTTATGAGACTCCTTCTGGTAAGCAAAATGAGCAATGGTCTCAAGACCGTACCCCGTGGGACTTCAAATGTGACCTCTGAAATACCAGACATTTTCTCTTCCACCAACACCCGTTAAGTACGTCTTTGCAAGAATGATGATATCCATTTTAAGTTGTTTCCCCGTATCGTGTCTTCACATTTTGTGAGTAGTCGTTGGTGTGGGACGTTGTCGAAAGCCTTTGAAAAATCGAACAGCATACAATCGACTTGGTCCCAGCTGTTAGACAAACAGCTAGTTCTTGAACAGTGGTTGTCAGTTGGTTTTCACATGATCTGCTTTTACAGAAGCCGTGTTCGTAATCTGATAGCACATTGTTATACTCAAAGTGGCGTATGATACTGCTGTGCATAATGTTTTCGAGTATCTTGCTGCAGATACACGTTAGTGAAACAGGCCTATAGTTAGATGGTTTACTTCTGTCTCCTTTCTTAAATATTGGGGTTATGAGAGCTACTTTCCATCAATCTGGAAGAAGAAGAAAAAGAAAAAGAAGAAGAAGAAGAAGAAGAAGAAGAAGAAGAAGAAGAAGAAGAAGAAGAAGGAGGAGGAGGAAGAGGAGGAGGAAGAGGAGGATGGGGATGAGGATGAGGAGGAGGGGGAGAAGAAGAGGATGAAGAAGATGACGAAGAAGAAGATGAAGAAGAAGAAGAAGAAGAAGAAGAAGAAGAAGAAGAAGAAGAAGAAGAAGAAGAAGAAGAAGAAGAAGAATGCCTTAATTATATACAGCTTGCAAAGTTCAGATTTACGGAAACGATTAAAGTGTTGAAATGTTTAAATGCTTTAGTTCAATATGACGTGCACATATTAACAGGTCTGATTGCCGAGCTCAATAGTACGCGTTGGTTTGAGATTAGACGTATATTTCTATTACAATATAACGAATTGGGTTATCAGGCATGCAAATAAGTGCACATCGGTCTGGTAATATAAGTACTCTACAATAAAGATATTTAATCAATTATTTCGCAGGTAAAACAGATTTTTATGGATATGAAATATATCCTTTGTAACTGAAAATATAATATTTATGGTCGGGTTTACTTTAATTAAATGTGGTTCATCGTGTTATATGGAATTGCTAAAGTAGGACCATGAACAAGGATCAAAGTAATAAAACATTGACACTTTTCATTTGGAGAAACAACATGCACGGTAAATAATACTTCCAAGATTTATTGCGTTCAATATGTACCCAAAAGTGCAGTGGAAAAATGAGGCGTTTTATCCCATTGTGACTAATAACAACAGACATGGCTGATGATGAGGTGAGTTCTTCGCTAACAAATTATGAATTCAATCAATTGTTCTTATACTTTTACAATGCTTTTTATTATTCTTCCATATAAAATTTAAAGAAGAAGAAGAAGAAGAAGAAGAAGAAGAAGAAGAAGAAGAAGAAGAAGAAGAAGAAGAAGAAGAAGAAGAAGGCTCTTGCCACGTACTTCAGTGGGTCACGCTTGTATCTATATATATAATCTTACTTTCCCAGATTTCAGAAAAAGGAGATGAAGTGGCAAGTAATCGGGGAAGTGTTGGGGACGAACAAATTGCTGCCACCGGTAGCAATGAACGGGCACAATCAATTGTTGCAGTTGACAAAGAAGGATCTCAGGAAGATGTAGTCGTGGAAACAGTACCTCAGGAGGACAAGAATGATGGGGAGGAGGAAGAAATTCCTATTCAGGGTAATGTTTTATTTACTTAATTAGTCCTCTATACTTTCACTTCTCCGGGAGCATCGCCATTAACGACATTCCTCCACCTGACACGATTTTGGGCTGCCATTTCCACTTCCTTCCATGTAGCTCCTTTTCCCTTCAATTCAGCCTCCAGGTGTTTCATCAACGCATAAGCTTGACAGCAGGTAGCACCAGTGACTCACGTCCTCCGTCAGCTTTCGACCCCCCCCCCCCCAATGTCCACATAAATGACGTCATCTATCTTTCCATCGATCTTCTCCATGTCTCCAGCGGCCTACCCCTATTGTGGTTTCCTTGCGGTGTCCATCTACGTGCTGTCTTCGGGATGCTCCCTCCTTCATCCGGTCAACGTGGACAACCCGACCTCAATCACCCTAATTTGACTGTTTCAGAAAGGGGGGTCATTTCAGATTTTTGTAGAAATTGAGAAATTTGCCTTAAAAAGACTTCTCTCAGAAAGAACTGATTTTCTAACTCACACTTCATCATATCATTTTATTTTTGATATTGTGAAACAAATTCAACATAATTGAATGACAGTCTTGTGTTTAACCTAAATTGAAATTTGATACGGACTTCACTTAGGCGTTGTATTGGCATGACCTAAGAAAAGAAAGTCTCTTTCGGACCGGAAGGTCCTTGGTTCGAGACCCGCTCGGCGCATAGTTGAGTCCTTGGAAAAGACTCTTTACTCACATTCTCTCACCGTACTCAGGTGTAAAATGAGTACCTGACAACTTACTGAGTCATCTCTGTTGAAAAAAAGTGTAATATCGCCTAACGGGCGTCATGTCTCGTTCTACATTTTACGTGTTGCTGTTGGTCAGGAACCATTTGTAAAGCGCTTTGAGCACATTTAGTGGATACTGCTCTATATAGAAGCTGACGTTTTTTAAAATAGTAGAATCCGCAACAATAAAGAGCATTTTTTTTTCACAGGGAGACAACTTAACTCTCCTGAGGTCATGTCCTTATATATTTTGAATGTTATACAAATCACAAAGTTTTTCTTCAATTTTGATAAAAATCTTCTTTCAAATTATCACTTCTGGTGCTTGGGTTATTTTAATCTTCCCTTGAAGTCGAATCTAAAGACAAAGTTCACCCTTGAGATGATTAAATAAATGTTTATTTTATTTCAATTATTACTTTTCTTTGATGTAAATATCAAGAGATTACAGGTGATCAGGAACACACATCGGAGCGGAATGTTGATGGAGACACGGAGAAACCCGAAGAAGAGGTGAGAGAGGTTACTTTCGTACCCGAGGAGGAAGGAGAGAATAATGTACGTGATGAGAGAGAAGGTGAGTCGCTTTTTAACATTAATTTTCCTCATCATCATCATCATCATCATCATCATCATCATCATCATCATCATCATCATCATCATCATCATAATAATAATAATAATAATAATAATAATAATAATAAAATTAAAATTAATGATAATAATAATAATAATAATAATAATAAATAATAATAATAATAATAATAATAAAATAATAATAATAATATCATCATCATCATCATAACAACAACAATAATAATAATAATAATAATAATAATAATAATAATAATAATAATAATAATAATAATAATTATAATAATAAATAATAATAATAATAATAATAATAATAATAATAATAATAATAATAAATAATAATAATAATAATGGTAATAGTATAGTAATAATAATAATAATAATAATAATAATAATAATAATAATAATAATAATAATAATAATAATAATATAATAATAATAATAATAATAATAATAATAATAATAATAATAATAATAATAATAATAATAATAATAATAATAATAATAATAATAATATAATAATAATAATAATAATAATAATAATAATAATATAATAATAATAATAATAATAATAATAATAATAATAATTTTCTATTTAACAATTCTTTATTTTCTTTTTTCTTTTTATATTTCTCAAATGGCTTTAGATATGTCAAAAGGGGACACTTTAAGGGGAAGTACTGAAGAAGAACCCGCGGAAGACATTGGTGAGTCTCAGAGGGATGCAGTGGAAACTGAAACTTTGCAAGATGTAACGGAAGATGTCAAGGTCGCTGAGTCTCAAGAGGTTGTCGAGGTAGATTGGTGTTTATTTAGTTGTACACTTATGTACACTTTTATTTCATTAATTTTTTTTTTTTTTTGGTTAAATAACAAAAAATAAAATACAAATTTTGATAACATAAATAAAAGAATAAATTCCCAAAGGGGATATTGCCTTTATGATCTTTTCCGAGGGAAGACTTGAATAAATCAGGCGCCAGCCGGAGTGCAGCGCCGCATAATGAGATAGGGAGGTGACTTCATCAAGGCCACATAACACGACACGTAGTCGAACTCTGTACTTTATGTGCACGAAGCAAAGTCATTATCGTTGTGCCCGGTATGAAAAAAGTTTGGAAATCAGACTATGATTGTAAACAAGACCGACACGGGTGCTCTAATCGTTTGTAAGATAATGTCGATAATGTCATGCGCGGAGCAATATCCGTCTCATAAGGATTACTGGGTCGCTTGTGTTTATCTTATTTACCTCTTTACTATATAATATTGATAGAAGAAAGAGCAAGTTTGTATGTCTATCTATCTGTCTGTCTGCCTGTCTGTCTGTGTATGTCGACCACAGGGAAAACTAGACTACTATCTGCTATGGAAATTATGTTTTGATGCGTTGAAATTTGACACCGATTATAAACATACTCTTAGTCTTAGAAATATCAGAAACAAACTGTATAGTCACCTGGACCAACTACAAAAGGCTATAAAAACTTCTACGTCATGGCACAAGACCGAAGGCGAGAGCTCAGCTGGTCGCTGGGTCGGATAAGTAAGATCTATAGAAGGGAAGACATTGACGCCACTCAGCTCTGTGTTGTTTTTAAACAGCCATTTTGGCGATTACGAGGGCTGTCCCAGAAATAAGGTAAGTAGAGCCATATCTCCTGAACCAATGATGATATTCGAAATCTGTAAACCGAAGATTAAAGATAATTTTGTTGTGCATCAGTGCTGAACGTTTCAGCACTATTGAAGAACAAGATTCTGATCTGCATAAAAACAATGATGCCTACTCCCATAACTGAGTGGTCCAAAGAAGAAATTCGAGCTGTAATAAGTTTTTTTGCTGCAAAAGGCAATTGTCCTTCTGAAATCCATCCAGAATTGGTAAGCGTGTATGGAGAATCTGTGATGAGCTTCAAACAAGTAGTTTTCTGGTTCAATGAGTTTCAACAAGGTCGATCAATATGCATGATAAGCAATGCGCAGGGCAATCTCATTCTGCCCATTCGCAATAAAATGTCCAATGTGTTGAGACCCTGATTCGTGAAGACAGGACACTGAAAGTTCGCGAAATTGCTCTTAGACTTGAAATGTCAAAATCTGCTGTCGAAAGAATAATCAAACAATTGGACTTTAGGAAAGTTTCCGCTCGGTGGGTCCCGAAACAGCTGACAGAAGACCATCAGGCACAGCGTGCAGAATCTCCTTCAACTTCAACGAGTCCATGATGAGCAAGAAATGTGAGATGGACCTCTGGTGGAGACCTAGGGCCTGCTGACCAGTCGTGTGTTTTCTTGACCATATGATCACTGGCGATGAAACCTGGGTTCACCACAACACGCCAGAATAAAAAAAGGATTCGATGATCTGGAAACGTCCTTCTTCGTCACCGGCCAAAAAGTTCAAAGTGCAACATTCAGCGAGAAAGTTTATGGCCACCGTGTAGTGGGATGCCAAAGGTGTTCTCTTGATTGATTTTCTGCAACCAGGTCAGACCATAAACGCTGCCAGATACTGTGAAACCTTGAACAAACTTAAAGAGGCCGTACGACGAAAGAGACCCGGTCGGTTCAGCAGAGGAGTCGTTTTTCAACACGACAATGCCACTCCCCATACTGCAAACATGACAAAGCACTGGTTCCAAAGGGGGGAAGTTTTACCACATCCTCCTCATAGGCCAGATCTCGACCCATCAGATTTCCATCTGTTTGGGCCCCTTAAGAGACACTTGGGTGAAAAAAAGTTTGACGACGACGATGAATTGATTTCAGAATTTTCAGAAAGTGGAGAATTTCCTGAAATGTCTTGACGTCATTTTTTAAGGAGGAAATGCATCAATCAGAACGGCGACTACATTGAGAAGTAAATAAATGATGTCAAAGTTTATACTGTAAGTTTCATTTAATTTCATTCACAACTTTTTGGGTTACGAGCTGACTTACCTTATTTCTGGGACAGCCCTCGTACTTCTCATTAAATCATATCAATCATACTACAAACCTTCAAGTTTACACACAGTTTTGTGTGTTGGTACGTTGCCTCTGGCTGGCGGATGTTGTGCTTATTAAACACATAGCAACAACATATCCGAGAACTCTACTCACTATTTCCACTCTCTTCTCCTATCAATACTTTGTGTAGAAGGAACGAAGTCGACTTCACTCGGCTCTTTGTTATTGATTTTAGACTGGTTGCTTAGGTAACAAAAGCCAGATTGTTTATAAGTGGCGCGTGTTTTTCTTCGTTTTCTCAGCTGTCCCTCAATGCACAGCTGCAAACGTTTGTATAACCTCTGAATCAATTTGTCTAAAATAAAAAGTTTTTCTTTTCGTGAATTTTAAAACAGTTTAAAATATCTAATTTTATGACAGCAGTTTTAGAGTAGTTTTTTAATAGGTCATAAACAAGAAAACTTTTTAGATATGGCATACGTCCAAAATCTATATTCAGATAAGACAAATTGATTCAGAGCTTGACACAAATTTTTACAACTTTTGGTAGAGGGACAGCTTAGAAAAACCAGTAAAACACGCGCCATTATTTTAAAAATCTGACTATAATCACAACATCCGTCAGCCAAATAAAACATGCCACACACAAAACTGTGTGTAGCCTTTAACGTCTATTAATAATAATAATCTTTATTGTCCAAATTAAAGGCAATTCGTGTGAGGTAAACATTGTCTGACTGATATAATTTAGTCATATTCGATTGTCTGACTGATATAATTTAGTCATATTCGATTCTTACACTCTTGCTTTTTGGAATTCCGGACGTTCGAAATCGAAAACGCAAGAGTGTAAGAAATCATAATATATTCTTCCCCTCGGTTGATTTCAATTTCGTTATCTTTAAATAAAAGACATCTTCAAAAAATTTAAATGATACCTACTTCTTTTTAACGAATCCGATTTTCAGTGAAATTTAACGACTCATAATCTGGCGTCACAAATTATTACTGTAAACATGATATCATTACGCTACGTTACGATTTAGGGAGAAGGGGTGAAATAATAACTTGTCATTAACAGGCTGTCTAAAAATGATAACAAAGAGCTAGGTGACATCAGCTTCGTTCCTACAAATCAAATTTAAACGTTTAATGTCTCATATATATATAATATACATATATATATATATATATATATATATATATATATATATATATATATATATATATATATATATATATATATATATATTCGGAAAGGTTTCAAGTGATTCACAATACAAGAAGTCAAAGGTGACAGTCTTCGCTGATGATATAGAGACACTGCTGGTCAAGACATCAATGCCCTCCCATATCTCGTCTAGGTCAGTTCTTGAGGATGAAACAACGCTCAAACTTGATTGTAAGTGTTGTAATTTCTAAAATTAAACATTTGGAAGAAACTGCATGTGTACGTATGACCAAATGGAAAACACTTTCAACAAAATTTTGAAATAGTTCATTCTGAATACAAGAACCAAACTAAAAACTATGTTATATTAGATTCTCTTGTCTCGAAAACGCCATACAAGCTATTATTATTATTATTATTATTATTATTATTATTATTATTATTATTATTATTATTATATTATTATTTTTAATAATAATAATAATAATAATATAAATTATAATATTATTTTTATTATTACTAGTATTGTTGTTGATATTATTATATTATTATTATTATTATTATTATTATTATTATTATTATTATTATTATTATTATTATTATTATTATTATTATCATTATTATTATTATTATAATTATTATTATCATTATTATATTATTATTATTATTATTATTATTATTATTATTATTATTATTATTATTATTATTATTATTATTATTATTATTATTATTATTATCATCATTATTATTATCATTATTATTGTTATAATAAAATAATAATAATAATAATAATAATAATAATAATAATAATAATAATAATAATAATAATAATAATAATAATAATAATAATAATAATAATAAAAAAGAACAAAGGAAGAGGGTTATTATTAATTATGAGAAAGGATATTCGTTGACATGTGACAAGTCAAAGAACAAACTCAATTATGGAACTAATTCGACGTATACATTTATTTGCTTATATTACAACCCAAATAGTTAAAGACTCATTGGTGTAATGAAAACACTCTCAAATCAACGCAAAATATTGTCCATTACAATAATGTTATATCTAGCCTATAACTGCGTTCGGCCGTCAACCTTTCTGATATATTATGAAGTGTTCAGCGCGTTCTGTCGATTTGCGCGATTGTTATATTGCGTTGCGTCTTTCACGAAACCACAGAATGCTCAACAATCCATCGACTGTTATGCATTTCGTAGAGTAAGATCTAGATCTTCCGCCTTCCACAACAACAACAACAACAACAACAGCAAAAACAAACAAACAAACAAAACGAAACAAAACAAACAAAAAAATTCGCTGTGCGATCTGCCGATCTACAGAATGCGTAACAATCGAGGCATTGTTGCACATTCTGTGGATCGACGAAAACCGCTTCGTGATCCAGCAATCACCCAAATCGACAGAACTCGCCTATCATAAGGACATTAATAATTGGCGTTGGTTTGAAAGTCAGTACTTCCATTTCAACAATGATATCATAACAATTTTGAATCAGAATGTAAGGATATATTGATTATAATTATAATTAATCAATTTCCCTCCTCCACCCTGCAATCCCTATTATTGGGATCTGATCTTTTGACTTGTTGATTTTATTTTCCATCAGTGACAGATACTTATTCCTTTCCCGAGTTGGACCCGCTCCCCGTCGTGTTGATAGAGGAAAAGAGGGTTTTCGATCGAAATGAAATCACAAAAAAGTACCATGTATGTTGATGACTCTTTTAATATAACTTTAAGAAAACATTAAAGAAATTTACTCTAAGCCCCAAATTTAATCAATAAACACTTTTCTGTTTTTCGTTGCCAACAATATTTTAAAGATCTGGAAAAGTTTGTATGAAACAGTGTCAAAGCAAGAAAGAAAAATACAAGAATTTTTTTTTTTTTTAATCAGTCTTCATCGACTGGGGATTGAACCTCAGACTGCCTGATTATTATTATGGTCGATGAATAAGACATAACATTTAGTTGTTAAAGGAGAAAATTTCATTTATTGTCTTTGTCAAACTTTTACTTTTTACTTTTTCGAGGCCCAAGTCAGCCTTCCTTCAACATAAAGATTTAAATAAAATGATAAGCAGAGGGAAAATTCCATTATGGACATTGGGTCAGATTACTTGGTGCCAAAAACTTTTTAGACATCAAAGCGACAAACTAATGCAAAGGCTCTCTCTCTTTATAGAAAGAATGCATTTAATGCTTTACCCCCCCCCCCCCCCCCCCCCCCCCCCCCCCCCCCCCCCCCGATCCCTCCCTAGCCTACTCCCATCCCCTCCCACACTTCATTAAACTATGACAAGGTGTTTGAGTGGATATAGGATTGCCACGCGAACTGGGCGACACAGGTTCTAGCCTCATTGTAGGAAACTTGCATTCATCAATTATCATAGAATGTATTCTGAATCCGCCATAATTAAATCATTTGGGGAAACATGTGTGACTCCTGATGACATCCTAAATGAAGCTGAATTTCCCTCAATACGCTCTATGTTTTTTACTAATGATTTGCTTTCAGTTTTCCTCTTCCTGCTTTTGGTTTGTTTCTTTTTTTTTTGATTTGTATGTTTGTTTGTTTGTTTTCCTCATAATCATCTAGAACGAGAGAGCTAATGAATTTTGTACTTGAATTGTTTCTTGTGACTTAATGGCTTTATTGGCCCTGTCTTATGGCACCGCAAAATTAACTTGAAGAAATAAAATTAGATAAAGGTATTTGTATAGCACATTTTCCAAAGATGCATTATGCTCAATGCGCTTAATAATGCTTTATTCAATCCTCCCAGCTGATCTTTTCTATTTTATATAGTACAACTCGTCTGTTAAGCATCCATGTTGTTCTAACACTCTTACAATATCGGTCGTTGCCCATGGTCTGGTACTCATTCACCCTTTAATCAAATGGAGAATGGGTCAAGTGTGCTTGCTTGTAAAGTGTCTTACCAAAGGACCCAACGCCTGGAGCCAGTTTGAGCAGTCAATGTCATCGGTCCGGTCATTGACCACACTCAACAACTGTTGACTTCAACACGGAACAGCTGAGCAACCGACGGATGGATAAGTCGTCTTTTAAAAAACCATATATATATATATATTATATAATCTTCGTCTTAACCAGTCAAATGTCGTTCTCTGGAAAGAAGCGTATTTAAAATTTGGCCAGCAAATTAGACCTTCAAATATCTTTCGATCTAAATAACCCTTATCTTGGCAAAAACTCTCAAACCTGAGACCTCGCGAGGTCCTAGGTTTGAGAGTTTTTGCCAAGATTATGATCATTTAAATCGATCGATATTGGAAGGGAGCGTTTTCTGGTCAAATGTTTTAATACGTGTCTTTACAGAGTATGGCAGTTAATTGGTTAAATAGCCCTTATATCATCATAGCCTTAAACTTATGACCAACCCCTATTATTATTCTTTGTAAAAAAAAGATTGGCGCTCAATAAATAGTCATATCCGTAGGCAGTCGTTTTAACTAACATATTTTGAAATGATACCTTGATCCTACTGGCGATTAGTCTTCTCAAGATCCAAATCGTCAAGCCTCTATGACCCAAAGTCGCACCGCGTTGGGAATTCTCTCGAAATTCCAAGAGCAAAAAAATCAAGAAGCCAGTTCATTCCGGGTGACGCATGCATATCAAAAGGTTTATTTAACAAAGTGTTACCAATGTAACAGCCACGTGACTCTAAGAGACAAGACATACATAATTATTTATTTTTAAAAAGTGCTTTAAGGATTCGTTCTTTTTTTCTGGTGCAACGAATTGAAAATGCTTTTTACTGTAATTTCAGGAGGCTAAAACTACAAATTTTGTCTTGAAAAAACGGGACACAGATGTACAGATTAAACTATTGGAGTGTATCTTAAGGAGGAAAAGATCAGCGGATCGACA
>NC_088364.1:51063037-51215537 GCF_034508935.2 Berghia stephanieae | reverse complement strand
ATAACATAGTAGCATGACACCATTTGAAGCTGCTGCCTCTTCCGTCGGCGCACGGCGTTTAGACCCAGACTTGACTTTCAGACCTCCAGGCTTGTCACATGAATACAAAAAAACCCGACCGCCGTAGGCCAGGCCTGCAAGCCCGGGTCTACGATATAGACCGGGCCTATATGAGGCTGCTCATATGAATTAGGCTCATATCATAGAGCTCTTGACTTGACTTAAGGCCCTGCCACTGAATAGCCGACACACTTTTCAGGCTGGGCTGCTTTTAGTATTGTTAAGGTGGCAAATTTCCATTCCCGTTGTTTTGTTGCACATTGTCGGATTTTCCAAGATCTTGAATTGAAACTGTGGCCAACATGTTTGAGGTCACGGCTTAATATTCTAACTCGGATGTTCTTGGTCGACCTATTTGGTTTTTGTTCTTGTGATTGAAATAGTAAACCATCGATTTGTTGCTCGAGGTTCATCTTGTCTTAGAATGTAGCTGAAAAGTCGTAGCCTGATCGGTTGGATTGTGAGAGATAGTGGTGTTTCTTTGGTTTTGCGGTATTGAGATTTGTTTGATTTTCTGGTTGGGTATTTTATTCCGATGGACGTTGTCTAAATATATGGTATAGGATATATATATATTATATATATTTATAATATAATATATACATATATATATATAATATATACATCGCGATTACCATTATAGTTGTCGTAATAATGATCAAGTATAATATCGCAACTGTCGTTTATAATAATGTGTTAATACCTTTGAAATATTTAATTAAGTGAAATCAAACCTGTATGATATCGGCGAAAGCCTATAATTAAATTGAATTGAATCTGTTTTATTTAGCATGAATACAATTGTTATATGTCCATTTCAATTGATGTTTTGAACAAAGGTCATCCGTATTCTTACCCTAAAAGTTCAGTTTCAGGATTTGCAAGAGCAGCTAAAAAGTGATATAGAGCGGTCAGCGGAAATAGTGAAACTTGCGGCCGATTATGCCTTTGCTAAAAAACGCATCGCCGATAGAGGCAAAATGAAATTTCTGGACCATAAGAAGCAAGTGACACTCGGTGCATGGGGCAGACAAACGGGCAAACCGCTTCCTGCTAAGGTAAGATGATCAATTTGTGATTACAAAAGTGATAAAACAAATAATTCTAAAAAAGTCAATGTAATGAAAAAGAATAACTGTTTACTTGGATATATTTGTCGGGCACACCAAAGAGAGTTCTAAAAGGCTTGATAGAGCACTTGCATCACAAGTAAAGGGACCGGTATCGATGCGGGTGCAGTCGAGTTCTTTTCAGAACCTTTTATCCATGCCACTAAATTGGATCTTCAATAAGAAATTAAAAGATGATTTTGATTTTGTAGAAGACTGTGACGAGCGATTTTCTTTCACTGCGTGTTTCTTTATCATTCGTCAGCGTCTCGGTTCAAAACCACTTCAAACCTAGTGGACGAGACATATATTTGATCAACACCTCCATTAAAAATACTCAAACACGGACAGCCTTTCTCCAATAAAGCCCCAAATCTTTCTAACGGAAATTTTGGTCGTTAGGTGGGGAAACATTTCCATTGTATAACGGAACATTCACTTTCAGCTTAAGGCTTATTTACTTGTTCAAATTGTCTGCCCATTGTATTCATGCCACCTGCTAATTACCTTTTCCAAACAAGTCGCCATCGTGCATATGCCCTGAGGTCCTTGTCTCGTTCAAGAGTAGCTAAAATTACAATTAAGGTCTAGCTCTCCGGTAATTATCCGTTATTCTTTCTTACCAACGCATCTGGATATCATTGGCTATCTAAAACAGGAAATTCTTCTGATTGGCTATTTTCGTTTCACAAAACCAAATTCATATCTGAATCTAATCACACACACGCGAAGAAGCCCAAAAGAAAAGAGCTATCTTTCCAATTTCAAACTTGTAAAAGTTTGTCTATCTCGGCTGGAGGTAAAATGAATTATTGGTTAACATTCAAAGTGGAACGAGATATTACTGTGAATTCAATTTAATCTAGCATTACTATTATAGTTGTGTATATATTTTAATTGTGCTATTCCATGGATGTTCGTCCTGGCCATTTTCCTGGTCCTTTTCCGTGTCGTTGGAGCACCCAGTTGTGCCGAATCCCTGCATCCCAGTCCTTGAACAGCGGTAAACCCCTGATGTCAGCCTAACTACAACACACTGTTGTGATGTCCAGAGAACTCTGCAAAGCAGGCGCCAACCCTGGAACTAGCTGATACATTTGCCTCAGTCAAGCAAGCCGGCGGGATAAAGATAAGCCAAACGGGCTTATACCATTTTCAAATGTATTTTCCACAGACACATATGATTATATCAAAGCAAACAAATAAATATATAATAGATTAGATCCACTCAATTAGAGCTATTCTTCTTGATATTAAATAAATACTTATTCTTTCTATCTTTTCCTGTAACAATCTAATTAAACTTTATGTATAGAATTGTTATTATTGCATTGGGCGTTACTATTGTCTTGACTCACTTGTTATTAATACAATTAAGTTATAAGGGACCCTAAGGCAATTCTTAATCACCCCTAGATTAAACCTGAGCCGTTTTGATATAGGTTGTGAATGGTGCAGCTGGTAACGAGAGCCATAGCGCGCATGCTAGTTCGAATCCAGACCATTGAGCTATCGGTTGGACTCGATCCCACAAATTAACACACAACCCGCCACAAAGACATCAGTCTTCTATCGGATACATGGCAACAAATGCAAGACAGACAAAATTAACGATCTTAAAGCAATTGCTAAATCAACCTAAAAATAAATATAAGGAAAACAAAAACCAGGAGATTCCAAATCATAAGCAAAAATCGTTTTCATCTTGGCTGGCAAAAATTAAATGTCACCCAATTTACTTATCTAGGGAGAATAGTAGACAAGAGGGAGGAGCAGATGCTGACAGAATTACTAAAAATAGACAGGCATTTGCAATGCTAAAACAATTATGGCGAAATGAGAACACTCATGCCAACACACAATAACAAGGTTTTTAATATCAGCGTGAAATCTGTCTTACTTTATGGGGGAAAAAACAGGGTGTCAGAATAAGACCAGGAGCATAAACTCTCGGTCTTCCTTGGAATAGACCTAAAGTCAAATTTCCCAATGGGGACGAATAAAGGGAATTTATTTAATTTTTATTTGTTTTAACTTTTTCTCCGACGAATTCTGAACATCAGATGGGAAGATAAGATCTCAAATGACGCCTTAATGGGAACGGCGTAACCAGATACCTATCACAACCTCAGTACAATCAAGGAAATGGAAATGGGCTGGGCACACAATGAGACGAAGGGAAGATGACAACATTACGAAGAAAGTATTGGAATAGAATCCAAAAAGTCAACTGAAAAGAGGCAAATCACCAACAAGCTTGGCTGCGTATTTTGGACAGCGATCTGAAAATCATCAAGCAAGGTGATATGGGGTGAAGTAAAGAAGGTGTTCCAAGACGTCCCAAGAATGGGATCCTAAGTGTAAGGGAAGCCCTATACTCCAGAGAAATAGGTCAAGTAAGTCTATGCATGCAGAAGTTATTGGGTAGTTGGGTCTGTAAGATCGGGAGAAAAGTTTGCGATAGAGGTCGTCAAATTGTTCATTCATGTGACCTATCGCGTCTATTTGGTATTATGTCGGAGTGAACTCGGTGAACAAAATTGAATTTGAGATATAAATGATCAGAACTAGTAAATTCATCTTTTTTGAGAGTTAGTGACATAATATAAATTTTCCTGAATAAAGGCATTCATCCGAATTCAAATATTTTAAGTTCAGCTGAAAAAAAAATAATATAAAATTTGGGGTCCGATAGCTCAGTCGATAGAGGACGCGCTTCACACGCAAGGGACCGAAATCGACTCCGGGTGATTGAGTAGCTGGGTATGTTAGATCTGACGAAAAGTACTTAGCGATAGACAAGCGTCTTATACCGAAGGTATATCACACAATTGCTATTGTCCATTTCACTCTATAGAAACTGTGAGACTAATTGCTCTTAAGGACTACTTACTTTTAAAATCAATTTTTAAACACCATGTTCACCCGACATTATACCAATTTTGAGACTATTGAGACAAATGAGTTGCTGGATCTTCATTGATTTGGTTAGCTTATTAGTTTTCATAAAGACGTGAAAAGGTGTGAATAATGAAGTACCAGGCAAAGAATAATAAAAAGAATTATTTTAACATTTCACCAGCGAGCTTTCCTTGACAAGGGATCCCAACCTCACACCTGATAATCAGACTTGCAACCATTAAACCAGAAAGGTTACCCGATACTTGGAACATGTCAATGCTGATATTTTTCACAAAGAAAACGGATGCTCCACAATAATCTCCGTTGAGCACGTTTGCAAACAAACACTGAATAATTTTCAGACTTGTGCCTTCCGCCTTTCACAGGAACCGACTCTCAACATTTTTACTTTCATATTACAACTAAAACAAAACAAAATAGTTTTTAAAAAAAGAAAATAAAAGAAAGAAAGAAAAAAAAAAAGAAACTATAGAATTAATAAGAACCCCACTAAAAAGACACCACCGAAATAAAACAAGACAACCCCCCCCCCCCCCCCACCAAAAAAAAATTAAACAAAAAAAAAAAAACCCAACAAAAAACAAACACACAAAGAAAAACAAAAAACAAACACACAAAGAAAAACAAAAAACAAACAAACCAAAACTTAAATAAAAAAAGACAAACAAACAACAACAACAATAACAACAAAACAACAAGAAAGAAAATATAACATTAATAACAACCCCTCCAAAAACCAACACCGTAAGAAAACTTGACAACACCATAAAAAAAAAAGAAAAAAGAAAAGTAAAAGCAAAATACAAACCCAAACACCTTTCATGTTCCAAAGAAAATTAAATCCTCCGAGTTGTGTAAATTATTTGAACGCTTTCAGGACGTGGAGATGGCTGTGTTCAAAGAGGAACAAAAAGAAATCGAACTGACAACGGCGAGATTGGAACATTTAATGTTGAAATATACATTGGAGAGGCGGCAACGGGAATTGAAGAAAAGGGTGAGGGTTGAATAATAAACTATATTTTATGTTGCTTTTGTAATGTATTTTATAATATAATATCTTGCTTGGAATATCATGGAAATAATAAAAAAAACGGAGCTCAGACATACGTTCGATAGCCATATTCATCAAACATTAAGTAAGTTTTAACATACAGTTCAGTGTGTGTTTTTTTCCTACCTACCCGATAAAGAATTTAAATAGCTTAAAAACTAGAAATGATAGAAACATCTAGTTTTTTGCATAATTTTTCATTACTATTAAAGTTTTTTTGTTGTGAAATTTCAGGAAGATGCTGTAAGCCATTACGGTCGCGCTTTTGTAAAAAGGAAAACATTTCACTCAATCGATTTTTGACGCGTTTTTATTTTTCTTCCAATGCTTGCGTCAAAAAATCGCTTGAGTCAAATGTATCCTTTTTTTATAAAGAGCACGAATGTATTGTAATGGCTTATAGCATTTTCATTAAATTTGCCACCACAAAAAAACTTGAAAAGTGATGAAAAAACTATGCAATAAATTTTAAAATAGTCTGGTCAAAATGAATAATGTGTTAATCAGATCACGATAGAATATGTATTTCTATTTCTATTCAAAACAGGAAGAATTTACGGATGGCCTCCAGCTTTTTGATTTTGAACTTCTCAAGATTGAAAACGAGACCTGCAACGAAAAAATTGAAGAGAAAAACGAGGTAAGTTATCTTTAAAAATGTTTTTTTCATATTATACGATTCAAAAGTTATACAATCTATTCTTTTAAAAAAAATAGTATTGGGGGTTAACATTGTTCCGTACAGCCCATGTTAAGTTTTTGTCAACGAGCACGGAATTACTGGCAAATCTAAAAGTTATAAAACTATTTGACAAAGATTAATATAGGAGTAACTTGCAACCCTTAGAAAAAAATTAAGGGTAAATCTATCACCCGTTGACTCATATAGTTATTTAGAATATTTGCTGGGCCATAATAATTGGTCCACCCTCATGGCAGATTCATTTGCACGCACTTACAAATTTTATTACCGAACTGATTTTATTGTTGATGGCTCCAAAAAGTCCATCGATCTTGTTAATTTTCACAATAAAGTAGTATACTAATTAAAATAGACAAGCACCTGTTTGTAATAGTAATAGCCTTTATTTCTCCGGAAATATTGCGGATTCTCCAAAAGTGATAAAAAAATAATAACTGATAGACTTGTGTCTCAAAAACGTTTAGAACAAAAAAAAACAAAAAAAATTGCCCTCACCAATTTTCAAAACCAGAAACTAAAAGAGCGTTGAATCGAAAAGTACACTTAAAAATTGTCTAATACAATGTTGCAAACATACAAAATCTTATATATGTACACTTGTAAAACATTATTAATCTAAAGTTCAAAAACTGCAATGATTGTTTCAGGTAAGACAAGAAAACGCTTTTTCAAACCATTACATGGCAATCTGTTATTCTTAAAATTATAAGAATATGATCAACGGCAAACAAAACCATTTACATCTCTTTTTGGGATATGTTATAATCACACACTACACACCGCGAGTAAGGTCAACATAATAATAACTACATACTTCCATTTACAATCCATTATTTTGTAGGAACACATCTAATATAATATAATGTGATAGCAGCAGGAATTCACTTTACATGAGTATTGAGAGATAATGTTACCATGGAGCCTTTTTAAAGGTTTCATTCCCGCCACTTTTAACCAATTGGGGTTAACTCCGATCATTATATTACTTGTGCTGCGTGCTGGTTCAACAACAACAAACATTTATTTTAGTATCGCGATCAACTGTAATTTCTAGCAGTTACTTTCAAAATATATATTATATTTCTTTGTCTCATATTTTATTGAATAATTGAATATTCTTTTCTTTAATTCAAATCAACTTTGATGGGCAAACTTTGAAGGGGGTGACTTCACTTTCTTTCCATTCCTTTAGGAACTTCATAAGCTGCGAAAGAAAAACTCGAGCACCATCCAGATTCTGACGCATTTAAAAGAAAAGCTTAAGTCCGTTCAAAGAGAAAACATAGCAAAGAAAACGTCTTTAAAAGACGTAGAAGTTGATCTGTGTCAGGTCAGTAATTGTATAGACACAAAACCAATTATTCTTTTTTAAACAAGCATATGACAGAACAGATAGAATCTGACTAATTAAGAGTTCAACAACTTTGTACCTTAAAAAAAAATTAGAATAAAAATTCCAAAACAGACAGTAAACAGGACTTAAGTGGGCCCCAACTATCAGGTAAGGAAATATTCGGCGCGCGCCCATCGACCATTTACTTAAAACGCTTATTTAAAACTGACATAAAAAATGTTAACTTCATTTTGGAAATGTTTGTTTTTACAAAAACATTTTACAGTCTATTATTCTCCGGTAAATTTTATAAAAGGTAAATATATGAAGACGATCATTTAAAAAAAAAAATATTTGTTTTTTTTTTTTTTTGGGGGGGGGGGGTAATTCTTTTTTTTTTTTTTTGTTGTTGCAAAAAGTGTTTTTAATGGATGTTCTCTCAAGTACAAGTTGTATGCTCTTATCTAGTCTGTGATTACGTTCTATATCCATTTCCATCATTTTATTTCTTTTCTTTTAAAAAATATATTTTAGAGTAGGCAAGTCTTGTCCAAAACAAAAGAGGCACGTGACGTCCTCCGTAGAGACAACATGAAACAGCGTCACCAAAGTGGTTTGATGAGCCACGGTTATCTGCTGCGGGACCTGGAAGAATCAGTAGACAAGAAGTTAATTCTCAACGAGAAGCTCAAGGAGCTCAAGGAGAAGCATGGGATTCTTCTTCTGGAGTGTGCCAAGATCAAGCAAAATATCGAAAGGATCGAACAATACAATAGAGCATTCTATGCCAATTCTAGTCCGGGGCTCAAGAAAGTTGGAAAAAGATAATATGTGTAAAGAGGGAAAAGATTTAGGAATAGGAAAAATGTTTCATTCATAAAAAAGGCTGGAAAACAACATAAAAATACTATATATATATATATATATATATATATATATATATATATATATATATATATATATATATATATATATAATGCGCATATCAATTTTTATAATAATCATTTATGATTTGTTACGTTGAAATACGTGAAATACTGGCTTCTCGATTATTTTTTAAAGTTTCATAAATTATTATAATTAAAACGCATAATCTCTCATCTTCCGTTCTCTCTCTCTCTCTCTCTCTCTCTCTCTCTCTCTCTCTCTCTCTCTCTATATATATATATATATATATATATATATATATATATTTATATTATATATATATATATATATTATTATATATATATATTATATATATATATATATATATATATTATATTATATTGTGTCATGTGCTTCATAAATAGCCGAATGGCTCTTGATAAAAAAAAAATGACATGAAGTCTCTTTGGAGGTTAGCACATTAGAGAGGACTTTATTTTAAAAACATTTCCTTTTATACTCAAAAAGGGAAAGTTTCATAGATTATTATAATTAAAACGCATAATCTCTCATCTTCCCGTTCTCTCTCTCTCTCTCTCTCTCTCTCTCTCTCTCTCTCTCTCTCTCTATATATATATATATATATATATATATATATATATATATATATATATATATATATATATAATATTGTATCATGTGCTCCATAAATAGCCGGATGGCTCTTGATAAAAAAAATGACATGATGTCTCTTTGGAGGTTAGCACATTATTTTAAAACATTTCCTTTTTTACTCAAAAAGGGAAACAACTATAAACGACAAGGGCAATGTACTAACAATAATATAGGTAACAAAACATAAAAGAATAGGGTCTTATAAGGGGACATAATTCATGACAGACTAACTCAAGGGAAATATTAAATGATTATCTTCCTTTGGTCAATAATTATTTTAAGTATAAATAAAAGTCAATCATTACATTCCTTCGAGTGGGAATCAACAATAATGAGGAACATTTTGCTAAGGAATGGACCAGCTAAGTCCATATGTATCCTTTCCCAAGGCTCAGTTGGCCATACCCAAGGGTGTAATGGCGCCTTTGGTGGCTGCCTGCCATGCAATTGGCATTTGTAACAGGATTTTACAATTTGTTTAATGCCTGCAATACCCACATGCGTGTCATAAAGTAGTTTGAAAACATCACATTGTAAGCTGTTTGGTATGATTACTCTTGTCCCCCACAGTAAGCAGTTGTTATCAACACTCAGTTCTGGTTCACGAACTTTGAATGGTTTTAGGTTCTCACTTACTGTGTTATCACTCCACCCAAACATAACATTTTTGTACACTTCTTTTAGTACTGGGTCTTTCATAGTTCCAGCGCTTATTTGTTCTGTAGTGATTGGAAGCTTATCGAGCAATCTGAATAGCGACTCTATTTCAATTGGAGTGTTCGTGATAGTTGTTTCATTTAGTGGCAGTCTGCTTAATGCATCTGCATTATTGTCATTTCATATGCTCCATAACTAGCCGGCGGATAAAAAAAAATGACATGAAGTCTCTTTGGATGTTAGCACATTAGAGAGGACTTTATTTTAAAAACATTTCCTTTTATACTCAAAAAGGGAAACAACTATAAACGACAAGGGCAATGTAAACAATAATACATATGGGTAACAAATACAATTAACATAAAAGAATAGGGTCTAATAAGGGGACATAATTCATGACAAACTAACTCAATGAAAATATTAAATGATTATCTTCCTTTGATCATTCCCACGATAAATATATAAAGTATTATTAATAAAAGTCAATCATTACATATTGCTATAACGCTATCGTAAAATCGGGTTTTCCCCATATCGAAGGGGTAAAATAATAATTATTTTTGAACTTAGAATTTCTTTAAAAGAGGCATTTTCCCCATTGCATAACAAGGTAAAGAGGAGAAGCTACTTGAAGCTAATTTTGAGCTTAGATTTCCCGACGAGACAGCAGAAAACTTCTTAGATTGTTTAGACAGAGAAATGTCCACAACACAGGAAGTAATGAAATGCTTTGGTCACTGTGGGTGCAAAGTAGGTGCCAGGAAATAAAATTTTTAAAAACATCACAAATGACCATATTATTGTCAATACGATCAATGTTTAACTTTTCGTTAAAAACTAACTTTCAATTGTTGTCTCAGTAAGTTTCAATGTATATATATACATATGTATACATACATATATCTTGTTTGTCACTTTAAAGGAAAATAAACTGTTGAAGTTATTATAATATACCATTTAAAACTTATGATTCATTTCGTTTTCAGTAGAGTTTTTCTATCTATGCGGTAGGTGATGGATTAGTGAACGTATAAAAAAAATGAAATAAAAATGGATATGACCAGCAGTGATTGGAATTCTTTTTGTCTTAGTCTTTCAGAGCCAAAAGATTCATGTAGCCGGAGTTTATTCCGTTTTCAGAAGAGATAAACGGACAAAGACAATTATTGCTTGCTATCCATTGGCCATGATACTAGATTATTCAAATTGCCTACTTTCTGTCAAATCTGAAAGACCCAGCTATAATGCTGGCTGGAAAGAGGGGTCAGAGGAAAATCTTGACTGCACCCAGAACAGATGACGGTATCTTTTCTTCCGAGTCTAGTGGTCTTACGACTGATTTATCTTGACCCCTTAACAAATTCAAAAGTCGAAAGTCAACTTCAAATCTTTTACTTTTAAGTAAAGTTTATTTCGGCTGATATGTGTCGATTGTATTGATTGTTGTTTTTGTTATACATTGTACTCAGTGACGGATAGGCTATTCTTTTTTTTCTTTTCTTATACTAATTGTTACCCATTTGGCTGCTTTTACGTCGTTGTCAGGTGCTCTTGAGTTGCGTATTATCCTGAACTTGAGCTTTTATATAGCGCAATATCCACTAAATGTGCTCAAAGCGCTTTACATGGGGTCCCTGGTCAACAGCAAAATTTAACATGTAGGACGGGACATAACGCCTATTAGGCGATTTTATTTGTTTTTGTTTTTAAGGGTTTTGTTTTACGGCGCTTGCAACACATTAAGGTCATATCAGCGCCAGTAAAAAGGAAGAAAATGGGATAGTAAAAAGTTCTAGAACTACAATTAAAGCACAAAAGAAAAGGTAAGACAAAGGGGAATTGGTTCAAATAGGCAACAGATGTAGATTCCAAGAGCACACCGCCAAAGTACTTAGTTTGAGATCACCTAAAAGTCTCATCCAGACACAAGCACAGGTCCCAACTAAAAGGAATACACTCAAATGTTTACCAATCATATAATTTAATACGTAAACTAAACATAATACAATGCATAACAGAGAGATGATTTACAAGGAAAAAAATATCATCTCCCAAAACTATAACTATACATTCGACTGTTTCCCTCCCAGCCAAGGAACTCCGGCAAGGATCAGGACAAAACTATGAAATCTCATTCCAAGATAATGACAGGAAACAATTGGAAAACGGGTATGGGGGATAGAAGACACAGCATGTACCTCCCTGCCCACTATGGGAGGTCAGGATCCCCACCCAGTTAGGCGATTTTACAATTTTTCGGAAAAAGACAACACTGTTCAAGGCCAGGTACTCATTTTACACCTAAGTACGGTGAGAAAATGTATTCCCTTTTGGATGATAATTCCGACCAATTTCACAAAATGGTTAGACCATTAGAGAAGAAAATGTGCGACTTTGGGGTCTTGTAATATAGCACCCTTTTGATGTTTTTGTTTCTAAAGGTTTTATGGTGCTTGAAACACATTTAGGTTATATCAGTGCCAGTAAAAAGGAAGAAAATGGGATAGTAAAAAGTTCTAGAATTACAATTAAAGAACCCAAGAAAAAGAAAGACATAGGGGAACGGGGAACAAATAGGGATCAGATGTAGATTCCAAGATCATACCATTAATGCAATTAGTTTGAGATCACCTATAAGTCTCAACTGGACACAAGCACTTTATCCAACAAAGAGGAATACACTCAAATGCTTACATTATACATTCAAAATAACAAATAATAATACATAACAGAGAGATGATTTACAAGGAAAAATATATCATCTCCCAAAACAATAACTATGCATTTGACTGTTTCCCTCCCAGCCGAGGACTCTGGCCAGGGCCAGAATAAAACCAAGTCCTCTCATTCAAAGACAAATACAGAAAGCAAATTGGAAAAAAGCTATAAGGGGATAGAAGACACAGAAAGTACCACCCTGCCCACTATTGAAGTTGTTTATTTTACAATCCCCATCAGAGATCAGACATCTCAGAGAAGGAGGAAGAAAAAAAAAAAAGCCCAGGGTCTAGACAATACTATCTCAATGTAGGTCAGAAATATAAAACCGCACAGGGAGGGACACAAGACATACACAGATTATGGTAGAGGGCTATCGGAAAACCCAGCAAACGTAACAACCAACAAAGCAATAGGACTTGTCAATTTTTGTTCTCTTTAACACTTCAAACAAATTCATACATACTGTACCTATTAAAGTTAAAAATACAGGTAAGAAAATGTGTGTATGGAACAGTGCCAGACAAAGCAGAAAGAAAATTACACAAGAAAAAAAAAATCTCTAAAAAATCAACCTGCATCGAATGGGGATCGGACCTCAAATCTCCTGATTACCGGTCAGTCAGGCGTATGACCATTACACCACAGAGGTTATCCAATAGTTGGGACGATTAAATGCTTATAATTTTGATAAGGGTACGCGTTTCCGTTGTGAAGCCTCGCCTGCATCATAGTATTAAGAAACACTGAACACATTACATCGTCCAATCTATCGTCACACCTTTTTAGACTTCTATGATACACCAGTGCCTGCTTCCTAATTTGTCACTTTGATATTTTCAAAATAAAAATAGAGCATACCCAAAATGTCTTCATCCTCGTCCTATCGTGTTCAAGTTCAATGTCTGATCGATAAGAAGGCGGTCTGAGGTTTGATCCCCATTTGAGGCAGGAACGTTTTATTATTTTAAAACATTTATTTTGTTAGTTGGCATTTTTGTTTCTGCTTTGTCTAGCACTGATTTCTATAGATCTTTTCATATTTCTATTATACACCAGGGCACAAATCAGTATATATAATACTGTAATATTTGGCAGCAAAATAAATCTTAATAACATGGGTACTAGATACATACTTAATACAAATGTAGTTATAAAATAGGTATAATATAAAATCGATAATAAAACTTTCAAAAGCACTAAAAATAAAAACATTCTAAATTCAATAAAATATTTTCCTCTTATTGTGAATACAAATGCAATCTCTCATGAGGTTTTTGAAAGAGTTTGTCTGTCGTTTTCTTCTTTATTATTATTAATTATGAAAAGTTTAATAATCCAAAAGAAAATAATTTAATACCAAAAGAAATTGCACTCTCAAGATGATCCAAAGACAAGCAGATGCCTCATAGAAAAGCCGCGTCTTATCTGGTAAATGCCTCATAGAAAAGCCGCGTCTTATCTGGTAAAGAATCTAATGTCTTGACACATACACCTCGAGCGACGTGTATATATGTGCAGGTCTGATAACCAAAATTGAGGTCATATCAGCGCCATTAAAAAGGAAGAAATTGGGATAGTAAAAAGTTCTAGAATTACAATTAAAGCATCCAGGAAAAGGTAAGACAATGGGGATTTGAGCATATGTACGGGAATGAAGAAGAAGAAGAAGATCAAATATGAAACAGATGTAGATTCCAAGAGGATATTATCAAAGTACTTAGTTTGAGATCACCTAAAAGTCTCATACAGAAACAAGCACACGTCCCAACTAAGAGGGATACACTTTAATGTTTACAAATCATATATAACATGTAAACAAAACAATACAGTGCATAACAGAGACATGATTTACAAGACAAAAAATATCATAAATCATATCCCAAAACAATGCATTTTACTGTTTCCTCCCACCAAGGGTATCTGGCCTGGGCCTGGAGAAAACCAAGTGCAATCTCATTCCAAGACAAAGACAGAAAGCATGTTGGAAAACAGAAATAGGGTATAGAAGACACAGTAAGTGCCTCCCTGTACACTATGGGAGGTAAGGAACCCCACCCAGACTATAATTGTTATGTGCTCATAATTGTACTGGAAATACATAGGCCTCAATATCTCAAACTAATGCAAAATATTATTCATAACAATTATGTAAAAAAAAAAAAAAGCCCACAATTGCATTCGGTTATCAGACCTTTAAACATATGCACAAAGACCAACAACCAATGTTGAAACATTTTTCTTTTCATTTGACGGAGAAAACACTGTTTAGAATCAGCAAAGAATTGTTAAAATCATCAGTCATTTCTCTAAAGAGAACGATAAACCAGCTGTATGGTCCTCTTGGCTATTGCCTCTTTAAATTTCAAAATACACAGCTGCATAAAATGCCTTTCAATGGTTCAATTTAGACTGTCAAAATACAAATAAATACAAACTCAATCTTAGAACGAATAAATCTCTCATATTTCTTTGTTTGGCGCTTGTGATATTTTTAGATCATTTCAGGCCAGTAAATCAAAATATAAGAAGATGGGATGGTAAAAAATTGTGGCTTTAAAATTGAAAGAACAAAGAAAAAGTAAGACAAAGGGGGATTTGCACAAATATGGAAAGGAAGTAGATTCCAAGATCAAACCATCATTGTGCTTAGTTTGAGATTCCCATCCACACTCAAACACAGGATCCGGGTGAGAGGAATACGCTCCAAAGCTTACAAAATATTACTTAAAAAAAAACAAAAACAATTTAAAAAAACAAGAAAAGACAAAAAACATGTTTTTAAATAAATTGTAAGGGTTTTACGGCAGTTGCAACACATAAGGGTCATATCAGAGTAAGTAAAATGGAAGAAAATGGGATAGTAAAAAGTTCTAAAATTACAATTAAAGCGCCCAAGAAAAGGTAAGACAAAGGGGAATTGGTTCAAGTAGGAAACAGATGTATATTCCAAGAGTACACTATCAAGAGATCACTTAAAAGTCTCATCCAGACACAAGCACCGGTCCCAAGACAAAGACAGAAAGCAAGTTGGAAAACAGATATAAGGGGAAATAAGACATAGTAAGCACCTCCCTGTCCACTATGGGAGGTCAAGAACACTAAACAAAAACAAAACAAAACAAGAAAACAACCCCCCCTCTAAAAAAAACAAAAAACAAAACAAAAAAACAACAAACTATTAGTGATGATTTTCAAAGAAAAAAAATGTCATAAAATAAATAATGTCAAATTGATTGTTTCCTTCTCAGCCAAGACCACGGCAAAACCAATTAATCTCATTTCAAAACATGAACAGAAATCAGCCTGGAAAAAGAAAACAGATTCCAGGGGGATAGAAGACACAGCAAGAGTGACGTCCCCGCCCACCATTGGAAATTTAAAAAAACAAACCAATTCCATAAAGTTCTCTCAAATTCTTTAGGAAACAAAAATAAATGAAAAAAAATATATTATTGAAACAATGTTTTTCCTTCTTCTAGTAACTATGTTCATAATTGACTATTTTGAGAAAGCAAAACAAACCTCAAGCAAACAACCAAAACAAAACAATTAAAAAGCTGATTTAGTTACAATCATGCAATTTGTTGGAATAATTTTCGACAGCTCAAAACCACATATTTTGTTCATTATTTACTTCAAGAGATAATGGAATTTAAAAAAACAAACCATTAAGTATTAAAGATAAATGAGAACCGGGCATATTATTTAAATATTAAAAAAAAAACCTAATTAAAACTGAATAAATTCTACAAAGGAATACACCAGTCAATGATGGATTTATAAAGGATAAACAGTAAAAATCAAATTAGTACTAAATCAAAAAGAACTTTTAAAAATCAGATTTATTCTCTCTCTTTATGTGTGTGTGTGTGTGTGTGTGTGTGTGTGTGTGTGTGTGTGCGCGCGCGCGTATTTCCCTCTCGACAACTGAAAATTACAAAGATTAAAAAAAAAAAAAAATGGTCTTTGTCATTGTATTTTGCTCGAAACAAACCCTTGCATTGCCTCAGGCCCCTTCTTTTCATTGAATTGACATGGAAAAGGAGCTACATTCAGTTCTTGACCTTTCTATCAGTATAGATCACACATAATGGAACTGAAAAAATGCAAGTCTATACTCATAATCACATTCTGTTAACAAACATCAGGCAGCTAATTATAGAAGAATGATATAAGTTAAAACACATGTTACATTGTGGGTCTTAATCAAAGTTTCCTTGTAAAAAAGTTTCAAGAGCACTGATAAAGACAACAGAGTTTTTACAATCCCAACTTGAAACTCATTTCTGGATTTCTTTCAAAGTGCCTTCTAGCCAACCCAACTGGACTCAAACTATCCTTCCCTTTCAAAGTGTTTTCTGCTCTACCCAATTGGACTCCAATTATTCTTCCATTTTAATTGAATCTTTAAAATAACTGATCTTCTATCACAACCAATATCCCACAGACAGCCTACATCACAATACATAATTCCTCTGAATTTGGTCATGACATTGTGGAAACCTCTGCTCGCTCTCTTTCTTTATACATACAGAAAAGTATTTTGGTATGGTTATCTGAAATAACAGACCGTTTTTTTTTTCAAAACTAAAAAAAAGGTTGGTATTGATAATTCTATAAGTAAGACAATCTAAAAAGATAAAGAAATGTGAATTGGAATCGTCTCCTTTGAGAGCGGCGAAAAAAGCAGTGAATGAGTGACTGCTAACAACATCCAATATCCTCATCAATTCCATGTCACCAAATACAACTGGCCATCCTTACATCAAATACATGCATATTAAAAAAAAATAATCTTATTAAAATTGTGGTCGATAGCTAAAATGTAGCCTCAAATTATCAATGTATATTTTTTTTTCATATTCACCCCAAATATATAGAGTATTGACATCGTAAATCATCAAAAAATATCCTGATTTCAAACATTTATGTTATATCAATAGGCCTATGTTATAAATGAACATTTTCCAACACTGAATAAAAATAAATCAGAAAATGGAATCATTGATCATGATCATATTATATTAATCAAAGATAAAGTTAATCAAAGGATTTATCAGGACTGTTCCTCAAGAGCTAGCTGTTGGGCTTTTAGTTCTTCCATTTTCAACCCAATCGTCCGTAACACATCTTGCTTCTGTTCATCTGACAATTTATTCAGCAGCTCTTGATATTCCTGTAAAGTATTTGTCACACTCTCAGAAGCCTCCTCCATATCACTAGAAAAATAAACAGTTCCAGCACTCTCTCTCTGAAAAACAAACACACACACACACACAAAAAAAGACTGGGTTTAAAAGCAGATAAATCTGTTTGTCGGATCCTTCATGTGTTGTTTTGTTTCAATTTCAACTTGCAACATTTGAGGGTATATAACAATCAATTCAACATCAATTTGTTTGTTTATACTGCCAATTTTACGTTAGGATGAAAATAGATGATTTATCTTACCCTTTATTAATTGATTACATGACATTTGTGTCAATTGCTCAGTGGGACAGTGTCTCGTCTTTTTATTGTTATAAATGCAAGCTATATTCAGTGTGATCAGAGACCACATGAGTAACAATAATCATAAAGCTCTGGCCAAGGCATTGTGTCCTTGGTTAGGGTAATGTAATTCTGCTCAGGTGTGAATGAGTACCTGGCTATGGGCACTGCCAGATATTGCTAAATTGCTAATACCAAAAAAAAAAAAGAAAAAAAAGAAGAAATAAAAAAAAAAAAAAAGAAAAAAAAAAAAGAAACCCGAACAAAACAGCAAAAACGAGCCAAACAAACGAAAATAATAATAAATAAAAGGAAATAAAAAGACGCCTAACAAATATGATGCTCCAAAATTCCATACATTTATTGTATAGTTGTCAGAAACTTTAAAGAAATCTTCTAGATTGGGTCAATTTGGCATATTCTGTCTTGGTGTGGTTCTTAAACGCAATTCGGCGTGCATAAAAATAAAAATCGACAACAGAAAGGTAAGCTTACTACAGTATATGCCGTGTCAGTGTAAGGGGAGTCAGAAGTCAGTGAGCGTCCCTGGACATTCTTCTTATACTATCTTGCTCTTTTAATGTACAAATCATCCTCTTGAGCTGATAGACAAGTCTAGAAGATGGAAACCCTAGTGTATTTTAGACTTTAAGTCTTGAGAGTTAATTATTTAACTTAGAAATACAAAAACAAAACAACTTACCGCATCTTGAAGAAGCTCTCTTGCGTCCATAAACTGATCAGTGAGATGATCAATTGCTTTTTTCAAGTCACTCTTTGAAAGAGCACTTGTGGCTGGTGTTTTCGATGAAAATGTCTGAAATAGGAATGGGCCTTTTAGTGATGTCATGTTTCTGCCGAGCCCATCAATAGGCTTAAAATATTTGTATTGGACCTCAAAGAGGAGTCCACCAGCTTGGCAGCAGTAATGCATGGGACGTAATCTAGTGACATTTGCAGTTACGAAAATATTTCTCAAGTATCCTCCCTTTTTATAGTCTGGTGCTTTATCGACGTTGTGGCAATTTCTAAAGAATGTTGAAAACCCCCGTGGTAATCTTGATGTGGACATGTGTGTCTGGATGTCTGTGTTGCAACACTAGCTAACTTAATGACGATAAAAAGAACGAAGTAAAGAAGTTTTCATTGCCTACGTTTTCACAACAGAAACCCAACAATGTTTTTGTTTTTCCATTAACCACGAGAGTAGGGCTGGGCGGGTACTCGGGTACCCGCGAGTACCCGCGGGTAACAAAGTTAAACCGGGTACTCGGGTCAAAGGGGCGGGTAACGGGTACCCGCTACAACAAATGGAAACCGAACTGAGAGTGATAATTTTTGGCGGTTTTAATATTTTTGAACAAAAATTGGAAATAATATAATTTTATTTACATATTTACATTTACATGAAATTTTTTCAAAAGATTTTCCTACTGTATTGTTCAATTACATTGATTTTTTTGTTTTATTTGTTAACACACATTTGATTCAATTTTGGAATCAATAGGTTAAGACTATATTATATTAGTTCTTATCTTTTAAAGGAATCTCAGGTATTTTTATTTTATTTATTATTTATTATTTTTTTTTCATTGTAGTTAATTATCTTTGTTTCTTACTTCAGTTTCGCTCCATTTGTTGTAACAAATAATAAATTAATTTAAAAAAGACCCCCCCCCCCCCCCCCCAAAAAAAAATAATTTTGGGACAAAAGTCACTCCTGCCACGGGTACCCGCGGGTACCCGGGTAATCAGACCACTACCCGGGTATTACCCGGGTAATGATTTGGGCGGGTAATCCCAGCACTACACGAGAGAGAATGCCCGTATTTTTACGACTCTTAGCGCAAGACCGGAAGTAGATTTAGTCGTGTCTTCTGAAATTTGTTTCTGTTTCTTGTACCTGTGGATTGCTGGGTTTGTAAAACGCGTAAAATTTTGTGGCCGGTTTGTGTTTTTGTCAGATTGTTTCATATTTATTTGAAAATTTAAATAAACAGTTTGGATATCAAATTTGCCTTTAAAACGTATGTATATTATGAAAAATAATGTTTAGATTTTTAACGGTCACAAGTAAACTCTCTTTCTTTGTTGATAAATCATAAACATTCCTTCATTTCCCTGACCGTGCTGTCACACGGAAAACGTGGGTAATGAAGGTCTGAATCTCATTCTTGTCGTCGTGTTATTAAACTGAATTATTAGCATTACCATCATAATTTTTTGGATTTTTTTAAAAGGTTGATTTCGTTAATAATTTTATCATATTTTCATATATTTGTTCGTGAGGTAACTTTTTAACCTTATATTTAGAAAGTTATTTCTTTCCCTTTCACTTTCAGTTCAGTTTGTTTTCATTTGCCAGCAACCCATTTTTTTCACCAAAATAAAGAATAGTAAAACAATAAAAATTTCAAAATATCCCAGTAAATGTGATATGAAGCAGGCCTAATTTTAGTTTTGTGTTAGAGTTGATTTAGTTCTCGTGATCATTGCATTGTCATTGTGATTGTGATGTGGTTGACAGTGACAGTGACAGGGCCGTGGCCGTGTGTATGTGTAGTGTAGGTAGACTGGTACTGGTACAGAGTTGCGTTGAGAGAACATCTTTTTTTGAAAGAGATGCTAGACCAAGGAGCTTTCGGAAGGCCTCCCTCTTAAATAAAGCGACTGCTGAACGACAATCAGAGGCCAATGTCAGTGTGGGATCTAAACCAGAGAGGGTTGCCTCAACAAGACATTCTCTCAATATTAGTATTAGAAACGAACCAACTTTCTCAGTCCATATATCTGCATACGGGAAATTCCACGAAAATGTCAACCGAAGGGGTGTTTTACAAATTCTTAAGAACATGTTAAAATTTGGTACCAATTTGTTGGAAAATCATTCAGGATTATGAATATAAGGATATTTCGTGCATATTTGTGGTACAGGATGCTTATTGTAGCTTTATGTAAGGGTATCCCCTATTTGAAGAACGAAAAGAATATTTTCTCAATATTATAAATCTTGCAACTTCTACAAAATTATAGCCACCTTTGCTGTTGTTTATTGATATTAAAACAATTATAAGTATCAGGAACCTATATAAACATTCAAATTTACGATTTTAATGAAATGTCGTCCTCATCTGTCGTTTTAATGACCTTGGGAAATTGTATGTCAGTCCGTTACCATTAAAACAGTATTTTTTCATCTACGAAAGATGTGATTGTTGTACAGACTCACTATTTCAGATTTTCTGTTCTTACATGAAAGGCTTTAGCACTGTAAGATGATTTTTCAAGAAATTTATCATTTAAGGTACTTTTGTTGGGTAACGGACTGACATTTTTTAGGGTAACGGACTGACAGTAACAGACTGACTAATTCTATTTTAATTCAAAGACAATATATAAAAGTTGTTTTTTTAAGTCTCAAGAGTAATGTCCACTCCAATGTGTTTCAACTGATCAGGCAACCATTTTATAAACATTTGGATCATAAAATTTCAAACACTGGTCTTCAACATCAAGCCTGCTATTTTTCAATAGGTAAGTTGAATCTTTTAAAGCTTGTGAATCTTTTGATCACTTGAAGATTTTTGCTATGTTTGAATTGAGGGGAAAACACTGTTTATTGTTCTATAATATCCTTATGACAATTGAGCCAGTAGTAGTCTTCTGTTAAAGTAGGGGCAAGAAGCCCTGGGAGAAAAAAAAAGAAATCAAACATTTAAATTAATGTGAAAAACTTTTGAGTCATTGAGGCTTTAAATGTAGTGGGTCAACAAGCTGTTAAGCTGTGTATAATGTCAATATTTTAGTTGTTACAAAGTAATGTGATACAAGTTAGAAATGAGTTTTATTTTCTTAGTTTTGCTGTATTGTTTTTAAGAAAACAAGATTTGCTTTTTATTCCGATTTGACTTTCATAGCTTATGGTGTACTTTTGCTCAATTTTCTTTATTCACAGGTTCAAGATGCCTACTCTATCCATGGTTCAAATTATCAAGAAAGACTGAAAACTGATGGGCATTACATTGTTTAGGAAAAAGATAGGCAACAAAAGCAGGAGAAAAGCCGATCAATCTACAACTCCAAAAGAAAGTAAACCTAGCACACCTAAATCCACATCTGCCTCACATTTCAGCACAGGAAAGTAAACTACTGAATTCAACTTTGAGTCTACAATCCTCCCAAAAAATTTTTAAAAAATAATTAAACTGTGCCTGTACTGCTAAGGGCATCCAATCCATCAACCAATGGTTTTTGAAATATTGTAATCGTGGAAATGGGCATTCAAGATGAAATGAAATAATTTTATCGAAAATTTCTATTTGGACAAGAAGTACTCTTGACAAGCACCAAGGGAAAAAGATTTCATAATTGTGAGATGAAAAAAAGAAAAGACGAAAATTCAAAAAAGTTTCCTGTAAAAAACCCTGAAAAAGAGGTTGTTGATTGTTAGTGAATTTCATCCAGGAATCAAAATTGGCTTAAGTTTATTTTGCTCCCTCAGGACCTCAGAATGTACTTCTAAGAGAAATCCCACAATCTGCATAGGAAAATTGTAAAAATCAAGGATGCAAGGATAAAATGGTCCAAATGAAATTTTTGAAGATCTTTCTCAGATCTTATAACTGGCTTTCTGGTCAAGTGCAGATGAGGAAGAGATTAACTGCCAATACTATCGACCAGTTTGCCGTGACGGTTTAGGCCTATTGACAATTCCTAAGCTTGAGGAATCAATATGAAATACAGAATAAAAATTAAGCTTCAAAAATAAGTACCAAAAGAATATTAATAAACCTTCCCCAGTTTTAAAGTCCATCTTATCTACATTAAAAATTTTTTTTTATGATAATTTAATTTCATAGTTGAAATAAAGTTCCTGTTTGACTTTGACAGAATAGATTTCAACTCTACGAATCATTATTTCATTATTTAATTTTTAAAGAAGCAAAGTTGGGATTGAGATAATCAGATGTCACCCATCGAGTTACTCATCATACCCAATGTAGCTTGACATCCATACAATGAAGAGTATTGGTTTGATCAATCACACTGGGTATTCAGTGTTGTTCGTAATTACATAATGTGTCTTTGCTCTGGATTTTATGAAGTAACCGTTATTCTGAGTAATAAAATTCAGAGGTGTCAGTCCGTTACCATCCATTTGTCAGTCCGTTACCGACACTTTTTCTAAGACTGCAGATTCAAATTTTGGACAATCTTTTAAATCTTGCTAGTGGGTTGTAGAACAACATATCATGGTTACTATAAAAGAACTTATTTGTTAATGGAAGGTTTAACTTCAGAAAGTTTGATCCATCTACATATAAAATTGAAAAAGATGGATTTTCTGATGTCAGTCCGTTACCAACATTATAATGTCAAAAAAATTCAAGTTGATAAAGATTCATCTTAATCCTTTTGATATATGATAAGGGCGGACATGATACATGTCCATGGGAAATATTAGCTCCATACAATAAATACATTGTATTTCAGAGCACGAAATGTATGCATTTTTTGTCTGATTTGTCAGTCCGTTACCCGTGGAATTTCCCATACATTACATTATAATTATAATCATGTGTGATTATGATTATATATCATTTTAAAAGAGGACATTTTTAAAACACCGCTAGAACTAGAACCGATCATCCAAAGTTTCGTGATTCGTGATTATTCTTAAATACAGCTATCAAGAGCAAATTTCAAGTTGGGAGACTGGAATATAGGTAGTATGACAAGTTTGGGTGGGGGTGGAGTCACTCTTAATTGAAAGGTTTGGATGAACATGTGAGGTATGAATATGTGGAAATCGGTGAAAAATTTAATGTGCGCATACGTTCGCCACTTACATTCCATACCACTACCACCGCTACTACTACAACCATATCATCATCATCTCTGCCACCACCACTACTACAACTAGCACCATATCATCATATTTTTATTTATCACCCACCACCACTGCAACCACGACCAAATCGTCATCCCTACCACCATCACTAATACAACTCCCACCGCATCATCATCCCTACCGCCACCACATCATCATCCCTACCACCAACACCACTACAAAAACTACTAACACATCATCATATCTACCACCACCACTACTACAACTACCATCACATCATCGTACTGCAACCACTGCCACATCATCATCCCTATCACCACCTATACAGAAACGAGATTCAGATCATCATTTCTGACTCTACCATTACCATCACCTCCACTACAACCACATCATCATCCCTACCACCACCACAACTACTACTACAACGACCAGATCATCATCTGTCCCTACCACTACCACCACTTCTACAACTACATCATCACTCCTACCACCACCACTACTTCTACAATTAAGCCAGATCATCATATCTCTACCCATACCACCACTTCTACTGCTGCCACATCCCTACCACCACCACCACTACTACAGCCACCACCACATCATCATCGCTGCAATCTCTTTACTATAACCACATACACAGCATCCTATCTATCACGAGTACTACAACGACCACTATCATCTCTACCACTAGTACTATAACCACTACCACACAAGGGATCATGATATGAGTATTTTTAAAACATGAAATATGGGGGTGGGTGGTGGCTTTTGACATTGTATGACTAGATGATATCATTCTCTAAGAATATGTATGATTTTATATATAATTAGTCTTTCAAACTTTTGAAATTAAAAAAAAATCATTTGAGTGACATCAAAAATTGCTGCAAGACACATTTAAAATTTGGATTGTGTTTAGGTACGACCTGTTTTAAGTAGGAATGTCTTTTTTAAGTGTATGGAACACTGTGAGGTGGGCTAGAATACCTGGGTGGAAATTTCACTTCTAGTTAGTAAATTTTAAGGCTGGATTTCCTTGGACACCCTGGACTCTGAAGATCAACTTGTTTGATGATGATTTGATGAAGTATTTTTGGTTGCTTTCTCAACAGATTTTGTACATGTCATGCCAGATCTAACTGGCAACATTGAGGAGATTCAGAACTCCCTTAAGGCCTCTTTGGGCCGAGGCCAAAACAACCTTGATCAGAATGTGGTGGCTGCATCCAAGCGAGTACTGTTGCGAAGCATTGAGTTCAAGCCAGCATCTGCACCATTGTCTTTGCAGTGCAGTGCCTTGAAAGCAAAGTACACATTATTAAACCCCTCCACCTCCAAATCTTCACCTTGGAATGGGACAACTGATCAACAAGGTAGATATCTCTCTCTCTCTCTCTCTCTCTCTCTCTCTCTCTCTCTCTCTCTCTCTCTCTCTCTTTTTTTTTTTTCTTTTTTTTTTCTTTCTTTCTTTCAATTTAAAAATTGCTACTTGCTACCTTTGTTTGTTAAAACGTATTATGTATTATGATTATTTAATGTTGCTTCCTACAAACAAATCAGGCCTGTATTTTTTCAGCCAGCAGGCTGATTTCAGACATGAATAATTTTCAGTTTTCAGTATTTCAACTGTTCTTTCATGGAATCCCCAAAGTCTAATAATAGATCGTAACCCGCCACAATCGTGTCAATCTAATTTTAGACTATCGGGGAATCTCCTAGAATGAGTAATTTTTGCTAATGGGTTTTTAGATGAAGATCATGCCATGCATTGTGAAACTACTGATCGGAAATCAGCTAGCTGTTAGCTATCTATCTTTGTTATTTGGAGCGGAGACCACATTTCAGCCCAAAGGGATGAAAAATTGAATTGACAATCAGTAACGAAAAGCATCTCATTATTTCCAGATAAATTACTCTCAAAGAGTTATGTCATAGATGTTACATGCATGCTTTTTTCTTGAAAATTGTAGGTTATGTATGGCTTTAATTAAAGTTCCCAAGTTCGAGATGGCATCTACTTCTATGATGACCCACATGATTGAATCTTTTTAAAGACATCACATTTTTTATATTTTTAACATTTTGAATTAAAAGTTAATGAACATTATGAAATAGAAATGTAAAACAACTCTGCTTTCAGGTAGTAAAGAAATGAACAAAACTGCAATGGAAGGTGGGTCTGAGGAATCACTGCCTCGTCCTAAAGTTGTTCTTTATCCCGAGGAGCATCTAAAGATGGAATGGACTTCAAGAACTCCGTGCCGTATTGGTGCAGGCTTGGTCAATATGGGGAATACTTGCTTTTTCAACTCAACTCTTCAGTGCCTGACCTATACAGCCCCTTTGGTCAACTATTGTATGACTGGTGATCATCGCCAAAAATGTGTGTAAATTTACTTATTCCGTGTATTTATATACTGTGGTTGGAAAAAAAGCATTAAAAATTTTTTTTATGTTGGAAATTCTTGACAATCTTTTTTGCATTTTACAGGAATAATCCAAACATTTTACGGTTGCTTTTATGCATTGAGTCATTGTCTTTTTTTCAGCTTTCTTTTGTTGAATCCTGTTATGTTTTGTTTCATTTTTTTTAAAGAGTGTGCTATTTTTTGTTGTTGTTTTGTTAAGCTGTCTCCTAGTTCTCTATTAATGTGATGTAAATTGATTTATTGCAATGATTTGAGCCCCTTTTGGATGGGGCCCACTTCCTGTGTCTGGATTGGGATTTTAGGTGGTCCCGCACAAGATGCAGGGACAGATTGGGATCTTCAAATTTTTTTTTAAAAATTGAGCTTTTATATAGCGCAATATCCACTAAACGTGCTCAAAACGCTTTACAAGGGGTCCCTGGCCAACAGCAACGCATAACATGTAGGACAAGACATGACGCCCATTAGGCGATATTACAATTTTTGGGTCAGAGAAAATGCTGTTAACGGCCAGGTACTCATTTTACACTTGAGTATGGTGAGAGAATGTGAGTACAGAGCCTTCTCCAAGGACTCAACTATGCGCCGAGTGAGGTGAGTGAGGCTCGAACTCAGGACCTTCTGATCCGAAAGCGAGTGTCATACCACAAGATCACATTGCCGATCTTTCTCTACTTCTTTTCCTTGTTTGAATCAAGTTCCGTTGTTCTGTTTCAGAAATGGGGTTCTCTCTCTGCAGCTGGTTGGGTCTGTTGAATAGTAGCCCGTAATGAACTAGCATTGTATTCAAAGGTTGATAAACAAATGTTACATCTATTCAATGCTAAAGAAAGCAGTATAAAGTCTGGTTGCATTTTACATTACCTATTGTCGTAAGCTCAGTAACACTACTGGTGAACTTTTACCCTGAGATGGTTGAAAATGAAATTATCTTCTTTTCAATTTAACAGGCAAAAAGAATGGTTTTTGCATGATGTGTGAGATTCAAGCCCATATACGAACATCGTTGGAGTGTGGTGGAAGGTCCATCAAGCCTCATTCTATGCTTCAGAAATTGAGATGTAAGGGTGCTTTTCTTTTTTTTTTTTGATCTTCTTTGTCTTTTCTTCTTCTGTTTCCTCCTCCTCATCTTCTTCATCTGCTACTCCTCTCACGTCATTTCCATCTTCTTTTTCTTTCCACTTTTATCATGACATGATCATCAATTATCATAATCTTCTTGTTATTCATCATCTTTATTATTATTATTATTATTATTATTATTATTATTATATTTTCTATTATTAAAGGGACAGAAAACAAGTTTTTAAATTGGAAGCCATTTTTCCAATGGGTCTCTGTTGTTATGTTCTGTAATTTTCACGTTGTACACATGATCATTATCAAAGATTATTACAAATAATAAAATGATATATCACTTTAATAATAACAAGAAATGAAGTGAGTAGGAAAGTGCCAGAAGACACCAGAGAATAAAAAATTTGCGGCGGCAATTGAGCCTCAAATCCGCGACATTATTGGTACAACTCCGCCGATGAAGTCAGATATAATAAAGCTGCCTCTGTTCAAGATATACCTGCTTTGCTTTGCTAATTTCAACAAAAATTTGTCTCTCGGAAATGAAATTCAGGTTGGATGCCAAGCATTACGGGCTGTAATGCAGCCCAATCTCAATTTTTAGTTATTACATTATTTGCTTTTGTAAAGGGCATAGAGCAAAACTTTATTTATGGTTTTGTGATCTACACTTGATTTTATTATTATTATTATTATTATTATTGTTGTAATGTTATGTACGAGTGAACGCATTATAAAAAAGAAGATATATAACTTTTTACCGGAAATTTGGCTTGTTTGAGCATTGAATGGATGGTAACAATTGATTTCCTTTTTGTTCTAGGTATAGCAAAGCATATGAAGTGGGGCAGACAAGAAGATGCTCATGAATTTTTACGATTTGTAATAGATCACCTGCAACAATCCTGTCTAAGTGGTGAAAGCAAGTAAGTGGTGTTGTGCCAGACCATATTTTTGTTTTAGGACTTCAGGTAGATCTGCTATTTATACCAGTAAAATTGTTACATGCGGCTCATTTGTCATCTTTTTTGGCTAAAGGTAGATCTATTCTTTAATATCTCTTATATCTATGATATATTTTTATTTCTTTTTTAACCAGTGGATTCCATTCTATGTTGAACTGCTATACCAGTCTCAATATAAGTTGGTTTGGTGATATGTATTGCCACTGCCTTAAACACGCTCTCTCTCTCTCTCTCTCTCTCTCTCTCTCTCTCTCTCTCTCTCTCTCTCTCTCTCTCTCTCTCTCTCTCTCTCTCTCTCTCTCTCTCTCTCTTTTTTTTTTTTTTCTTTCTTTCTTTTCCATATTTTTTCTCATCCAACCTTCTAACTTCATATTATTGGCAGACAGGCCGATAGATTTTCCTCCTTTTTGACAAATTGTCATTATTCTCACTGATGTTGAGCAAAATTAATCTGAATAAAAGAGGAGTTTACCGTTGGATCTTAAACTTTGGTGTTGTTCCAATTTCAGGTTAGACAGACATAGTAAAGAAACGACTGTGATCAACCAAATATTTGGAGGTTATCTTAGGAGTCAAGGTCAGCAGCTTTGTTCATATTTCGTGCCGCTTTTATTTCAGTATCGAAAATTTTGGGGAAGAATGTCATATTAAGTAAAAGTGGTCCTATGGAGTAATTGAATTGTCATCCATTGTATAGATCAGAGCTAAGAGATTGTTTTGATTGATGTCATTGATGATAAGTATAACCACTGTTATCTTTTTTTAATGTTTAGGATTTGTTCATATTTGTTACTGTAGAAATATTAATATTTTAATTTGAAGGGAGAATGTGTATTTCCTTTTGAGACCTGCTCTAATACTGTTGTATCTTTTGCAAGTGAGTGTATTTACTGGAGCCAAGGAATAGAAGAAATTAACTCATGTACCTTGGTAATATCGTTTTGTGGAGGTATAGAAAAGTTTCTTTTTTTGTTTTCCCTTTTAAAATTGATGAATAATGTTTGAATTGTTCAACTGTAGTTTTTTAAAATGAAAAAATGAAAGGTTACTTACTTTTTAATGTAACAATCTTTTATATTCATAGTGACCTGTCTCCGCTGTCAAGCAAAGTCCAACACATTTGATCCTTTCATGGATCTCAGTTTAGATATTAAGGTAAGTTCAACTCAATGCTTTGAAGTGTGATAAAGAAAATCTCCATTATGGCTTAATTCAAATTACAAATGCAGCAGTTGAAAAAAAAAAAGGAGAATAAGGTTTATTGAATGTAGGACTATCACTTTACACCAAAAAGACATTATTTGTATGATTTTTTCCCCCCACCTCTCTGCGATTATTGTACTTTTTTTTTCCTTTTCTTTTTTTTCATCAGAACCAAATTGGAACATTTAACTTTTTTATTTTTTTATCCCTCCTATTATTAAAATATGTTTGCACTCTACATGCATCTCACCACCTTTTTTGTTTTTTTTTTTTTTTCAAATTACTCTGGTGCCAACCTTACGTAAAAAAAAAATGTGTCTTACACTTTTTTGCTCATTGTACACATTTTGCTCTGGAGTGTATGTATTATTTAATTTTTATTAAGTATTTTTAACAATCCCACATTCTTTTAGTGTACTTAAACACTTTAATCTGTTTGTTGACTTGGATGTTCATATAGGGAGTTCAATATAGTATTATCTGGGTGGGTCATATCAGATTTTTAAGTGGATTTTATATATTGTCTATAAAAGGTATGTTTATTCATTAATTTAAATTATCAATTATAATACTGCTAGTATGGTCTTATTGCCGATTATCAAATTTAGCGCTAATTATCGTTTTTGTAGGATTGTACGCATTTTAAAAAATCTTACTCATTTTGGATCTTCATTGTACACATTTTCATGGGCCAGGGTTGGCAGCACTGCTCAGTTATGATAACAACTTCTGAACTACATCAATCACATAAACACTGAAAAGGACTTTGTTATATCTAAAACTAATCAGAGAGGTGACTACATTGTTGCTTTTACAAAATATACACTTTTGTTCGAATCTTACACTTTTTGGGTTTTAGGGAGATGAGTCAAGAGAAAGTTAGTTGGTTGTTAAAAGGGATGAATAACCCTTGTATTTTTCTAGAAATTGGGCAAACTATATTGAGCACTATTTTTGATTAACTGATGCTTTCATATCTGTTTTAGGGAGTGAACACAGTAGAAGATGCCTTGACAAAGTTTGTGAAACCTGAGACTTTGGAGAATGAAAACGCCTACAAATGTCCAAAGTACGTAATTGTATTTTTTTCTTTATTTCTTTTACTCCTTTCTCAAATCTGAATTTCATATGACTTTAATGTGTAAGTGTAAGTGCTCACATGTTGATCAGATTCAGTGACAGCTTTAACATGCTGTCAAAGAGAAAAAGTCAGTCCAAAGGATGGGATCTTTTGGATTGACAAGGTCACTCTTAATATGCTTTCTACGCATCTACATGTTATCCATTTCTGTCTTGGAATGAGATTTCATGGTTTTGTTATAGGCCTGGCTTGGATTCTTAGCCAAATGGGAATCAGTCAAATGTATGGTTAGGTTTTTTTCTTTTTTCCTTATAAATCATCTATCTGTTATGTAGTCGTATTGTTTTTCATTTATGATATTAGTGCATTCAAGTATTTCCTTAGCATTGCCAGACAAGGCATGTTTGCATATTGTTCTTGGAATTTCAAAATTCCTGATTTTTGTTCTCATTCCAATATTCCCTAATTTCTAATTATTTTCTGCGATTTTGATTGTATTTCATTATTCTAGACATCACCATCATCATCGCATCTTATATAACTCCCATATTTGTCCCAAATTTTCCCTGAATTTTGTCTTTAACAAGTTGGCAGGTCTAGAATCTCCTCCATATCTCTATTTGAACCAGTCACCTTTATCTTATTTTTCTTTTGGGTGCTTTAACTGCTGATCTGCAAATATTTGACAAAGTAGGCTGAAAATATAATCTTCGACATAAAATGTTCACATCTAGATATGTAAGCCTCCGTAGTCCCAAAACAATTTTAATTTTTTCCTTGATATTGATTTTGATTCCCACCTAATATTAGTGGTCTTGATGGTTTATTACATTGATTTTTGTGTGCCTTGCTTTTAAATAATGTCAAGGGTCTTGGCCCTGTTCCCATAACAATTTGTAATTTTAACAATTGTAATCTTGACTTTTTCATTTCAGGTGTAAACATAAAGTTAGAGCTCATAAGAGGTTTTCCATCCAGAAACCTCCAAACATTTTGACTCTACAACTAAACAGGTTTGTCGTTTTTGTTATTTTAAATTGTGGGGCTTGGTGACTCAGCGGGTATCGTGTCTCCTCTTGTCACAAGTCAAGCGTAATGTCTGGTTGGATGGGTGACAGTGATCACTGGGAATTCTGGGCGAGACATTGTGTTCTTGGGTAAGGCAATTCATATACCTTATCCCCACTTGACTCGGGTGTGAATGAGTTCTGGCTACCAGATGATGGATATTGTAAAAGTGATAGTATAAAAAGGATACCAAACAGGCAACTTATACTACGTGGAGTGGAAAGTTGGTTCCATATTGCCTGCTGAGGGAATACATGAAATATTATGAAATACATTGAATGGGTTAATCCGTTGAAATGTGCTATATAAATGTTCATATTTTTTAGTTAGTTAAAGACTTTATTGCTTATACAATCCCTATACCCATTGTTTTTCACATACCAGTTGGGAGTTTATTCTACAAATTCTGGGTGCCAAACGTTTTTGAGCGTTTTCAATGATTTAATCTTGCAGCGGTCGGTGCTATTTTATGTCAAATTAATGTATGACTTTTTGACAGGATATGACTGCTATTTCCATTGTTTTCAGCAAGAGATTGGTAACTGCGATAAGGTTAACTTCTGGAGAAGATAGAATAAAATCACAGTTGCTAATCTCTTGCAAACAGCAATGGAAACAAAAGTCAAATTCTGGCAAAAGTTGGGTCTTTTTTTTTTTAGTGAAATCGGTCCTGTCACCTCTAGGGCAGACCTACCTATTTGAATATCTTTTGATTTTGTAAATCTTGGGAGGTAAGAAGGTTGTTGTGGCTATAATTAACTTTAAAAATCAACAATTTACTGGCATAAGAAATAAATGACACTTCAATACCCTTGTTAAAATGGCATAAACTTTAAGTTCCAATAGGTTTTAATGACCTATAGATGCTCATGAAGTTTTTTAATTGGAGCCAAAATTTCGTAATTCTACGATTTTGTGTAATAGTGGATATGTCTACTCTAGTGTTAAAGATTGTTGTAGTTCAGGGGTTATAATAAAAGCTTTTGTTTTAAATACCATTGTGAAACCATTTCCTGCAAATAGTTATAATCAAACTGAAGGGAATTTTTTATTATCACCATTGTTTTTTTTTTTTTCCAGATTTGATTTCCAGCGGCATTTGTCTGGAAAAATCAACAGGTTTATTAAGTATCCAGAGCGTATCAACCTTCGGAACTACATGAGTCAAAGACAGGTAATTTTGAATCTTGTTTTGCAAGGATTTATAAAATGCGCTTGGCTCGGCAACTTTGGTAGGAATCTGTAAATGGAAATAAAACTCTGAAAGTCTCAAGACAAGACTCTTTTTTGAATATTTGAATTCCTCCATTTCTTCAATAATTTTGGAGTGAATTGTAAAATGTTTAAATGTAAGATGGCTAGCTAAGTAGAGCTTTCAACTGAGAAATCTGGCATTTCTGCTAAAAATTGCATGGGATAAACATATATCAGGGAAACATGGGCCATAGTCGCAAACCCATCCGGAAACTGCAATAGTTATCGGCCATATCCAGAGTGGCCAACCTTCCCGATTATTTCGGGAAATTCCCTAAATGGATCCACCGTTCCCGATGTCCCGAAACTGCGTTTTTTTTCCCGAAATCAAACCCATCGTAAAAAAAAGACGAATTGCGAATGAAAATCTGTACGAATTTTTTTAGTACTCTTTGCCTAGTAATCGTGTGTAGCGTCGATTGTCTTCTGGGTATCGATTATGCTCTATCCTCTATTATTATAATAATCAAATTTTAAATCTAGCTACTCGACTTTTTCCTTCGATACGGACATACTTGGTGTTCACATTTGAGTTGCTCGTTTTTATCTCCCAAAGTGGAGTGTTGATTCTTCTTTGTTCTTGTTGACATTACATTGCCGCCTTTGCGCATTTGCCGTCATATTTAACTTCATTGACGATCCTTGCTTAGTGTTTTGTGTTTCCCAATGGATTTTTCTTTAAAACTGCGTGATTCATCTATCGTGTGTTATCTGATGTGACTTTTAGATTCATTTTTGGCCACTGGTACATCTACTTAAATACGTGTCTAACTAAATATATCTAGATCTAGACTATCTAGTCTAGATATTCTAGATCGAGTTATCGGCGATCGAGAATCTAGAGATCTACTGATAATAAGCACTAGGATGAAAATTGAGACTTTCTTTTTTCTTTCACTAGCAATTCAGGAGGAGTTTCCATTCATTAAAAAGTCAAACAAAGGTGACACTTTCGGTTTCTGTAGCGTGTGTAATGTTGATATCAGTGTTGGGAGTGGTGGGAAAGATGATATTAAAAAGCACACTGGTGGACAGAAACACCAAATTGCGCTGAAGGAAGGCAAAGCAATTCAGCCAGTCACTTCATTTTTTGGGAAATTAGATGACATAAGCACCATCAGAGCTGAGGTTGTGTGGACCCAGTTTATTATACAAAAATCCCTGCCATTAAGAATCAGTGATGATTTTGGAAAGGTGTTGAGACAGATGTGTCCAGATTCTGAAATAGCCAAAAAATTTTCCTGTGGAAAGACAAAAACCAAGTCCATAGCTGATTGTATTAGTAAAGAAGTTACGTCGGAGTTGGTTGAGAAAATGAAACATTTCCCTTTTGGTCTAGAAACTGATGGAAGCAGTGACAATCACAACAAACTTTATCCCATTGTTGTCACAATTTATTGTACGGAACGTGAAGTTGTGACCGAACTACTGTCTGTTCCAGCCTTAGAAGAGTCATCAACGGCAGTAAACATCACTAAGTTTATGCTTGATGAGCTGCAGAAGTACAAGATTCCCATAGTAAATTGCATGTCTTTTATGTCTAATAACGCAAATGTTATGGTTGGCTCAAAAGGAGGTGTCAGTGTGCTACTGAAGAAAGAGCAACCAAATCTTATTGTGCGGTAACCAAAAATTTTCCCTAATTCAGTTTCTGAAAAGTTGGCCACCCTGCATAGCCTGCTAATACTGCAGGCTGGAAATTTATAATTATAACTTTGTTGAAAAATTTTCATTTTCAAGAACTTGCTGTTCTCTCTCCTTTTATTTCCTTTGATTATGTATCTGAGCATTGTACACATATCGGTTAATTCCCGAGAACAAACAACAAATACTACTGGTGTTGATCTGTCAACTTTGATATTATGCATTCTGTTTTAAAGGGATCTCGGATATCATTTTTCAAATCCCTCATTGTTATTTAATTATTACTTTATTTTTTCCTGTTTTATTCCAGGGTGAGCCAATATTGTATCATTTGTATGGTGTCTTGGTCCACTCTGGCCACAGCAGTGACTGTGGACATTACTACAGTTATGTCAAATCCCCCAGTAAATCCTGGTACTGCATGAATGATTCAATGGTAGGTGAAACAATACCGTGGAAATTGATTGATTTTTATTTGATGTGGTATAAGATAATACATATAATATAATGATATCTCAAGTTTAGAGTGAAATGATCTCAATCCTATATTGCCATTTGGATTTACTGTATCAATTAAAAAGATTTATTATTTTTTTCTGTCTAAACAAAATATTAGCGATTCAAAATATCCAAGCTTATGCCGTTTTCATGAAAGAAGTTGAGAAAAGCAATGCCTGTAAATTTATATTCGTCTCAGTGTGTTTAATATATAAAAGGCTTATGATTAAAAAGAAAATAACAAAAAACGTGACCATTTATAAAGTGCAATATCCCCTAAACGTGTTCAAAACACTTTACAAGGGGTCCCTAGCCAACAGCAACATTTAACATGTCAGGCAAGACATGACTCCTGTTAGGCTATAATACAAATTGTTTTTTTTTTTTTTGACATAGACAATGCTGTTATCTAAGTAAGGTGAGAGAAAGTGAGTAGAGTGCTCTTTCCAAGGACTCAAACTATTATGTGTCACTCAAGAGTGGGACATGAACCCTGGTCCTTCTGGTCTGAAGGATGTGCCATACCACATGACCACATAGCTTAATAATAATAAATTCGATATAATGAATCATATTTCTTACTAAGTAAAATTTGCAGTCCATCTGGCATGTAATAAAGGCTATTTTTAAATAGATTAGATTGACAGTAATTTTGTTGATTTGATTTGTTTAATTGTTAACATATTGTTGGTTTTATTTTTGGTCTGTCTGTTTGTTTTGCCTAAGTTTATTTTGCTTCCCAAAATGTTTTATTTGAAATATAATAATATTACATGACCTTTTTATTTCATAATCATGACTTGGTCACGCATTAGACCTCATACTGTATATTTCTCTTTTCAGGTGCATCAAGCCAACCATCAGAGGGTTTTCTCTGAAGATGCTTATGTCCTATTTTATGCCCGTGTAAATCGCAGCAGTTCTGCGCCTTCCACTCCAAAGAGTGATAATATCAAGTCATCTGCTGTTCCATCTAAGGTTGATCTTTCTGTTTTGTTGTACTTTCTATGTTTTTTTTTTCTCTGATTTAGTGCCATCGTAAAAGAGCTTTTATTTAAAAAAAAAAAGATGAATGATTACTGCCAAGGAATACTGATACAAACACTGGCATTTACAACCCTCCCCCCTCCCCCCACCAAAAAAAATATCAGTATTTTAATTGTTTTTTTTTTTGTTTTTTTTTCGACTATATATTTCTTAAAATTTATCATTTCCATAAAGCTGTGAAGCAACATAAATATTGTGTTTTAAGGCATTAAAAAAGTTTTGCTTCTGTTTTGTTTTACCATATGGGTATAATGAAAAATTATTTTACAATCTTCAATTGATTTTGATAAAAAGATATGATTTCTTTATTGCTGTCAATGATTTGTATTTCACAAACTTAATGGGAATGCCATAATTTTAGATTGAATTTTGGGGGAATCTTTGCATTCTTTTGCCTGGTCTTGTTTATATAACAGTCATGAGAATGACAGTTATAAACTATTTTTGTATTCAATAAAACTTTTCTTTTATGTTGGTGGCTATGTGTATTGTCTTTCTAGTTTGCTTTCTATCTTGGATTGAGACAACTTGATTTTGTCCAAGCCTTGACTGAAGTCTTTTTAAAATTTTTATTTGGTAGGCATTGATTATTCGTTTTTTTTTGTGAGAGATGATAAATTATTTCCTGTAAATGATCTCTTTGACCTAATGTCTTTTAGTATAAGAAACTACCTGAGTGCTCACTCTGTCTGCAAATCGCCATCATTGTCAAAATTTGCGCCCTTGAGGTGTCTCTTAAGTCTTAGAAAAGGATACAGTCACTGGGAGCTAAATCAGAACTGCTCTTCGACTTCAAGAAAACTTCCTTTTCCAGTATGATCATGCGCATGAGCATTCTAGATATCTAACGAGTACATACCTTTCTGTAACCCAGGATTTCTCGAACGATATATATCCATCTCTTCCCTATAAAATTCCATGCCTTTGTGAAATGTCTGTTTTATCGAGCAATTAGCTCGATTAAGTTTGTCAATTTCTTTGGTTGATTTGCTGCCGTTGATGCACTTTGTGGGCGATCACTGTGAGCCTGCTCATTAATGTTGGTGGAGACAGCATCAGTTCCAGCAAAGCATAATATAACCCACCTTTGAACTGTTTGACAACCCACAAGTAATCATAAACACGTTTCAGCCTTTTATGAATGTTTATGGGTGCACATTTCTCTGCAGTAAAGAACTCAGTAACAGCACGCTGTTTATTGCATAATTTATTTTTGTGTGGTTTCTTTGACTGACCTGTTGGAGTAGAGGTTCTATTAAATAAGGTGAATTAAAATCAAGAAATGGCAGCTTAAACCTTTTTGGTGTCCTAATGGAAGAATAAATAATGCACATTTTGATTTATAGTTTTGGTGAATTCAATACAATCAGAGATATTCAATAGGCGTCAAGACTTTTCAGGATAACCTAGTAGAGAGATGCTTAAACCAAATCTACACTCATGAAATAGTTTGGTACTATCTTGGCTACTATCTTGGCTCATTAGCTGAATTATGAATGAATATGAAAAAGCAAAGTCTTGAATCATTAAGGTCGATTTTATGATGAAACTTGCTTGGTAATGTTAATTGTTTTCATTTTTCAACAGAATTCTTTCATTGGTCCAGTATTACCCAACCACATGTCACACAGTAAATCTCACATGATTAATGGGATGCATGGTAAGTAAAAGTTTTTATTGATGTTAGTTTTAATATAAAAATAGCTTTCTGAGATTCTTCGTGTCAGTTAATTGTAACCGTGTCATTTTAATTTCTTTCTCTTCTAATATGTTCTGCTTTGGATTATGCAACTGAATTAGCTCGGTCACCACACTGAGCAGTTGTACTTTTTGGTATTAGAAATGTGGCTGTTACTTCATTTGGACAATTGAAGACGAAAAGTGAGCTTTTATAGAACACAATATCCACTAAATGTATTTGAAATTCTTTAAAAGGGGTATCAAGACAACAGCAACACCTTACATGTAGACACGACATACCTGTAAGGTGCTATTACAGTTTTATTTCAACTTAGTAGACAATGCTATTACCACCAGGTACATTTTTACACCTGAGAATGGTGAGAAATGTAAGTAAATGGTCTTTTCCAAATTCTCTGCTTTGCACTGCCAAACGGCAGACTTGAAATAGGAACCTGTAGGGTCACAAGTCAAATCATTCCACTGCACCACAGAGTCACATAAAATAACTTAAAAAAAAAAAAAAATTTGATCATTTTTTAATATTGTATGTAGGTATTGTCTGACCTAGAATTCAGATGACATTAAATTTTTGTTATGAGAGTCTCATGCCAGAAATGAATTGTTGATCCTAAACAATAATTTAAATGTATTCTTTATTGTTAGAAATATTTTAGGTCTCATCATATTTCTCTCCCAACTCAACAATTTAAAAAATTATTATTATTTTTATTTTTTTTGTGAAGGAAAACCATCGAGTGAAATTGGGATGCCCATACCACGTGAACAGAAAATCTCAGTAAGCACACCTAAAATAGTCTCCCATGCCTCATCCTTGCCTGACTCTCATAGGAAGATTTCATTTCCTATACTCACTTCTCAGCAGAAGAAGTTACAGCAGCAACATGAACAGAACGATAAGGATGATGGAAATCGCATTGTCCTTCAAATCAAACATGGCAACTCAACGACTATGTTGAAGTCTCCTGATGGCAAGTCCAAAGTTGTCAATGGAAATGTCAGTAAATTGCCTTGGAGTCAGAATAAAACAGGTCTTGTGCCCTACAATGATGATGATTCTGATTCTGAGCAAGAAAATAAATCTTCATCTTCATCTTCAAAAATCACAAATATTTCTGCTTCAACTGTGAAAAAATCAACACTTGACCAAAACAGCACAAAATCGCTGCTGTCATCCGGTGATAATAATTTATCTGTGAATCTATCCTCCCATAAAAATAATTCTGTTTCACTTTCTAATGGAGCAGGTGATAATACTTCTCACAAAACCCAACACCGAGAGAAAAAACACTCATCATTATCATCATCAAAAACTCCTTTTGTGTGGGAGAGCTCACCATCATCTACCTCTGATCCCAGTAAATCGTCTGACAGCCAGTCAGATAGTCAACAATATTCCTCCCAATCTCCATCAACATCGAACAGTTGCTACAAATCTCAACTCTCAGATGGCAAACACAGGCCAATTACCTCATCTCATAATTCATCTACCTTGTTATCACCACCAAAACAGTTCGGAGGAAAATCACACCTCTCCCTAGACTTGCCAAATACATCGGGCACTAAGGTTAAAAGTTGTGGAGGTACATGGTACATCTCTCCCCAAGAAGGAGCTCCCAGTCCACGTGGCTCAAACTCCAGCTCCAATAGTGTCAATTCAACATCAGAGTGGATGGTGGAATCAAAAGGTGATTATTAATGATTGCTTTGATATATAGTATAACGTTTTATTCGATACACCTGGTCCTAATTGTCTACAAATGAGGTTGTGCTTGATTTATTTTTTCATTATTCAACCCAGGGAAACTGATGAAAACGAAATCCATCCATAGCTCTCCAGAATGTTTTAATATTATTGATGTCCTTTTGTTTTGAATGTCATGAAAATGATCTTTTGGCACAGCCTCATATATATTTACATCCCATGCAAAACTGTTTAGTTTCTCTTACTCACTTCTCTGACATTGCACCTTCTCTTGGTTCCTTAAAGTTTTCTCTTTGCTCAATCTTCAATTCAGCATTTTAGCACTCCCAGTTTCTACTGAAGACATGGTGACACAATGTGAACTATGTCCTGTACTGTTTTGAACGGGAAAAAATAATTAAAAAGAAATATCAAATTTTTTTTGGTTGAAATTCCTGCTTCAAAAATGTTTCAGTGGTTGGGGGGGGGGGGGGGGGGGGGGGGGGGGGGGGGAATTCAACTTTCTGTTTTCAATATAAACTTAAAGGAATAATCTAAGATGTACTATATAGTAAATTTGCAAATCATAAGGAAAATGTACATTTTTGTGATGGGTGATTAATCCAAACTATTAAAATATGAGCTTACGGAAAAACAGCACATCAGCGATTGGCATCTTGTTTCTTCTTTTTTTATGACATTTAAGTGATGAGGGATTATGACAGAAAAATACATTTAGGACAATGATTCTTCTTTTTGTTCTTCTTCTCCTTAGCACCGGTATTCACAAATAGTGCTCATGGGGCCTTAAAATAGTTCTTTTGGTATCACACAAGTTCATTCATTCTTCTACAGAATCACCACAAGTCACACACATGTCTTGTTCAAATTTCACATAGAATCACGATAAGCAGAATTAAAAAAAATTTTTTTAGACGCTATTTGAAGACTGGCAGACTTTCACTTTGTCTGGTTTTTGGTTGTAAAGAATTCCGTACGATTGGAGCCGAATATGCAAATCCGCTTTCAGTAAACTTTGTTCTTGGGATATTTTTCGCCATTAGCGAAGAACTGGCAGATCTCAGAGATCGAGTTGGTTTGTATTCCCTTACAAGGCAATCGAGGTATTCAGGTGATGTATGGTGAAGACTATTGTAAGCAAAACATGCGATTTTGTATGTTATTCTTTTCTCTATTGGAAGCCAGTGTAGTGACTTAAGGTCTTGTGTTATATGGTCCCAGGGCTTTGTCCTTGTGACTTTGCGAGCAGCTTTGTTTTTCATCAACTGTAGTCTGTTCAGTGATGTTTTAGGTAGTCTGTACAGCAGAGAGTTACAATAATCCAAGCAGCTGGTAACAAGGGCATGGATTAGTGGTTTACGTTTCGTCGTCAATTTAGATGTCCTATTCTGCATATCATTTGGGGGGCGATATGAACCGCCTGACAACACTTTGTCATGTGTGTGTGCATGTCATGGTGAGTGTCAAAATAGAATCCAAGGTTTCGAATGACATTGGAATTTTTTATTACGGATTCGTTGGACATTTGGTCAATGGGTAATTCATTTTCTTTAGCAAGCTTTTGAAACCTTCCTGCCCTCTGATTGTTTGATCTATCCACAGATTCAAGGCATTTGTTGAAAGCTTGCACCATTCTTCTGGAAGTTTTAAATATGACCTTAAAATTTTTAAGTTTGGAGAAAATATGAATAATTATAATGACCTCACAGAATGGCTTTATGATCAGTCTTATGTTAAGTGTTTGAAGTAGAGCTTTCAAATGGAAAGACTTTGATAACCAAAGTCAATTCTTTGTGTAAATTCAGTCTTTTTAAAAAATCTGCAATTCACAAACTTTTAAAATTGGACTTTAGACATCAACTGCTCAAAACTATCAGTGAAATTTTGATTAAGAGTGTGCTAATTTAATAGACAAAAGACTTAAATCTGAGGTGGATATCATAAAGTAGGTTCAAATCAAAATATAGGCCTAGATTAGCGCTATAATCCTTGACCCCGAAATAAAGATAATAAACTGGGTGGGGTTCCTGACCTCCCATAGTGGGCAGGGGGAAAACTTACTGTCTTCTATCCCCCTTTTTGTCTATTTTCCAACATGCTCTTTGTCTTGGAATGCGATTTCTTGGTTTTGTCCTGGCTCTGGTTGGGAGGGAAACAGTCAAATGAATAGTTTGCGTTAAAATGGGAGATATATTTTTGTCTTGTAAATCATCTCTCTATTTTGCACTGTATTATTTTTAGTTTTACTTTTATATATGATTTGTTAACATTTGAGTGTGTTCCTCTTGGTGGGGACCTGTGCTTGGGTCAGGATGAGACATTAAGGTTATCTTTGATAGTGTGTTCTTGGAATCTACATCTGTTCCCTATTTGAACCAGTTCCCCTTTGTCATACTTTTTATTTGATGCTTTAATTGTAATTCTATAACTTTTGACAATCCCATTTCCTTCCATTTTATTGGCGCTGATATGACCTAAATGTTTTTCAAGCACCATAAAACTTTTGAAAACAAAAACAAAACAAAGATGATTTTTTTTTTTAATCTTCAGACGCTCCCAAGAAAAAGACAAGATGAATGTAATTATTGGGGCCATATGGGTTTAATTATTTTTAATTATTTACGCTCCCAAGAAAAAGACAAGATGAATGTAATTATTCGGGCCATATGGGTTTAATTATTTTTAATTATTTATGTACATTGTGGGCAAGGAATTGTTTGCAACTTAAATTAATTCTCTGTAGCAGGAGAAGATTTGAGAGAGAAAGGGCTATTACTATTAACAGTTTTTATTAATTTAATTTTCTCATTGAATTTCAGGAAACCATGTGAAATCTCTTAAAGACAGCAAAGATGTTTCTCAACCTTTAATAATAAACTGCTCCACTGAGAACAAATCCAACGGTGGAAAATTACCAGTTCCTGCAAGAATAGATTCATCTTTACCCTCTCCCAAACGCAAAATATTTTCAAATAATGATAAGCAGCCATCATTTCCCAGTCTATCACAAACCCCTCCTCCTGCTGAATCCAAACAATCAAAAGTTTTTTCACACAACGGAAGTGCCACTCCAGTGGATATCAGTGACAAACAACCACTTTTGTCTCCGGCAAGCTCTCAAAGCAGTGAGAGTAGTTCGAAACAGTTTAGCAAATTGTTTAAATCTAGAAAACGCAAGCTTGAGCATAATTCAAGAGACAGAAGCCAGTCCTCTAGTGATGAAGAGGGTAAAAATTCCTTAAAGAAGAAGAAAAAGAAAAATAAACATAAAAAGGGAAAAGAGGATAGAAAGAAGTTGATTTCAGATTCTGATTCAGAAGACTGTGATAAGGTATCTAATAGTAAAAGCAAAAAACACAAAAAGGAAAAGGATATCAGAAAAAGACAATTGTCTGATTCTGATGACTCTTCATCGACCAGTGACGATAACGCTTCGAATAGTCGAAAGAAAGCCAAGAGTAAAAATAAAAACAGAAAACAGTCCTCAAGGGATTCTGAAAACAGTTCATCATCCAGTAGTGAGGAGGTATATGAATGGGTGGAGAAGACAATTGAATCGCCTTTGTCAAAGGGAAAGGTCAACCCAGGTGAGGAAAAATATTTCTTTTTGTGGTATCTGAATTTGAATCAATTGCAAATTTGTTTTTTTTCTTCATCTTTTTCTCCAAAGTCTTATATAATCTTCATGATTTCTGCTCAGTTTCAAAGAAAAGTATACTGTTATGGTTTCAGATCTGTAAATCCTCAGACTATAATCGGAAGGGTAAATCATCAGTATTGGCGAACAATTGATCCACCAACTTTCTTCCTGTGAAAATTAAAAAGAAAAAAAATGGGTAGTTGAACACTCTTGAATCTTAGTGCTATTAGTGTAATAAAATTTCCTCCTACAGTCAACTCTAGATTTTTAGATTCCCTACTGAAATCTCCTTCGCTTTTGAAATTTTTTTTTTGTTCATTTTTATTTCAAAATGCCAGAATATTTTGTTGATCATTCTTGCTGGCCTTAAAAATGTTGAATTGATAGTGGTGGGAATACACAATTTCCAACTATTCTGTTTTCTAGCATTTACAGGACTGTGATTTAAGGATAGAAGAATCCCATTATTAAAGAGAAATAGTGAAAGAGCAATCACTGATATCATTTGGCATTTAAAATCTAATTTGGCCTTAGGTACAGTTGGAGTTGATCTTGAGTTCTCTTGGATTCATTGATCCAAGGACCACTTTATTCCTTTATATATGAAAAGAAGAATGGATTCTTCAAACGTTTCTGTAATATTGCAGCGAAAAATAGGGTAGAACTTATCTCCTTCCCCCCCCCCCCCCCCCCCCCTGCCCCATTTTTATTTGTGTTGAGCTTATAAACTTGTTCAGTATTGTGACAATGTTGAAAATGCATATTGGTAAAATTCTTTACTATAAAATCTGAGGTGCTTCTCTCTTTATTTTCATTCTACACCCATAGTACAACTACATATTAGCGTATCAAGAATGTTAAGTAGATCATGTAAATGGCTTGCTTTTACATCTTCTATTGTCTTTAGTTTGCGTTCAGTCTTGGAACCATCACATCAAAGACGACGTGTCAATCAGACGAGATGATGATATTAAATCCAAGAAATTGACCTCTTGGGATGGTGCAAGACACTCAAAAGTCAATAAGGAGTTGGAAAAGAATTTGGACTACAGGAATCAAGGTAACTGTTGAAGTGAATTATATGATGCACATTATTATTAATTGTATTATAATCTTGAATACAGTTTGTTTCTTGTTTGCAATTGATTTGAAATATGTTCATTTTTACTTTCCCTCCCATAGCATGCATAGTGCAGACCTGCCTCTTCACGAAAAAGGAAATCAGTATGACATTGTAAAAAAATCAGTATCTGGGGAAAAAAATCAGTATGAGACGTAAAATTATCCAATGGTTGGGCTACTCACCTAATTCTGACAATTTGACACTCAAACTAACCAAAGCGTCACAACCTTCCCCCCCCCCCCCCCCCCCTTATTTTTCCCCAACACCCAAAATGGCACGCACAACGCCAATCTGGCAATCGGACTACTAACTTATTTAAAGATGGTGGCACTGGGTAACGAGTCAGAAGCCAGGGACCGCGGTGGTTTACCAGTACAGCTCGCTGTCGCTTCACAAAGGAAATGAAAACTAAATAACGCGCCATGTGTGTTTTCTATCTGTGTGAGGGCATCACAAAGAGGCTCGCTACGTCAAGTGATCTATCGAGGTATCGCAGGACGGGTCAAAGTTCACGAGACTTGAAAATTTTAACGTGCAACGTAAAGCACAAAGTAAACGTAAAAGAGAGGGTGGAGGGCTGCGGGCCCTTGGTCACTTGGTGAAATCGGTACGATCGGCATGCAGATCGGGAAATCGGTACGATCGGCAAGTAAGTCGGGAAATCGGTAAATACGAAAAAAAGGTCTTGCAAATCGGTATGATACCGATTAATCGGTATGAACGGCAGGTCTGATAGTGATGCCATGTAAACACTTTTTTAAAGAGCTAACAAAATAAAATTCCACCATCAGGATGGAATATATTGAGATAATTTTGGCATTTGATATTTATGGGAGAAACAACACATTTTAGCGATGATGAATGGAATTTACGCTGGGTAGGGTCTTTTGACCTCCTATGGTAGGCGGGAGGTCACTTGCTGTGCCTTCTATCTCCCTATATCTGTTTTCTGAGTTGCTTTCGGTCTTGGAATGGGATTACTCGGATTGGTCCTGACTCTTTTTGGAGTCTTTAGCTGAAGGGGAAACATTCAAATGTATAGTGTTAGTTTTGAGAGATATTTTTCCCTCTTGTAAATCATCTCTGCTATGCATCGTTGAGTTTTAAAAATTTTTAAATATATAATGGTTTGTAGTAATTTGAATGTATTCCTCAGTGGGATCCTGTGCTTGTGTCTGGATGAGAGTACACTGATAGTGTGCTCTTGGAATCTACATCTGTTCCTTATTTGAACCATTCCCCATTTGTATTCCTTTTTCTTATGTGCTTTCAATTGGAAATCTAGAATTTTTTTTAATTATCCCATTTTTTTCCTTCTTTTATTGGCACTTAAAGGACCTAAATGAAATCAAGCAACTCTGGTTTTTTTAATTTTTTAATCTCTATCATTTATTACTTTTTTTTCTTTCTTTAATGTTTCAATTTGAATCATTTTTATATTATAACATTTACAGTGGTATCATGGGATGGAGGAAAAAGTCAGTTGTCCAAAGATTTAGAGGATAGTAGAAAGGCCAACAGATTACAGGAGATGACTGACGAATACGACCAAGAATTGGATGCTGGAAAGGCAAGCAATTGTTTTTTTTCTCTTTATCGTGCTATATCAATCCATGAATGATATTTTTTAATTGATCAGTTTTACCAATTCCTTCATTTAATTTTATAAGATATTAGTGAACATTGGATTTGCTTTAGAAGTGAAGCTCTCAACATCACTTTGAATTGGATACTAAGCTGCTGGAAGCTGTGTACTTAAAAAAGTAATGTCCAAAAATGAATATAACAGCTTCAAAAAAAGTACAAAACACCAAACGTGGAACATTTTGTGCTCAAAATCCTTCTCAGGGGTGGGGCTTTCCAAGACCAATTTCAGGGGGAAATTTTGCGTAGAGCATTAAAATCACAACTTAAAAGAGACATAAATAAAAGTTTTGATGCAGTCTTTTCCGAGGGCTGAAATCACAAATACGAGGATATACGAGGATCAAGGTTCTCACAAAATTCTGTGGATTCGAGGAAGAAGCCAACCCTGACCTTCTTCTGCCTATAACAAAAACAGTAAAAGCGTAAATACATCACTTTAAAATACTACAAACATCAGTTTTCTGTGTTTGGTATTTTCTTATTCTTTGAAACTGTTATTTTCATTTTTGTACATTACTTTCAAATGAATGTTACACTTGACTCTTAGATCAAAATCTAATTGTTTTATTTGATATCATCTATAATAGTCAAGGTCAATTTGAGACTTTTTACAGCAGCAACTCATCATGGCATTATTCAGAACTCCAGGCTGAATAATAGATTGACTATTAAATAAAAAATGTACTGTTTGATATCACAAAGTAAAAAAACCCCAAAAACTTGAGCATTTATGTATATAGAACAATATCCACTGAACATGCTCAAAGCACTTTACAAGGGGTCCCTAGCCAACAGCAACGCTTAATATTAAGGATGTGACATGACACCTTTTACAATTTTTTTCAGACAGAGACAATACGGTTAACGGCCACGTACTCATTTTTACACCTGAGTTATGGGGATAAATCCTTTTCCAATGATTCAACTATGCACTCACCACGACCTTCCGATCCAATGACAATTGTCATACCACAAGACCACATAGCCGTACCTCTTGAGAGTAAAGACTGAACCTTATTCTTTATTTCTACTGTGAACATTATTATCACATGTTGTAAATATAATGGGTTAATTTCGTCTTCTTCTGTTCAACTGAATTACACAGGTTAAAAAAGTCAAACACCACAAAGAAGATTCTGGCAGTGGTTCATCTCACAATCCATTCCAGCAATTCAACAATTTCAAAAATAAAAATGTAAGTACATTGACTAAATGTGGTTCTTCTCCCTCTCCCCCTCTCCCTTCTCACTCTCTATCATTTTCAATGTGGCTTTACAAGTCTGACGTCAAAGATTTATTTGAGAAACAGTGATCAGAATTACAGGATTCTTTGGGAATTTGAGTAGCGACACTTTCTCCTAAATAGGAGCATATTGATTTTTATCCCAAATTTCATTGTGTAGGCTTTCATTTTAGCCTTTTGTTCACTCAGGTGTAATGCCAGATTTGTGTGGTGAGCCACAAGTCTCCAAATGATTTTGCAAAGATTAGATAATCCTTTTAAGACTAATTGCAAGAATACACAATGAAGTAAATTGTGCTATCCATCATATTGTAGAAATAATAATTTCATGTTTAATGAGGCAGAATGGATGTGTTTATTTGGCTTTACACAATTTTTTTTTCACAATCATATATTTGGTTGGACAATTCATCTAATTATAACAATGGGGCAATCATAAACATCCGCCTTACTTTACGGTTTAGAAAAAGATATCCCTCAATTGTCTTTTTTTTGTTTTTGTTTTTTGCAAGCATTCCCCCCCCCCCCCCCCCCCCCCCCCCCCCCCCCCCCCCCCCAAAAAAAAAATAAAAAATAAAAAAGGCCTAATAGATCTTTATTTAATTTTTAAAATGTTTTTATCAGTTGATTGGTAAAATTCAAATTCTTCTATTTTTCTTGAGTAAACATGTTACCCAATCATCTGTATTACATCCATTCTAGAAGTAATTTAAAATTGTGACTTCAGAATTGAAGATTCTATGTACATCATTGCCTGTAGGGATAGTGAACAAATAAAACCCCCAAAACCCTCAAAGACTCACTTGAAAACTTAAGTTTAAAATTGTAGAATCTTTGAGGTCATGGTATGGGTTGATTTTGTGATTGTTATTCCCTGTTCCATTGTAAAAAAAAGACTATTTCCATGTAATTGTTCTCCCTCCAGTCTTTTTCATTATAACTCTAAATCATTCACAGTGCGAGGAGAATGGTGAAACGTCATGGTCCCGAGATCACAGCTACTTTGACCGCCGTGATGACAGTAATTACCATAAAGGCAGCAATGGCAGTTACAGGACTGATAATAATTATAATAATCATTACAGGCACAGCTGGCACAACAACAAGTCTCAACACAAATCATACAATAGGCACCATGGGAACAAATTTAATGGAAACAGAAGGTACTATTGATATGTGAATGAAAAACATGCTGAAGTCTTTTAAAGTATTTTGATATATTTTAAAAGATATTAAAATGATAACATGCTTAACTATTTCATAAAAGTTAAAGTTTTGTTATTGGGTTAATTACATCTTTAAATCACAATCACGGTGATGTCTTGTCACCTTTGAAGACGAAGTGTTTATTTTATCATTCAATATTATGAAGTGAAGTGTGCTCAAATGATCAGTCCTTAATTTTTATCTGCAAGTTCTAAATTTGCACCACTTTGCTGCTTATGAATGCCACATCTGCTTGAGTTAAGAGACTATAGTTGCGTCAAGTGTTCAGGTTTTCTCCAAAATTCCCTTTTTTTGGATGTCTCCTACTCAAAGCAATTGCTTAAGATATTTTTTAGCAAGCGAATTTGATTTGTGTTATTACCTCCCATGTATTATCACTATAACTGTATTATGCTTATTGCTTTTTGCATAAATAATCACATTTACAGTGTTATTGTGGAAGTGTACTCTATAAATCTTTTTACCTTATTGGTTCATGATTTTGAATTATAAAATTGTTACAGTGTTCTACAAATAGGCAAGAAGTAAGGGAGATTATTTAAAGTGAAGTAACTTTTACTTCTTCTCATCAATTTTATGCTGGTCTGAAATATTTATTAAATGTGCTTTTTTTTTGGGTGGAATGCCATTTTAATTTCCCATGAAACTAGAGTATGTTGGTGAAATATAAATTTATATGATGTAACTTTCTTTGTATTAAGAATAATTTAAAACAGCAGTTTTGGAGCAGAGTTGAAATTGAATTCATGCATTTATATTTGTAAACTAAACTTTGTGAGGGAAGGAAAGGGTGTGAGGAGGCATCCAGTTATTTATGGGATTTGTAACTTGGCAGCTGTGCTAATCTATAGTCTCAAGCTGTGAATTGTTCCTTGCCCACTGTCTAAAGACATGTATTGGACCAGTCCTTCTATTGCTGAACTTACGGTTATGAATTCAAAGAAACAGTCAAGCTGTATGTTAGATTAGAGTGTCAATACCATGCATACTTCAGTTATAATTGACTGTCATTGTTGTATGTTAGCACTGAAAGGGGACACGGCAGCAATTTTTACTTTCTGATAAGATGAAGCAACTATTATTTGTTTCTTGTAAATATATATATTGTATGAAAGGTTGAGTGGAGTTTCCAATGAATGGTCTTTGATTTTTTTTGTTGAACAGTACAACCAAATGTTAATGTTGTATTTAAATCAATATATTCTTAAATATGCTACTTTATATACCTATATTGAATAATCCTTATGGTTTAATGTTATGTTTCCTTGTAACACAGGGGTAGAATATTGACATATATATATATATGTATAAATAGAGAGTGCTTTTTGTTATTGTGGTCACCCAAAATGTGACATATTTTGTAAGGCGGGTAGTAAGGTATGTAAAGAAGTTTTGTATGGTGTGACTTAGTATGATATGGATATGCATTGCTCTTCTCAATTTCACTTTGCTTTTATTTCCTCTCCATTGAAACATGTCATATAGCTGTTTTCTCAAATTCATTATAAACTTACATTGCATTGAAAGATAAAAGTGTTGAAGAAATGGTGTAGACTTTTTATTTCAAAACAATCTGAAGTGTTTATTCGGATTAAAAATCCAATTCTAATTTTAATCAAATGCACTCTACTGATGCAAAAATCGGGACAAAAGTCTTGAAAAAATCAGGGCACAGGGGGGAAAAAAAAACTAGGACTCGTACTTACCCTTTTACAGAAATAAAACTCATCAAATCATTTTTACACTCTATACAGGCCTACATGTGAGAATTTACTTATTTCTTTCTTTGGCGGGTAGACTTGGTGACGGCTTTCAATCACAGCAGGATTTCTTTCTTAAGATCATTTTCATTTTTATGAGAATCAGATCGGAATTAGAAGTTGCCTTGGAGTTAGGAAATATAGCTTTCCAAATCTCAGAGAATAGGTTATAAAAAAAAATACGGATAAAGATGAGACACAAAGAATTTTCCTCTAATAGACCATACTGTTAGTAGAAACCATACTTGAAGCAATGAAAGCATGATTGACAAATGAATGAGTGAGGGTGAATTTGATTCTGTCATTGATGATCAATGTGCACGACAATACAGTGTATCAATTACATTTAGGGTATCATAAAATGGAATATTTGATTTGAGGCCGCTCATCCATTGTTCATAACTATATAAACTTGAGCTTTTGTATAGCGCAATATCCACTTAATGTGCTCAAAGCGCTTTACAATAAAGCTTTGCTTTGTAATAAGTAGAACGTGACATGACGCCTGTTAGGCAATATTACAATTTTTTCCGACAGAGACAACGCTGTTAAAGGTCAGGTACTCATTTTACACCTGAGTACGATGAGTAAGAACCTTTTCCAAGGACTCAATATGCACTGAACGAGCTTGAACTCAGGACCTTCTGATCCGAAAGCGAGTGTCATACCACTAGACCATGTAGCCGCACATGTAGGAACATGCAGGGTTAAGGCTGGGCTAAACAGAATTAAAATATCGATATCCATGAGCAAATTACACCTGACCCAGGAGTTTGTGTCGATTAAAATACAAAATTTAGATCCAGGCGTGAAATATTGGGAAATCGGTGACTGTGTTAAATTTTAAATTTAGAAATAGGGACCATCCTGATTAACTCTGTACAGTCAGCAGGTCTTCAAATCTCCCCTGGAAAGGTGAGCATATAAAAGATCAGAATTAGGATTGAAATAATGGAAAATATTGATTAAACATAAAACCTGTGATACATCAGACTTCCGGCTAAAAGAAAACTGTTGACAATAACGTCGAGACATCTGATGGTGACTTGTGTTTCATGTAAATATAATGTTGTTATGATTGTTATAGAGGAGTAGACGCGAAATTCATGTTACCATGCATTTAATTCTTGCATACCCGTTAATCATCATGACCATCTCCTTTTTGACGTAGCAATATAAATTTGGTGGCCCACAGCCTCTAGCTGGTCTATTCTTTTAAAAGTTGACCCAGACACTCGATATTGAATTTTATGAATTATGAAATTTGATTGCCTGGGTGGGGTTCCTGGCCTTCCATAGTGGGCAGGGTGGCACTTACTGTGTCTTCTATTTCCTTATGTCTTGTTTTCCGATTTGTTTCTTTCGTTGCCTTGGCTCTGGCTGTAGTGTTTGGCTGGGAGAGAAACAGTCAAATGCATAATTATTGTTTTGGGAGATGATTTTTTTTCCTTGTAAATCATCTCTCTGTTATGTATTATTATATTTGTTATTTTTAATGTATAATGTAAGCATTTGAGTGTATTCCTCTTTGTTGGATTTTGTGCTTGTGTCCGGATGAGACTTATAGGTGATCTCAAACTAAGTACATTGGTGGTATGCTCTTGGAATCTTCATCTGATCCCTATTTGTTCCCATTCCCCTTTGTCTTACTTTTTCTTGGATGCCTTAATTGTAATTCTAGAACTTTTTACTATCCCATTTTCTTCCTTTTTACTGGCGCTGATATAACCTTATTGTGTTGCAAGTGCTGTAAAACCCTTAAAAACAAAAACAAACCAGTGGGGACTTGTACTGGTGTCTGGGTGAGATTTTCAAGTGAACTCAAAACAAAGTACATTGATGTTGTGCTCTTGGAATCTACATCTGTTCCCTATTTGAACCAATTCCCCGCTGTTTTACTTTTTCCTCAAATCCTTTTAATTGTAATTCTAGAATCTTTTTACTATCCAATTTTCTTCCTTTTTTATGGCGCTAATATGACATAAATGTGTTGCAAGTGCCATAAAACTCTTAAAAACAAACTAAAAACAAAACAAATTTGATTGCGATTGATATAAATTTATTAACAAGATTGAATGTTGTTTCTTAAAACTTAAAATTGATCAAAATTCGAATAATTATCAGTCATGACGTAAACTCAACAATTTTTTGCGGCGTTTAAATCCAGATTGAAGTCAGTGGGTCGTGTTTATATAACCAGATTACTGTCATTGCCATAGATATTAGTTATAAGACAGATTTATTTGTAAGTAAATATCATTCGCTATGAGTATTTACTTGTATTGACTTCTACGACAAACTGGGTACCTGGGCGGGGTTCCTGACCTTCATCCCATAGTGGGCAGGGAGGCACTTATTGTGTCTTCTATCCCCCTATATCTGTTTTCCAACATGCTTTCTGTCTTTGTCTTGGATTGAGATCACTTTGTTTTATCCTTACCCTGGCTGGGAAACAGTCAAATGTGTAGTTGTTAAGATATTTTTTATCTTGTAAATCATCTCTCTGTTATGCACTGTATCATTTTCATTTTACATAAATGTCATTTGTAGACATTTGAGTGTATTCCTCTTATTGGACTGGGTGGGGTTCCTGACCTCCCATATTGGGCAGGAGGTCATTCTGTGTCTTCTGTCCCCTTTTATCTGTTTTACGAATTGCATTCTGCCTTTTCTTCGAAGCTGCAGAGCATCTAGTTGAGCGGTGTGTTGTGACGAAGCTTCCGGGCGGGTTTGCGATGGTGCATGAGTGCGATAAAGAATTTGCTGATTGGATTGATCTTCATAACATAGTAGTGTGAGCACCATTAGACGCTGCTGCCTTGTCTTGGTTTTGTCCTGGCCATGGCCAAAGTCCTTGACCAGGAAGGAAACAGTCAAATGTATGGTTTTAGTTTTGGGAGATGATATTTTTTCCTTGTAAGTCATGTCTCTGTTTACTATTGTATTTATTATGAATATATATATATAGGTTTCTAAACATTTGAGGGTCTTCCTCTTAGTGGAGGCCAGGCCAGGGTTTGTGTCTAGATGAGACTTTCAGGTGATCTCAGACTACACTGATAGTGTGCTTTTGAAATCTACATGTTCCCTATTTCAATCCTTCCCCTTTGTCTTAATTTTTCTTGGGTGCTTTGAAATTGTAAATCTAGAATCTTTTAAAAAAAAATTTTCTAACGCTGAAATCACCTAAATGTGTCGCAAGCACCGTAATACCCTTAAAAAACAAAAACAAACAAACCTCTTATATTGGAGACCTTGTGTCTGGATGAGACATTTAAGTGATCTCAAAACTAAGTACACTGATAGTGTGCTCTTGGAATCTACAGCTGTTCCCTATTCGAACCAATTCCCCTTTGTCTTGCTTTTTCTTGAGTGCTTTAATTGTAATTCGAGAACTTTTTACTATTCCATTTTCTTCCTTTTTACTTATGTTGAAATGAACTAAATGTGTTGCACGTGCCGTAAACCCCTTAAAAAAACAAAGCAAAACAAACTGGGTACTTGTTGGGGTCTTTGCTGCGTCTTCTACTTCTATCCCCCTATATTTGTTGTCTGAGTTGCTCTCTGTCTTTGGAAGGGGATTACTTGGTTTTGTCTTGGCCCTTGCCCGTATTTCTCGGCTGAGAGAAAAGTCTATGTTAAACATCTCTCTTTTATGTAATGATGTTGTATTTTTTGTTTTGAGCATATATTGTAAATTTTTGAGTGTATTCCTCTTAGTGGGATCCTGTGCTGGTGTCGGGATGAGGTCCAACTAAATACATTGATGGTATGCTCTTGGACTCTACATCTGTTCCCTATTTGAACCATTTCCTCTTTGTTTTAGATTTTCTTGAGTGCTTTAATTGTAATTTTAGAATTTTTGGATTATCCCATTTTCTTCCTTTTTCACTGACCTAAATATGTCGCGAGCGCTGTGAAGCCCTTAAAAACAAATAAACATAATATTTGTTGAGCGCTCTTCCTTACCATGAGGAAGTGCTGAGAGTGCTTTACAGGAACTCGAGCATATTAATTCGGGAAAGAGCAAATTTTTAAGATTCTTTTTAAACATTTCTTCTGATGGACAATGTCTTACTTTTTTTGAAAGATTGTTCCAGGGCATTCAGACTTTTCTAGAAAAAGAGGGTCCTCCACATGTCGCCTAAGAACTCTATCCTAGAGTAGCTGGCAATTTTCCATTAGATGATGAGCGAAGGGATCGGGTAGATTATATGGATGTATATAACTTCAATTTGTCGTAAATATAAGTTGGTTGACATGTGTTAAGACATTTGAAGCATCATGAATTTTTTTGCTCTGTAATTAAATTTTTGAAAAAGTGTATGAGACAAAGTAGAAATATTTAATTCAAGAAAAATATCAGCCTGCTGCAACTTGAGATAGAACCCAGACTTTTGGATTATCAGTCAGACGTGCTACCATTATCTTCACCAAAGAAGTTGCTTGATAAATTTCCACACAATATTATGTCATTTCTTTGTTAATTAAAAAAAAGTTAAATTATTTTCCTATTATTATTCATGATGTGTATGTAGCACCATCAGGGGGAAACAGTTTTCTCAGCTCGGATATCTTCGATTATATTTACATAATTATTTAATTTTTTTTTGTCATCAAATTCATTCGGAATGGAAGAAAAAGCTTGTGATTTGTCTTAAATTGAAATATTATATGGACCTGTTAAAAAAACCTTTAAAGTTATTTATCAAGTTTGTATTGATGCTTTGGAAAGATATTTTGGTTTTGATTTTAATTTCTCCTTTTACATTCTAGGTATATTGATTCGTTTTTTTTTCTTTGCCATTTATACTTAAGTCATTATTTTTCACCCATTCTTGTATATAATGTAAAGTACCTTCACACGCACATATTTGGATTTAAAATTTATGTGGAAGGGATTGCCCAGAGTTTTGTCCTGTTCAATCTTCTCACACTTCTATTTAGGGATGGATTTATTTTTCATGGTTATATCCATATTTTTGATTGTCAATGGCACGATCCTCTGTAAGAATTATAGTCTTGTAACCTCATCTTACATGACAACTTGTCTGTAGCTTGTATAAATCTCATTTAATGAAAAGGTTATCCATGGTTTTATGAAAATTTGTTCGAAGCATTATTTTTCAATGGTCATCTGGGATTTTTTTTGTTATTCTTCATGGTGGTGAATGAATGACTCTTAATCATTGTGCTCATTCTGGGTGGGGTTCCCGACCTCCCATAGTGTGTCTTCTATCCCCCTGTATCTGTTTTCCAATAGCTTTCTGTCTTTGACTTGGAATGAGATAACTTAGTTTTGTCCTGACCATGGCCGGAGTCCTTGGCTGAGATGGAAACATTCCAATGTATGGTTATAGTTTTGGGAGATTATATTTTTTTCCTTGTAATTCATCTCTCTGTTATGTACTGTTATTTTTGTATTTTAAACATATGATTTGTAAACATTTGAGTGTATTCCTCCTAGTGGGATCTTTTGCTGGTGTCTGAGTGAGACTTTTGGTTGATCTCAAACTAAGTACATTGATAGTTTGCTCTTGGAATCTACATCTGTTCCTTATTTGAAACATTCTCCTTTATCTTACTTTGTCTGCAAGTCCTTTTAATTGTACATCTAGAATGTTTTTTAGAATCCAACTTTCTTCCTTTTTACTGGCGCTGATATGACCTAAATGTGTTGTAATGTAAGCGCCGTAAATACCCTTAAAAAACAAACAAAGTTGCTCTGTCCTAGAATATTGTTTTAACGTATCAAAGTTTGGTTCTTGGACCATTTACTTGTGAATGAAAAGGACAATTATTGGGAGTAATAGAAATGATATAAATATAGAGAAAAAAGAAGTTTTGGTAGGTACAATAGGATGAGAGTGATGTGAAGGCTTAGAATATGAAAAAATTAAGTTAGTTGTTATATGAGGTTGTGCCAAAATGTCATTTTCATAAAATTCCACCCAAAAAAGACACGAATTTTCAGCTATTTTGGAAAATTGAGTTTTTATCTGTTTCTCTGGATTAAATGATAATAAAAATTATTTTAAAAATGGGTTTAGCATTGGAATTATATCAGGAATATCTTCTCAAATGGTCGAAAAGAGTGGACTATATTTTTTTTGTTTTTTTTTCTTTTTGTGGCAGACGATCATTTTTTTTGTGTGGATATTTTTCATCTGAGAAAATGATGACTAAATATTCCCCAGCTTTTTAAAATAATTTAAAATTAATGTATTAAAGTATAGAATGTTATGAAAACGATATTTAGGCCAGTCTTATATTGCGTTCTAGATTTGACTGATATTCATAAATGAAGATTTGAAATACATTTCAAAAATAAGAGTTACATTATGGTAAGTATAATTAGAATTGTAAGTTGTTTTGGTGATTGTATATTATTATTATTTATTACACGTTTGTTTGTGATTGTATTTTAACATTATGAATACCGATTGTATTGGTTATACCTTTCACATTGTATGTTTCTCTTTGTCAATCTATGTGATATGGTAAATGAATAATTATCTAGTTATTGTTTTGACATGATTGCTCGACAAAATTCTACAATTTTCCTGGTTATAAATGTCACTCATTAAATTCTTCCCCAAATGAAAACCTTTATTATCATTTCTCTTTTTAATTGTCAGATTTTGTTTTGATTTCTGGGTGGGGTTCCTGACCTCCCATAGTGGGCAGGGAGGCACTTACTGAGTTTTCTATTCCTCTATAGCTGTTTTCCAATTTGCCTTCTGTCTTGGTATGAGACTACTTAGTGTTGTCCTGGCCCTGGCTGGGGGGGGGGGGGGGGAACTTTTGAATATATATTTAATGTTTTGGAAGATATTTTTTTTCCTTGTAAATCATCTCTCTGTCAATGTATTGTATTTGTTGTTTTGAATGTATAATGTAAGCATTTGAGTGTATTCCTCTTAGTGGGATCCTGTGCTCGTGTCTTTTAGGTGGTCTCAAACTCCTACACTAATAGTGTGCTCTTGGAATCTACATCTGTTCCCTATTTGAACCATTCCCCTTTGGCTTGCTTTGATTGTAAATCTAAAATATTTGGAACATAAAATAGCTTTTCACATTCTTTTTTAGGTAGTTCAATACCATGACATCGAATTAGTAAAGGACCAGGAATAAGTGACATCGAACATAAATTGTCTGTTCAAGACAAGTAACAAAAACAAAAAAAAAAATAGCCAAACACATTTCTTGTGTATGTAGATTCCTTGTAATACGTAATACAAAGAAAAAGGCGTCTCCTCACTCAAAAAAGAATAGATAAGACATGAGAAATCAGTTTTTTTCTTTCTATTTCGTTATGTTCTGTAGAATCTGCCTTAACCAGTTAACCACCATAGGGGCCTACTCTGGAAAAACTCCTATTTAAAAATTTGTCCAGAAATCTGGTCCTTCAAATATCGATCGATTTAAATGACCCTCATCTTGACCTCAAATATTTTAATACAATTTTTTAAAAAGAGTATGGCAGTTAACTGGTTAAAAACAAAATGCTGAATATAAGAAGAGTACTTGTTAGTTTTAAAGCGCTTGTCCTTGTAACGCATTTAGGTCATTTCAGCGTCAGTAAACAGGGAAAAAATGGGAAAGTAAAAAAAATCTAGATTTACAATTTAAAGCAAACGAGAAAATGGAAGACAAAGGGGAATGGTTCAAATTGGGAACAGGATGTTATTCCAAGAGCACACTATCAGTGCACTGTTTGAGAACACCTATGTGTCGCTAGCGCCATAAAACTAAAACCCTTAAAAAAATAACAGACATCACCTAAAAGTCTCATCCAGAACCAAGTATGGGATCTCAGCAGAAGAATACATTCAACAAATCATTATTTATATTATAAAAACAGGAAATATAACAATACACAAAGATGATTTACAAGGGGAAAAATATCATCTCCCATCGACTGTTTCCCTTCCAACCGAGGTCTCTAACCAAGTCAAGGACAAATCCAATAATCTCATTCCAAGACTAAGACAGAAAGTAATGTTATATCAGCGCCAGCAAAAAGGAAGAAAATTGGATAGTAAATAGTTCTAGAATTACAATTAAAGTACCTAAGAAAAAGGAAGACAAAGGGGATTAGTTCAAATAGGGAACAGATGTAGATTCCAAGAGCACACTATCAATGTACTTAGTTTGAGATCACCTAAATGTCACATCCTGACACAAGCACAGGTTCCCCACTACGAGTAAGAGGAACGCACTCACATGTTTTCAAATCATATGTAAAACAAAAATAATACAATGCATAACAGTAACAGAGAGATGATTTACAAAAACATCATCTCCCAAAACCCAAGCAAGGGTATCCAGCCAGGGCCAGGACAAAACCGAGTGATCTCATTCCAAGACAAAGTCGGAAGACAGCATGTTGGAAAACATACAGGGGGATAGAAGACAGCAAGTGCTCGCTGGCCACTATGGGAGGCCAGGAACCCCACCCAGATAGAGAAATTAAGTACATCCCAAGAACTAACATGTTTAAAAATCAACAACAAAGACATGCGAACAGTCTGAATTTATTTTATTACCAAGTTGAAAATGATTCTACCTTACAAAAACAGAACAAAACAAACTATAATTAAAAAGAGCTAACATCCATGATCTATGTATTTGGATGACATATATGCAAACACTCAGCATAAGATCTCACAGAGATGTAGCAAATGTTTATAATATTGCACATTGCTCAACATTCTTGGTGCAATTCTTGGAAAAAGAGAAAAATGACAATTATACAATCATGACAGAATTTAGTAGAGAATGCAATGTAATCTACTTAATTACACATGAAAACTGATACTATATAGCCTTTATAACTCATGCGAATCAACGCATAATGACCAGATTATATAATCTAGGATGTCCTATCAATCATGATTACACTATAGATCCGTATTGAAACATATTTATGGGCCATATTTGACACTATGACTTATGTCGGGGGCACTTGAATCCTGAGATAATAAGCCAATTGTAAAAATAGAAATTAACCCCCACACACATTCTCTTCTTTCTCTCTCAGATACACACCGATATCCATCCACAATTATTAATTTGTAAATCCCATGAAACTCTGGAGAGTTTGTGGTTTTTTATTGATGACCATGATTTTCAATGGCCCACACAATCAATTTTCATGTTTCAACATATTAACTAAGGACAACTGGCGTTAATATTTTCTTGTTTTCAGGAGTTTGCACCACGTCTATGTCATATCTGTACCAGTGAAAAGAAAGATGATGGGATGATTTTAATTATCTTCACTTTAAAAAAAAAAAAAGGTAAAAAATTGTAAGAAACAGGGGTTACATTCTAACATTGAATAAAAGTAGATCTCAAGAGCATTTGATTCAGGTTTTTAGTTTGAACCTACCTCAAAATCCCATCTAGACGCAAGCACTGGACCACCTACAAAAACGAGATGAAACGGTTACACAATACATTCCAATCGATAACGTAACATAGATGATCAATAAGGAATAATATGATCATCTCTAACTTTAACAAAAAGAAACAATCATCAGATTGCTTTCTGCTAAGTAAATTAAACATCTAAGTCAAGGATTTGGCAATATAAACCAAACAGTTTTATTCCTGAAATAGGATGACATGTGGAAAGGGATAGAAAAAACATCAAAGGCGTGAAGCCTTGTAAAGCCTACCCAAGGGACAATATATGTCTCCAATCTAAAGAGTATCTCTATCCACTGTTAGAGACAAGTATGGTTTCCTCGAACACACAGTTTCCCTGAACTCATTCGAATAGCCCAATTTTTTTTCCTTATTAGTCTCTGTGTACAATTTTCTTGAACTACAGTTTTCTCGAAATTTTTTTTGCATGTCCCGAATCGTGCTCTTATTCCAATTTCAAAGCAAAAAATATAACATATTTAACAGAAGCACTGGTAGTTCTTCTTTGAGAGGAAAACAAATCAAATATTAAAAAGTATAAAGAAAAAAATACAGACTCTGCCCCCTCGTTCCATTCTCTCTTCCCCCCCCCCCCCCCAAAAAAAAAAAAAAAAAAAAGAAAAAAACAATAATAGACAACAACAACAAAAATAAAAACAAAACAAGCGAACAAAACCCCAAAGAACACATACAAACAATACCCTAACAATGTAAAAATCTTATACATATTCATACCATTTGATTTCTGAAGGCTCTATCGGAATACACGAATCTAAACATTGATTCAAACGACACAACCCCCCCCCCCCCCCAAAAAAAAAAAAAATGATAATGCAACATAACATTTTAAAAATCTGCATTTCATTTGTGCGTAGTAGTAACGATTGCGATGCATTGTTTGGAAATAGTAAATAAATTATTTCATTTACAATTTTGACCTAAACTGTTCATTCTAACAAATCTGAGGACAAAACAAACCCAAAACAAAACAATTTAAAAAGCTGCCCAAACTATATCATGGTACTTGGTGAGTCCCATTTATACAAAATTTTTATTCAGTAGATTTTTTGTTTATCATTTGTGGAGGTGTGGGGTATTGTTTGACCAAATTCAGATTTTTTTCTAATTTCTGAATATATATTTTATAATGACACGAGTGACAATGGGCTTATTTTACTCAGACAAGTTTTAGGATTTAAATGAACTAATATTTTATACTAAATATTTGTGTGTGTGTGTATATATATATATATATATATATATATATATATATATATATATAATATATATATATATATATATATATATATATATATGAGTGGAAATCATGCATTATAGGAAGCAGATTTTTATTCGGATTCATAATTTTCACTCCCAAAATTATTGATTTTTTTTAGACGCCCGTGGCATGAGTCTAGTTCAATGTCAATATGAAGGCATGGTGAAATCATGATTAATTACCCTAACTCAATGGCTCTATTAATAAAGCACATTGAGTTAAACTACATTTTTTGTGGGGTTTAAATCGACAAACTAAAAAATTCCCAACAGACTGGGTGTTTTTATTGTTTATGATGAAAATCAACAGACTGGGTGTTTTTATTGTTTATGATGAAAATCAATTAGAAGACAAAAATCTGAGAAGGTGATGATCAAGTGAAAGACAAAACATAAAACAAAACAAAATTAAAAAAAAACAAAAACAAAAAAACTGCAAAAAGAAAATCATCTCAAAGAAAATTTCTGGATTGAACTTCGGACCTCCTGATAATCGTTCACATATGCTACCATTTCACCACAAAGGTTACCTCATGGTTGGGATGATTTACTACTTATTTTCTTGTACGCATTTTCCTTTCTGATTTGTCTGACACTGAAACATACACATTTTCAGATATTCTTGCATCAGTCTCTGCTATCAATTTTTTCAAATACATGATTGCATCCTTGAGAATATTATATTGCGAATTTTCCATACAAAAATGAAGACATAGTAAGTATGCATGAATATTATACAAACAACAAATAATATAAAATAAAAAGGAGCAGCATCAATAAAGAGAGATGAAATGATGAGAAAATTAAATATTACAAGACATTGTTTTTTTTTTTACATTGGAAGAGAGGTATAAAGTACCAATACGGTATATATAAATATATTTATTATACAAATCAACGATGTAATAATATTTATGTTTGCCAATGTAAAAGAAAGAATTTTCTTTCTCATAATATATTTTCGAATAATTTATATACAGGAGGAAAAAAATATGCTTAATGTGATCTCAACAAGAAACTTGAAATAAAAATATTTTTAATAACTGTAATATTTGTACGGTAATATTAAAATATTAACAATAGAAACAAATTACTATGATATAACAACATGACTATAAGGCTTCTCCTCTCCAAAGATGAGAATAAATGCTGATTTCCTATTGGCAAGTTGATCAAAATTATAATTCAATAAATGCAAGTACACACACACACAGAACAAATGTAAAAAAGTCTACAATCTAACCCTTTGCAGGCAAATTTAATTATATCCCGACATCATTTCTTCCCACATTCACAAAGAGAGCAATAACTGATTCGATTTGGCCCTAACTAAAGCCACGGTTGCATTACTGCTACAATTCTCTTGGTGCAAGACGTACTGTGAGGTCTGCTGTTATAATAAAGATGGTCTTTTGAAGAGCTCTAAAATTTAAGACAAAGTGCTTAAATTGCAATGACTTAATAATAATTATTTACACATTCGTAGAGATAGATTCATGGATGCTCTGTTTCCACACAGTTGACCCAAAGTGAGAACAGTATCTCATTCCAGCTTTCCTATAATATCAGAGAAATACCTAGATCTGTAGCTTCGTAAGCGAAATGTAATTGACAAAGGGATTTTTAACAACTTTCAACAAATTTCGAAATGTAGGGAGGGGCAGAACTGTCAAGGCAACAGTACACCCCCCCTCCCCCCAACAAACCCATTAAAAAAAGTCCCCCACAAAACAAACAACAATACATAAAAATAATGAGAAAAAAAAAGAAACTTAGTCTTGCCATTAAGGGATTAAGCTGGAGGATCTTCAAATTTGAAGATCACCAAAGATAGGAGTGGAATTAAATACAAGTACAAGTCTCTTTCAAGTTCATGTGTACAGAGAATCGCACACATTTGTTTGAATTTCAATTATGTGAACTCAGGAGAGTTAAGGCATACACACTGCTAAGGAGTTAACTTGAGAATGATATGGAGTTAAAATTCGTCCTCGCACCATGATCAAGCCCGATGTGTAGCATCAAAACAAATATATATATATACAACTAAAAATGACATGGATGAATCGAATTTTCTTTCGATACAAAACTGTATGAAAGTGATGGCTGATTATTAACATCTTGTGGATGAACCTGATTAAACAATAGTCTTGTGGTTTAACATTGTGGCAGTGTTATCAATATTATAGTATATGTCCAGATGTAAATATGCATATTTTTCTGTCTCTCTATGTGTGTATGTAAAAGGATCCTAATCTTTGAAACAGAAAGCAGTTTTTTTTCCAGTGTCAGCAAGCCATTCCCCAGGGTCAACACTCTAGGATGGTGTACTCAGTTTCCTTTCGACAACTGCTGGATGAACTTATTGGTGGTGACAACAAATGAGTCCAAAGTATCGACAGAGTGAACTCAGTCATTTCTTGCTAAGAAATGGCTGCATCAACATTACATGCCTTGTCTTCAGTTTAGAGAAATAATAATACAGTCCACTCCGGATAATCGCAACACCTTGGGATCAGAGAAAATGTTGCAAAGTTGAGTTTCCTGTCCACTATTTCAACAATTTCCCGGGCTTGAGACAGTGCATGGCATCAATAAAATATGGGCTTTTTATTTTGTTTTGTTTTCTTTTTAGCCTGTATATTAAATTAAAAAAAAAAATCATTTTTAGTTGTAAATTCCATCATTTTCTTTTGCGTTTGACATCACTCATTTCCCTAAGAAAGGCATCAAGGGTTGTCCGTTTCCTTGTTGAGGCCTGATGTTTAAAAACGTGTTGATGAATAGTTTCCAACGATGGGAGCAAACCTGTTAAAGTGTCTTCTTGAATGAGGCGATGGAGATTTTTCACGAGGTCACCCTAATAGAGTGGTGCCATGCTACTGTAGCATTAAACCCTGCCCACTCTCGATCATCAACCTGTCATGATTTCACCCATGATGAAATTTAATCTTGAGATTTTGTTTGATTGATGTCTTGAATTTGCCACTTTTTGAGGTCGAAAAATTGTTACGATTAACTGAAGTTTGTTGCAACTCACCAGTGACTTATATATAGCAATAATTCTATTTCTTGGGAAATAATCTGGAGTGGACTGTAATAATAATAATAATAATAATAATAATAATAATAATAATAATAATAATAATAATAATAATATTAATAATGATAAACATTTATACCGAGCATTTACCCCTAAATGAACAGAGGCTCTGAACACACTACATTAGGTTTTTGTATAAACTAGAACTTACATACATACACCCAACCACCATCCAACCATGCATAGATACACAAATTAATACACACACGCACGCACTCGCACACAGACATATACTTAAATACACACATAGATACTTACATACACACACACATACATACATAAATACCAACATACATACTTATATACACACATATACATAACCTACATCCATACAGTTTGAACTATCTACTCGACATCGGAGGCAAAATTAAAAAGGTATGTCTTCAACATTTTCTTGAACCTATCCAATCGATGTGAGGCTTTAACATCAGGAGGTAGACTGTTCCACAGATAATCTGGATACTACGCTCTCAAGCCTTTATACTTATCATGGTGTGGATAGCTGGAAAATGTTCTTATTTAATCGAAACAATCTATGACATGGTTGTAGGGACAGTAGAGCAAGCCAAAATCTCAGGGCTGTGTCATGAATGATGATTGTTGCTGTCTTGTGCTGCATACATCAGGCTATTGGTAGCCAATGCAATTTCTTTAAAAGAAGAGTTGCTTCATCCCATTTCTTTTTCTGTTGAATAACCTGTGCCGCCTTGTTTTTAACTTTTTGGATTTGGTTCATATTTTCAAAAGAAACTACGAAAAATAAAGAGTTGCAATAATCCAATTATGAAAGGACAAGTGAGATCATAAATGTTGCCAAATGTGATTAATATTTCTGATGGTGAAGATAACAATTCTTTTAATTTCCAAAATATAATTTTCAAAGCTTAATGCACTGTCAAGAATAACTCCAAGATTTTTAATTTTTCTTGAAAGTGGAATGATGATATTTTCGACAGTGAGGTGGTGCTCTTCTTTTGATTTTTTATTTCATTTTCCATATAAATTATGCCTCTGTTTTGTCACCATTTAATTTTAATTTGTTTTCTGACATCCAAATCTCAACTTCATTAATACAATTCTCATCATATTTTGAATTTTTAACTCAATAGTTGAGGTAAGACACATGCGGTAAATCTGAGTGTTGTCTGCATAAAAGGTACATCAGGTCGTGTTTTTAAATTATATTTGCAACTGGTGTTGTGCAAAGAACAAATAAGACAGGGATGAGAACTGATTCCTGAGGTACACGACGTTGACGTTCTGCTGACATTGCCTTACCAATTGGCACAACCTGTCTCCTCTCACTCAGATAAGATGAAAACCACTTCAGTGTCACAACCGAAATGCCAAAAGTAATTGGAAGGAGTTTGAATAAAATATTGTGATCCAAGAGTATCAAATGCAGCAGATAGGTCCAAAAGACTAAGAATTGTAGGTTTCCCATTATGAATAACCTGCAATAGATCATTCACAATTCTTAAAAGAGCTGTTTTGGTACTATGGTTTGGGCGATATGCCGATTACAAGTATAAGTGTAATCCATTATTGATGATATGGTTGGACCACCGTTGCAACACCACCTTTTCCAAAATTTTCGATATACAGAGCAAATAGGTCAGTAGTTTTTGAGGCATTCACTGTCAAGATCATTCTTTCTTATCAAAGATTAAAATAACTCACTGTGTTTGTTCTTAAAATTGAAGAACGTAAACAAAAATGGCCTTTAGAGTTGATAAAATCCTTGCATAAATTTACAAAAGTTTATAATATCGCTTAATTAATTATTTAGAACCTACAAAATTTCGTCAAAAGCAGCACAAAGTCGTAAGAGATCCTCTGAATATGAAATAATATTAAAATTAAAAATGTAATTACAATTATCATAAAACAATACAGGATTTAACTTTGAAATTTTTACAAAAGTAAAACAGTAACATAGGGGTCATAGCACACAAGTTTTAAGAAGTGGTAGACTTTCTATGGAGACTTTTTTTTGGGGGAAAAATTGAGTATTCAGTATTTAGCATGTTCCTCATGAATGATGATTTAAAACACGACTAAGGACAAAGAACTCATTGTACCAAAATGCTTTGTCTTTAATTTTTAAACTCGTAAAACTCATGGGTCATTAAAGAACTATAAAAAATCATATAGGCTGAGATAAAAATGAAAGGTAGAACAGAAGTAGATGATAGAAAAATGTACCTCTAAACCTAGTCTGGGAGATAAAAAAGAATAAAAAAGAAATTGCTGCCTCGCCGCATCAAGATCATGCAAATACAATTACGGCAATAACATGAAATTTTAAAGAATGTATATTCTTCTTCTTTTTCTTTCTATTTAAGGGTGAAGTTATGAGCTGCTAATGTTATAGCTATTTTCAAGAGATTCTTTGTCTTTTTTCTACAAGATATTCCTGAATACTACGACCCCTTGACTAAAGCTACAAACTTCCATCGTCTATCTTGGTCGTACAGAGGAGCCTGTTGCATTCTTTCGTCTTGCTGCCAACATGTCATAGAAGGGATTGTCATTGATGCTTGCCCTGGAATGAAATTTGAATTTCTCTTTAAAAACAATTGCAGACCTAATAATAAGAACTCAAAAAGTTACGAAATACATTGGTGATCGCCTAAATGCCAGCTGACTTATTGACCGTTTTGCCTAAATGCCTGCTAAGTTGGTGAATCGGAATAATTCTCTTTAAAATGTAACTCTTAACCGCTTTTTACATTGGAAATCGCCTATGTGTCCCTCAAGAAAATAATTTGAAAAAAAAAAAAAGAAAGAAAGAAAATTTTTTTCGTGCCATTTCCGACTAAAAACATAAAAATTATATTAACTTTTCACACATTCTAATAATTACTGAATTTAACAATGATTTTATAGGAAATTGTACAATGGAGTGTTATAATGCCATAATGCAATCTTTGACTAATACTGATTTTCAAAAATAAGAAATTGCACATATCTAGTGTTATAAAACAGCTTTTGACCAATATTGAATATTTCGTAACCTCAGAGATAGCCCGGGTCGGGCTCATCCCTCAGTCAGAAAATCCAATAAAGGTAAAAAACTGTATATTCAACCCCTGTTTGAGAGAGCATCATTTGACATCTAATAACACCACCCCAAGTTACTGTCAATTCATTTCACATTTGCTCCACCCTCATTGTCAGTAGCAGTCTCATCCCATGTCCCTCATACTGCTTTCTCTTTACATAGCGCGCAATCAGCTTCTTACAATTGGCCCCTTCCAATTGGCTGCAGAAAGGACAATTTTTATTGTCCATCTGTCTGTCAACAGTAAAGTAAGTCAAGTAAGCTCCTCCCACTAATATCGCACATGCCCACGGTATGACGCCCAGTCCAAGGGGCTTTTGATGTTACACAACCATCCGCAGCCTTTGACTACATTGCTCTTCGATTTACCTTCTATTCTCACAACCCGTAAGACTATTACAGAAGAATCTCGAGTTGAGGTGCGAATCGTGAAAATGAAGATCTCACTGAATAGCGTATTGATATTTTAAGTTACAGGTTCAAAGTTCAATTTTCATTGAAAATTCATGAGAGATTGAAGTGAGCAGGCATTAAAACTTCCTTGTCAAAATGTTGAGTAAATGAGTTGTGTGTACCCACTCTCTCTCTTTCTCTCTCACTCACAAACAAACACACAAATGAGTTGTTATGTACACACACTCACACACAAACAACAGAGAGAGAGAGAGAGAGAGAGAGAGAGAGAGAGAGAGAGAGAGAGAGAGAGAGAGAGAGAGAGAGAGAGAGAGAGAGAGAGAGAGAGACCCGCATCCTCTGTCTGTGTGTGTGTGTGTCTGTGAAGTAAAGTAATCATTCAGAGCTATAGAGCCTTTTGAGCCAGAGTTAATCCTGGTTTCTATATTGATATAAAGACGATACCAATTGCTAGCTGACCTTTTCATAAGAGGCTAATCTATAGCAAAGTACTTTTCAGATCTAACAGTCCTCTAGAAACCAATCACTGCTGGGTGGACAGTGTGTTTTGAACCAAAAAAGTTGAACTGAACCTGGGATCGCTTCCACCCCCTTTGCGTGTGAAGTGAGTACTCTATCAAATGAGCATTCGGGATCCTCTCCATTTTCATGAGTGTATGCATGTGTATTGATGCTTTGCATTTAATAAAAACAAACTCATAACATCTGTCAGCGGGATATAACGTACCAACACACAAAACTATGTGCAACCTTAATTGTTTATAGTCTGATTAGATACAATTTAGTGAGAACTACTCATAACAATGGCTGGTTAAAAACAATAACAAAGAGCTGAGTGACGTCAATTTCGTTCTATCTATACATGTATATTGCAAAGGTCTTAATTCTTGATCTGACTGCACCATTGTATAAATGTCAAATCAAGTGATACACAATATTGTCCAGTAACAAAGTCAAGTGATTTTGAGTGTAGTCAATGGGTAACAATGATTGGAAAACTCTCTCTTTATGACCTGAGATAAGGCATTTAAAACACATTAACCTCAATGACAGGAGATGTGAATGAGAAGGAACTTAGCTTTAGACATTGACATATATATATTATTTCAGTGCTGCGACGATAAAGGATGCCTAGCAGACAATTGGTACCATTTGAAATCGAAATTTGGTTAAACATGGTCTGCTTGTGGAATAAAGAAACCAACGTGGAGTGCAATTGTGAATTGAAATGTGTGATATGAATGATAATGAATATTTATTATGTTCTTGATCAACTTCGTCGAAATGCCTGTTTCGCTTAAATGGCCCTTTTTCTGCTTCCCAGCCACTGGACATTTTGACGATCACCACTGTATCACCAAAATCCTTCAAAATCAGCTTACAACTGATAATCTTCATGATATAAATTATATGATTTATATATCTATGATTACTTATTTAAGTGTGTGTGTGTGTGATTGAATTGAGTGTAAGTGTGTGAGACAGAGAGCGATTGTCAATAGTCATCATAGAAATGTGAAAGCAGCCCAATGGAGAGTATGTTGATCATTGTTTGGACAATTGCTAGCTCCCCTCCAATAAATTGTAATGCTTGTCTTCAATTTAATATTTCCACTTGATCTACCTCCCATTCATCTACAAAAAAAAAGTTGTCCTTCAGAACCAATAGGCCCATGGAGCCAGAGTTTATCCCAGTTTCTATAGTGTGAAACGAACAATAGCAATTGCTTGCTACCCTTTGGATAGGACGCTAGTCTATCGCAAAGTACTTTCCACCAGATCTTACAGAGATCCAACCACTGCTGGGTGGACAGATGGGTCAGAAAAGAATCTTGACTGCACCCAGGATCATTTCAGTCCCTTTGCGTGTGAAGCTAGTGATCTACCAACTGAGCTATTGGGACCTCCCCATTGATTTAACTGGACTAATAAATAATGCAAAATTGCTTATGTTAAACATTATTGTATTAATCTACACACTACTTCTCCTTTTTCATTCAAACAACTACTTTTAATACTATTGAATGTTGGCAATCAACAACAATTTTCATTTATGAAATCAGAGCTTATCATCTAGGCTTCTAGGTGTTAACAATATCTTTCAAAACGGTTTGAAACACACAAAAATCACAGATGATATATTTTTAGACTCGATTTCAGAATTGAATAATTTTTTAAAATAACTAATGGAATGTAAAGCGAATTGGATAATGTTTTTTCGGGGTTTTTTTTTTTTAATATACAATACAGGTAAGTGTATTTTAAAAAAATAAAAAAATTCCCTTTATTCATCCCATAGAAGAAATTTGTCTCTGGGGTCTATTCAAAGGGAAGACTGGAATAACCCAGGCATCAGCTGCAGTGCAGCGCCGCAAATTGAGCTAGGGTGAAGTGACTGGCTCAAGGCCACACAGCGCAGCGGCAGGTGAACGAACTCAGTACCTTTTGGGTACGAATCAAAGACCGTACTGCTGAGCCACGCTGCCCCTGAATTATAAAAAGCTCATAACATTGCCATCCGGAAGTATAACGGACCAACACACAAAACTATGAGTAACCATGAACTTTTATAGTGTGGTTGATACAGTTTAGTGAGAATCACTCACAAACGCGGATGGCAAAATACAATAACAAAGGCTTGAGTGACGTCATCTTCGTTCTATCTATAGATATCAACTGAACCGAGAGTAAAACCTAGTTTTGCATTCACACTTAATGATAGGGAAGCCTAAAAATGTATGATATAATATACAGTGGAATCCTGATAAAGTAAACACACCATTGGACCAGAACAATTGGTTGACTTTAAGCAATATTAACGTTATCCATTACCAATGGAACACACTTAGATAAGAAACAGAAAATTTGGGACCAACAAAACAAAATATGGTGACTTTAAGCAGAAGTTTAAGAATGTTGACTTTTTGCAAATTCTACTGTATTACAAACTAAAAAAAAGATTCATTATAGAAAGCATAATAATCAACTGTAAATAATGTTCAGTACCTGACACAGTTGATCCACTCTTCTTTCTCCTCCACGGATGATGCTGCCATTCTGTATACACTATGACGTCCTGGAATTCATGAACAAAATTGTGAATAAGACTTAAATTAAATTTTTTGGTAAGATTTTTTGATACTTTTCCATTCATTAAAATTTGTTGATTTTTGTATATTCTGTTTTGGATTGATTCACTTTTAGATTCCATGCTTCTAGAGTAGTTGCTATTATTGGCATGTATATTTCTGCTTGAATCTCTGATCCAAAGATTATGTCTGCTTCATCTGCATATATAAATTCATTTGTAATCTTGTTTGTTGTTGGTAATTTTGGTCTTAGTTCTTAAATGGCTGAGTCGAGATATATCCTGAACAGAAATGAACTCAAGCTGTCTCCTTGAGGGGATTCAATTGAGGTCGATATTGTTTTTAATTCTCTGCCGATTTCAATTTGCAATGTTGTATTTCAAAGGGACCTTATATTTGAAAGGTAAAAAAAAGATAAATCTTTTTGAATCTTAATATTTTGATTTTATCACTGCAAATAGTGGGTCCAGGCTCAAAGAATACGTTTCACTGTGACTTAGACTTCACCTTAGTATCCATTTTTGTGATTCTCATAAAACATAATATGGCTGGTCTTGAAACTAACCTTCAACAACTTTCCCATCCGAGTCCACTTTACAGGCCTTGATAATTTCTGAGCTCCCGGAAGAAAAGAGTTCAAAGCAGTGAGGTCTGGCCTTTTCATTGGGGACTTCCCTCACTTGAATGTTTTCCAGTGGGATGATGCCCTTCGGTTCCTTGTCCTGGAAAACAAATGATAGACAAAATGAAGACCTCGCACAAGTAAGTGGCATAAAATTTTCTATTTAAATAGCAATATTTAATAAATTAAAAAAATATATTAGCAGTATCTACATAAGATATATGATTTCGTCCTGTCCCTGTATAATTCAGCTAGCGCTAGTTAAAAAGTTCCAAAAATCTCAATCATTAATTATCACAAAATCTTTTTATAACTTAGGATGCAAAAATGCATTGATGAAAAAAAGTAACTTAATGCTCCAAGGTTAAGAGCTATTGTATGTTCAAAGTTGCAGAAATTGGGATAATCTCCATGGGCTTTAATTAAAAATAGAAAAAAAAACCTCAAAGGTTACATCTTCTTAGGAGAAAATAAAATCTGAATTCAACATAACGTCTTTTCCATCATTATTGGCTTAAGAATGGTTTTGAGTCTGAGATGTTGCATATCAAATATTTTGCGTTTTTAACAAATTTTTTATTCATTTTTGTTTAATACTTTGCAGCTTCTAGCAGTTAAGAATTCATTTTGATTAGGGTCATATAATAAAAAATGGCTGTGGTATTGAAAATTGAAAATCGCAGCATCTCGATAATTTCAACATTTCTAATCCCAATAATCTCAATACTGTGAGCAGATTAGAAGGAGACCTTTTTTATTTGTCCTTCTCTGTTTTCAATTAAAGAGAATTTGACTACCCAAGTGTATTGATGTTTAAAAAATATCGCCAGAAAGATGTTCTCATTATCAAAATGTGATTTTAATAAATTAAAAATGTAAAAATTGCTGATTTACCCCAAATCATTTGTTTCTTTGGCTCATACTTAAGCAGTTATTGTTTAAACAAAGGCTGGGCTTATACATTTGCAAGAACAATTTTTGTCTGTTTTACAATTACAATTGAACAGTTACTTTATTAAGGAATTGCTGTTTCGCAAAGGAAAAGACAGAGACATAGAAAGAGAATCTTTTAAAATATACTTACAGTGGTAAACTGAAAGTAGTACAAACAGTTGTCATTGAGGATGAACCAACGCCGCTTCCAATTCTTGTATCGACCTCCTGTATTGTGGAGAGGAGAATATATATCCATTAATGTTTGTTCTTTTCCCTTAAATAATTCTTTTTTAAATAAAGAAATTCAAAAAGTTTCTAAATTTTCCACAAGCTTCTGCTTCCCATATTCAAAGCACATAAGTGTCTACCTTAGTAGAAAGAATTAAATGAATGCAATGGATAGGTAATCCACTTCATTTTGACCTTCAGACGAGGTCTCTGGACAATCCCTATCTGATCATACCGGCAGTCTGTCCTTGAGGAAAAAAAATTGGATGAAAAGTTACAGGCCCCTCTGGTGTACAGTAATCTTTGTCTTTTGGCAATAATATTGTATGTATTACTTCAATCAAGACTACAAGCATGGTCCTAAATGTTCATGATACATGGTCTGCCTGGAGAAATCAGGTAAAACGTGTATTGCATGGTAAAATACTACAAAATGGTCCTACTTAAATGCAGTATTTAGCTTTGTAATTTATTTTTAAAAATCTACTTTTTCTCCAGTATTACCAGCTCTAAAACGAAATTAAATTCTGTTCATTGAACTATAGCAAAACTACTCAGGTAGCTTTCCAGAATTCTCCTCAAAAATACCAGAAATGATCATGCAGGGGTGATTTCTTTATTTTCTTTTCTCAATTAGCTCACTATTCTGATTTGTTGTATAATATCCACAATTAAACCTTTTTATGCATTCACATGTTATTTGAAAACAAAGATTTCTTTTCCCAATACTTTCCAATAGTTCAATAGTAATCAATTTAACAATTATTATCAAAGGTCAAACTATAGGATGGGCAACAAATTAAAATGATGGATTTTGTTGAGCTGTGTTAAGTTGAAAAACTATAATGACTGCATTATGGTTAGAAAATTATTTAGAATGAAAATTAAGATTGAGTAATATGTCTGTCACCAAACAAACGCTTATCAAATAAAATTTCAATTAAACCTAATAAGTTAAGAAGAATAAATACAAATAAATGGTCATCCTTTTGAAACAACATACAATACACTGTATTTCTGAAAGAGTAGTAGCAATGAAATAAACACATAATGAAAAGATAATTCAATGCACTATGCAGTCATACTTGATTAATATAGTTAATAATTGAATATTTTGAGCTGCCCCATGCTCATGTGTACAACTTAATATTTCCTGTCCCATTCCATCGAGAGAAGAGGACATTCATAAATTCATAATCACACTAATTTCTTCAGTCTAGAGAGGCCGATGGTGTTCTTTCACATGAAAAAACTGCAATTAAATGTATAAAAATGAATGATAACAATATGTTGTTTCCATATAAAATTTGATTTTTACAATTAATTTCTGTAGGCTGCCCGATATGTATACATTAAGACTGACATAGAATATAAAACAAATTCTGCCCGTCTGCCACTAAATCATAAGATATCGTTGCCTAGGCATTCCACGAAGGAATATAGATAATTCATCAAACAAGATGTTTGATGTCAACAGGAATCACCCGTGCTGTCCAAATGAGCAAATTGGGGGTTAATAATCTTGCCCAAGGAAAAAAAAATGAAAGTGCCTGAAGCGGGGCTCGAACCTGGGACCTTCCGGATCACAGTGCAATGCCTTAACCACTTGGCCACTTCGCCCCCCAAGACTGACATGAAAAATATCCTCCTCCATATGACCTAAGAGATGTTAAATGAACTTTTAAGTGGGAGCAAATTTCAAAATCTCAACCAATGAAAGAAACAAGGTTAAATCTCTCTCTATTAAGTTATGTAATTGATTTGGGCCCCTTTTATGTTTAGGAAGCAGTTGATGAAGCAAGTCATTTGAAGATCAATTAAAATATTGCTATAAAATATTTAAACGATCACAATTACAGAAAAAAAAGAAGAGAAAGATCGATGTGTACAAGCAGTACTGTGATATAATCAAAGTCAAAGACAAGATGCAAGGCATCCAAAATTCTTTCATCACATGAAATGATCACAATTTGAATCTGTGTGTGTGTGTGTTTGTGTGCAAAGGCAAGGGTAATGCAAAGTGATTCGTATTTATCAACATATTGATATTGGGGCAACTTTGACAAGACTCAAGCAAAAATAACAAACAAACAAAAAAACAAGAGCACAAATTTACAAGCTCTGTGACATGTATATCATGCTCTTCAATTATCACATACTTAAAATAAAGAAAATAAGCGCAGTTTCAAGGAATGAGTAAACAATCCATAAACAGTAGAAACTATATATTTTCTCTTGGGATCTAAAAGTAGGAAATTATAAGAAAATATATTTCTTCTAAAGAGAAAGAAGCAGGAACAATGGGTTAATACGCGCATTATCTCATTATTTTGGCTTTGAAGTGGCACACGAAGTCTCATACTAACCCGTTAAGCTATAAAAATGCATTTATTGCAAAGCCACACGTGAGTATCAGGCTGTCACAAGATATCAACTTTCTACAGCTAGAAATTCAACATTGTCCCAAGCTTTTAAAATATTTCAACTAAAATTTAACATCTCAAGGACAAATATAACCAATTGTAAGGAATTTAAATTGCTGGCAAAGAAAACCCAACAAACCGAACAAATCTTTATATTTCTCATTTAAAGATGTTTTCAATATTAAACAATCTTTTTTTACTTCTTCCATTTCAGGTCTTTTCAATTCCTTTTTTACATTTTTTTCTCAGATATTTCTTCCATACTTGTCCCAAAATTTACAATAAAGGCGCCCCATGGAAACGTCACAATTAAGCATCTCAATGTGATTTTTATGTTCCCATAGGCAAGTCACAATTGATGGGAAAATTCAGGCAGTAATTTTCTTTTCTTCTTTCCCATTGATTTTATATTCACTTTTGGTTCGATTGATTCTTCCTTTATATCACAAGAAAAAAATGACTTGTCTTGAAATTTATTTCCATATTCTCTAATCAAAATCTTCACATGATGCTTGGTGAAATTTGTTTGTTTTGCAAAAGCTCTTAAATGTGGACCTACTAGCAATTATAGAGAATGAAAAATTCATGAGAGGAGGACAAACAATAACATTATGATCGAGTAGTTGTGGAAAAGCTAGTGCTGTGTTTTGTGGGCTTTAGTGTAAACTTCAAAAAAGTTTTTCAAATGGTCAACATTTCATCATTGGACTTGCACAGGATTTATCAAAGTTCCCCCTTTCAAAGGGAATGTCAATCAACCCCAAATCAAATTCAAATATATAAATTAGAAATTGCTTTGGATAATTTTCAATAATTTGATGCCCTCGGATTTATCAGATGTCTAAAAAAATAATAAATAAATAAATAAGTATATTAATAATAAAAAGTTATTATAAAAACTAAATACCCAATACAGAACTCAATGTTTTTCAAATGATATCCAAGCCAAGGATAAGAAAAAAAGTTTTTAAAAGAGCTAACTTTTTCTTTCCGTATCTGTTGTATGTTTAAAATTCCATTCTACAAAATGAGATGTTCAACTTAATATTCAAAATATTCATCTACCCCTTGGGAAAGCACATAAATCTTCCATTAAAATGTTTAACTCAGAAATAAAGGAAATTAAATTTGAAATCATGTCCCACTACCAAAGTCAGAATCGCAGAAAAAAAATTGGAATACTTTTACCCCCAAATATTTAAAATCAGATTCCCCCCCTAAAAATGGTAGGTTTGAATAGGATTCAATTTGGATGTAAAGAAATATTTGACCAATTGAAAACCATGTTTTGGTGTGCCAAAACTAACACAGCACAGCAAAGTCGGCTTGAGACAAAGTGTGGAGTACAATAATAACATTGTTACGAGATAATTATTATGGTAAAATGATAATTATTATGCCACGGTTGCCACAGGATGATGGAGAAGATGGTGGAGTGTGAGGTGTCACTTACTGATCAATGGGCAACCTGGGAGGGAAGGAGCATTATAAAATGTGTCAAAATGAGTGTGCACACTTGTATACCATCCACTCTGGAATATGGGACGGATAGGTGACTTTTTAATGTTTAAACAGGGGACAATAATGAGATCGTATAATGATCCAATGACATATCGTGCTTGATGACTTAGGTTTAAACCGACTTCAGGAGAATGACTGATTCAGATTAAATGCCAGGGATTAATTTAAAAAGGTGACTTCTCCGAAATTAAAAAAAAAAATGCTTTGATAAGGTCATCCATATTTGTGAAGCTCTTTAAGCAATATATTATACAAGTGTAATTTATTCTTATCATTACATAAAACAATACATCCAGTACATTAATCACACTTCCTCCTTGTGTCAGCACCCAAACCTCAAGTGGGAAGAAATGTACTTTCCAATTATTTTCTACATTAATCCGACATTTCCACATCTTTTGTCCTCATTGTATCAGTCATAGAGCCCATCAACATGAATTAGAGGTGTTAATTTGATTTCATGCATCAATTTGAGTAGAAACCCATTTGTAGAAGATTATCACAAAACTTTACGTAGTAATCTTTGTAGATTGAAAAGTAAACTTTCAACCTAGATAATTTAATTTGATTCTTCCTATTTGTTTTTGTTTTTCTTTAGTTTTGTTTTTTATTGTCTTAAAATTTTTAAAGTGATTTGAACATGTTTAGTGGATATTGGGCTATATAAACGCTATTATTATTTTTTTTCTCTTTTCTTTAATAATGATTAATCAATCCCTTATTAAGTTAGTCTTTTTTTAAATATCTGGTTTAGGTGCTTTACAAATTGAGCTGCTTTGGCCTCATGCCAAAACCTATGGACTCAACTCAATAGTTGTTCACATGAAATTACACAAAAATGATTGAGAGCACGTCTTAATATGTGTTTATAAAATTCGAAAAATCAACTTGACTTTGTTTTTTAAAAAAGGAAATGAAAGATGTTATGCATTCCTCCTCATTCAGACATTCTCTTGGAGAAGTATCTTGAGTAAATAGAATGAGACAATGTTAAGGAATTAAACGATGATTAATAATCACATGCTGAACACAGAGAAAAACTACTTCAAAATATTGGAGTCATACTTCAATATCTAAGACTGAAAATCTATGCTACAAAAATCCAGTTTGATTTGCGACAATTTGATAATGGTGCAATGAAAAAGATTTTTGTAAAAATATTGCTAAAATTTACTTTATCGCTCAAAAGACAAGCAAAATACTTTTTAAATTGAGCACATAGAATTATGACACTTAATTTGGATTATTAAAATACTAAACAATAAAGGGGAATAGTCACACAACAACAAAGAGCAAGGATTGTAAAATCTATTGCAATGCTAAAACACACTTGCACACAACCCTGAAGCAGTCTGTTGTTATGATTCAAACCTAGCCATTGTTAAGACATGTACAACCAGTGCAAAAATGCTGGTTATAAAATTTTAATATGATTAATAGATTCTTTCAGACAAAAACATGAAAAGCAGGAAGGAGGAGGATGGGGAGGCAGAGGGATGGGGGGGGGGGGGGGGGGGGGTGAAGAGTAGGAGGAGAACTTTCGACTTAAATTATCAACAAATTAAAAAAAAATCCAAACTCTTGCTTAATATAAGAGAAAACATTGAAAAATTAAGATTTCGCCAAAATAGATTTGTGAAAATAGAAAGTCATAAGATAGCACGAAGGGGTGACAGATGAATGAATTCTTACAACTACTAGACATTTCATCCACCAAAAATATGAAGAGATATAAGATTTAATTGTTTAGAAAAAAAGATAACTAAAGGTGAAGGACTGGGTAATTGTGATGGAAGTGTACATAAATATTAAATCGAAAAAAAGGTAATTCAAAATCAGAGGTGGGATGTGATTCAAAAGAGGGCACATATTGGAAATCTAAAGACTTGCCTATCTTGAAAAATTATGCATATTTGATGGCAAATAGGGAATTTTAGGCATACTTTGCATCGAATTATTTGTCTCTATATCTGACCAAACCATCAAAAATAATTATCTGTATTTTTTGAGTTCGATTTTAATGGGAAATCATAAAATGGCTGGAAATTCCAATCTCTGAAATATACATCTACATAAAATCCCTAAACCCATTCACATCCGACCGATACTTCAGTGTCATCAATTTCTGTGACACACTTATGAAATCACCTTGCTTCATCAGCCAGCCTTCCTTGACTGGATTGAAGAAAGTGTGCATCAAGTCATTGCCATCATCCTCTGGAATCTTGAATGGCTCTTTCTTTATATTGTCGTACAGGTTCTGTATATAGACAAAGTACACCAATAGTTATTCATATGCCTGGTTACATCCAACACTTCCAATATCAATGGTGAAAGTTGCAAACTGTGTCCAAAAACAGTTACATTATAGGTATCATTGAGCACCCTCTTACTTGTGTTTCTGACATATCCAATAGAAATCCATAAAACAGTCACATGAAATACACTTATATCTCAGCTGGGACCAGCTAATGACAGTACAAACATGGGAAAATAAGTGTTTTAATAATAAAATAAAGAAGAGAAAAAGTGAAGGAATCAAGCGACTACATTCGAAACATTTCTCATGTATTAAAATGATATTAAGTTGCAGTCAGCAACCATAAGTAAAATGAAATGGGCCACAAGCAGAGGTTGCAAGATTTCTAGGCAATCAGTATCAGTGAATTCTCCATCTCTCTTGTCTTTCCAAAAAGCAACCTCTTCCCAATGTAATGGCGACTAGTCTATATAATTTAATAAAAAATCTTTTGCTTTGTCATTCTTATTTCATTAACCAATTATCTGCCATCCTTTCGAAAAACTCATACTAAAAAAATTAGTCAGAAATCTCGACCTTCAAATAAAATATCAATCGATTTAAATGACCCTCGTCTTGCCAAAAACTCTAAAACCTGGACTTCGCACGTTTTTCCGGAGAACAGCAGTTAACTAACTGGTTAATACTGTTTATCTTAGTAACCAATTCTTCTTTTTTTTTTAAATCTTCCATTTAATCACAGTAAATTATAAGAATCTAGGATATCTTACTGCTAGAAGTTCCTCTGGTAAATTTCCTCCATCATTTATACCTCTGTTCATCTGTATAAATCGTTCCACAGTGGGCTTGTCTTTGACACTCGGGTTATGAAGACTAGTGTTCAACATAATGATGGCGAATGACAGCACATAGCAAGTGTCTGGATAAAAATGATTCACAAGGTTCAATGACTATTGTTTAATTTTAATTCTAAACTTTTGTCCCTACATTTTTTAACAAAATTTTATATTACATGTGTGTAGCCATGATGACAGAAGAGAAAGAGTAATTATATCTAATGACCACACATGTGGAATGAAATGTCAGCAATCCTTTCCCAAATACAGACCAAATAAATGGAAGACACATGAATCCTGTTTGACTATAAATTACAAAATGTTATACAACTTAAATCATTACAGCGTTAAATGCAAATAAACCGTTGCATCATAATCTGAGCTCTCATTAATCACACATGTTGTCCAACGCAAAGGGATAAAGTATAATATACTACCCTATAAAAGGATTTATTTGAAGACACAGGATAATTCCATTATTGCTATTATCAAAAGGGATATTTATATTTTTGATTTCTTGGAAAGAAAATTAATTCTTCCACTGCTCTGAAGGTCTGAAATCGTTCCAATTAACTGCCATGCATTCCTATAGAACCAGTAGAAATTATATAGCAAAAAATTCTGCCATTAACTGGCTGTTTCGATTAACTTCCGTATTTATATTGTATAATATCCAGTAAACGTACTCAAAAGTGTTTTACAAGGGGTCCCTCGCCAACAGCAACATTTAACATGTAGGACGAGACATCAAGCAGTATCATAATTACTGGCTTCAACTATATTATCATCTTTATTATTATCATTACTAGTAATAAAGTTATCAAATATTATCAACATTATTATTGAAAACATTTATGCACAAATGAAGTAACCCACATTCTGCCTACCTGTATTGACAAATACCCCTGGGTTTAAGGTACAGTAACGTTCTGCAAAACATTCCATCATTCTGTCAATTTTCTGGGCTTCTCCAGGGAGACGGAAACTCCAAAGAAATTGTCTGAGGAAAGAAAGAATCACGATTCTTAACAAATACCCTTTCTTTGGCCTTAAAAATCTTTTTTTTTACAATTCTACCTATTAGAAGATGCTAGTCAGCAATGAAATGAAAAGCAAACTAAAAGTATATATATATATATATATATATATATATATATATATATATATATATATATATATATATATAATATATATATATATATATATATATATATATATATATATATATATATATATATATATATTAAAATAACAATTATGATGATGTTGAGAATAATAATAATAATAATAATAATAATAATGATGATGATGATGATGATGATATGATGATGTATGATGATGATGTTTGGATAATAATAATAATAATAATAATAATAATAATAATAATAATAATGATAACAACAACAAAAATAATAATAATAATAATAATAATAATAATAATAATAATAATAATAATAATAATAATAATAATAATAATAATAATAATAATAATAATAATAATAATGATGATGATGACTACGACGATGATGATGACAATCTAAATGCTCTGATTATATGATCACTCAGAGCCAAGTGATGTACAGCAGTAAAGTACACCATTTTTTCCCTCTTTAACCATAATTTGTTATATTAATATTAGTGTCGTGCTTCACCTCAGTGCCTGGACCAGGATCATGTCAGAGAACTCATGCAGATTGACAAATGCTTTGAGCACGTCGATGTTAAAATCATTCCTTTCCCCCAGGAAGTCTCCAATGGCCGTCTTGTTGAGGCCTTCCCCTTGGAAGAGAAATCTGGCCACGTCCAGGGGTGTGTTCTGAAGAAGATCATGCTGGATCAGGTACTCTATACCCTGCAATGAAATGAGTATAAAAGTAAATGAATCTTTGAAGAAGTAATATCGCTGACAATCTTGTCCATATACTCAGAAGACACGAAAATATACCAGTTACAGACCTGCCTACTGATACAAACAATTTGTGCGGCTATGTAGTCTTGTGGTATGACACTTGCTTTTTGGATCGGAAGGTCCTGGGTTTGAGCCTCGCTCAATCGAAGCATAGTTGAGTCCTTGGAAAAGACTCTTTACTTACATTCTCTCACCATACTCAGGTGTAAAATGAGTACCTGGCTGTCAACAGCACGTTTTAGTGGATCTTGCGCTATATAAAAGCTCTTATTTTAAATTTACGAAAAATTCATATAATTATAAAATTTTGGCCCTAATGAAAACTTATTGAAAATGGACGTCTATGCCAGACTACATAATTTTAAGGATTTTGGGGTGTTATTTAATCCTGTGTTAGTAAATTATTTATTTTTAAAGTTAACTATATCTAGCGACTACGATTTTGATCTTCAAAATATTACGAATTCTTTAATTTTCAGGTCGGCAGGTCTGCAGTTAATAAAGCCACGAATACATTTTTCACTTCATCTGGATAGAAGAAACATAAAGGCAGACCAACCATGCCATTTCACATGATCTTAAATAGGGAGATCTAAAATGCCTATATAATCACCATGAACTAAAATCAAAGAAGAAAAAACCTTCTGATCTTAACACCAACAGAAAAAGACTACGAATTGTAGAAGGAATTGGCACAAGTGAATAGAAAGGCAGCCGAGGCATCCTAAACGGATGATTAGGAAGGAAAAGTCCTTAAGTCAGTCATAATGCTTGTAATCATTTCAGACTGGTAGAATAAAGTGAGTCCCATGGCTGAGACTGACAACCATTGGGAATCCTGACACACTCTGACCAAATTTAAAAAAAAACAACAACAAAAAAAACAAAAACAAAAAAAACCCACATCACGTAACATTTTTTTTCACACTGACTAGGAAACATTTACCTCAAAATTGGTCAAGTAAAAAAGAACTGTCACAACCAGAGATGCCGACTTGATATTTCAAAAATTCGTAGATTCCAAGGGAAAAAAAAAGAAGTAACTACAGAAAGGTTTTACACATTAATATTTTTAATTAATAACTAACAATTTGCCCTCATCATTATATATTTTAAAAAATGCTCCACAGTTCTGGATATAGGTTCTGGGGAACTAAACTTTCCTTTTCAACAAGATCTACTGAGTCAAAGGCTGTATGAGGCCTGTAGGTGGAGCCGAAAATTCGTAATTCTACGAATATTTCGTAGTACTAGGCAGGTCTGATCACAACTGAGACAGTAAGTCTCATATTTTCAAATTGTTGAAAAATTATTGAGGATCATATTAATCCAATCAATCCAAATTTGAGGTAAAGATGTTTGCCAACATGAAAAAGAAAATATTTTGTTGTGTATGGCAGGGCAGGATTGTCCTGTTACTCTCTGGCAGGGAGTATGGTAGAACGGGGGGTGGGGCGGTTTCAGAGGGGAGGGGGATGGTTACTGACACCCCCCCCCCCTCTCTCTCTCTCTCTCTCTCTCTCTTTCAGTTTCTATTATTATTATTCTTATTATTTTTATAATTAGTAGTAGTAGTAGTAGTAGTAGTAGTAGTAGTAGTAGTAGTAGTAGTAGCAGTAGTAAGTAGTAGTAGTAGTAGTAGTAGTAGTAGTAGCAGTAAAAAAACAAAACAAAAAATAAAAAACAAACACCCCCCTCCCCCTAAAAGAAAAACAACAAAAAATCAACAACAAACACCAAACCAAAACCAAAAAAAATAAATAAAATATAAAAAAATAACAACCCATCAATAAAGACCAAACAACAACAACAAAACAATACTACAAAAATAAAACAAAAAAGACAAACAAACAACATAAACAACCATAGCAACAATAATAATGAGAACGACGATAACAGATGGTGATGATTAACGATGACGTGGTTGTGATGATAATAATGATGACGAATACCGACGACGACAATGATGAGGATGATAACGATGCTAATGAATGCAACCTTCAAAAAAGAAGAAGAAGAAAAAAAAAAAAAGCTCTAATACACGGCCATGATCAATACCGTACTTCGCCAGGGTTTTTACGCTGTGCTGCTCTGGAAGCGCCAAGGATTATATAATTACTCGACACACATCGCTCCACTTGTAATCATCCGTAATAAGTATTATTATCGGGACTTTCCTTATGGTTAATAATTCCTATCGGGACCCTAGCAAAATCTGGATCGAATACCTTAATCTCACGTTTTCGATAAAGTTTGTTAGACGGCTGATTGGAATAATTCAATTAATATAGGTAACATAATATTATATAATTGATTTCTTACACAAATGCTAGTCTCTCTCTCTCTCTCTCTCTCTCTCTCTCTCTCTCTCTCTCTCTCTCTCTCTCTCTCTCTCTCTCTCTCTCTCTCTCTCTCTGCGTGTGTGTGTGTGTGTGTGTGTGTGTGTGTGTGTGTATGTGTGTCTCTCGCTCGATCATTTACACTAATTCCATCGATGGTCTTTCAAAAAAACTTTTAGCACATAAAGAATACTCGAATATAACTGGATTTATAAACACACCCGTCCTCCCCAACACCTCTCTCTCTCTCTCTCTCTCTCACTCGGAAAACCTTCCACAACAAACAAATATTATCTGCACTAAATATAAGACAACCTAAACATAATTTATGTCATTTATTCAAAATAAACAAAAAAAAAAAAAAAAAAAAAAGATAAAGCAAGAGATGACTTTTAACAAACGGCAACAAATAACTGAGAGGTCGAAAAAAACATCAGATATACACTCACCTTCTTCGGGTCCATATTGAACTTCTTTCGCCCTATCGTGATTTGTTTGGCTTTGGGATTTGGTTTGCTGGAGAGATGAAAAAGTAATTTTGGTTTAATCAAATAATCAAAAGAGGTTTAATTGAGCTGTGACAGAGAATGACAAAAGGATATTTAGGCTGTTAGAGATAGAGGGAGAGAGGGAGGGAGGGAGAGAGGGAGAGAGAGAGAGAGAGAGAGAGAGAGAGAGAGAGGGAGAGAGAGAGGGAGAGAGAGAGGGAGAGAGAGAGAGAGAGAGAGAGAGAGAGAGAGAGAGAGAGAGAGAGAGAGAGAGAGAGAAAAGAAAAGAGAGGAAGAGAGAATAGATGGGGTGGAGATAAAGAGGAGAAAATATCCAATTAATTCCCAAGCTAAATTCTGTAATTTTCGACCTTTCACATCCCTAAACATTGAACCAAAGAGGGCATAAAATCCCAAACACCACCCTACCTCATGGTGGATGCCGCAATCCCGAGTTGGACCATGTTATGGTCACTGCTATCCTTCTGGCATCTTCCAAGGATACACGTCAGTGAAATCATCCTCACTATTTACAAACGTCAGCAGCATCGCGCAACGAGTAATGACAAACTTGTACTTAAATTAACACAACCACGACCAGAACAAATGCGAATATCCTTTATTATTTTTTTTATTTTTTTTTTACAAGAAAATATCCACTCTACAATCCAAGGGTGCATCAACCCATAGTGTCAGATCCTGCATATGAGAATTATGGTTCGAGTTCACCACATCAATAAGGAAAGCGGTCAAATATCACCCAAAGTCTGAGGAGATTGATGGCGGGAGGTACTTGGCAGATTAATGTCACTCTGACAGGTGCGTGTGAGAATATCCTTCTGATTTTAACACATAATATTATGATCAGCTAGTTGGAACTCGAAACTGAATAACCCGATCAAACAAATCCATTACTAGATATGAAACACCGTGCGAAGAAATAACAAGTGGAACGAATAAGCCCGTTATATTCAAGACAATAAGCGTTGAATTTCTTCATAATTGAATTTCTATCGCTTATTAATATGGAGACCAATAGTAATCAGGTACGTGATATTGGTTTAAGGTGCGTGATACTACTAATTGCAACATTTTCGCATGCTATAGATTATACAACAAAAATAATGACGACGAAAATAATAGCAGCAGTAAAATATTGAGTGGGATGGCCAAGATGGCATCACGTGTTTTCTTCGACCAAGGATTATAGTAAAAATAATATGCGAACCCCCCCCCCCCCCGCGCCAATAACAAAACAAAACACACAACCCCCCCCCCCCCCAAAAAAAAAAAAAAAAAAAAAAAAAAAACAAAAAAAAAAAAAACAAAAAAAAAAAACCAAAAAAAAAAAAAAAAAAAAAAAAAAATAAAAAAAAAATAATGACTACAACTCATCAGTTCAAAGCGTAGCGTTGGACAAACACAGTCTGAGACTTCCTTAAAAATTACGTCACAATACAAGGCGACGATCACCAGGAGAAAGTGAAAAGTGAGTAGTTGTTAGTGGTGCTCAAGGAAACTTGGTTGTTGTGCTATCGAATACAACTCACTATTTCCTTGCTTTTGGTGACCATCGCCTTGAAATGTGAGGCAATTTTCTGGGCAGTGTCAGGCTATGTATGATCAAACGAAGGCTACGCTCAAAGACGGGGAGAGACTGAAGAAAAAAAATTGAGTGGCTTTATTTATTAATGGGAAGCCTAATTAACAGACTAACAAATAGGAATCACTGAACATCGAGTAGAAGGAAACAACTGAATCTCTACAATAATGTTAAACGCAAAACGCGAGACATCAACTGGATTATCCTTTCGCCGATATGGCTCGATCAAATAAAGACTATCTGACATTCTTTCCTTGTCAATATAATATCACAAAAATGTGGACACCATCTTGGGTGTAATACGTCCCTCAAACAATAAGGAATAAACCCTGCACGTTAAAGAGGCAAGACAGGCCACCCTTACGACGAGCTCAAACCACTGACTGTAAGTAGTGTTTTTCCCAAGGACACCCATTTATAAACTTGACCCTAAACTCGTAGGTATTGAGTAACCGTATGAATGGAAGAAGGGAGAGCGGGGGTGGAGGGTGGGGGGGGGGGGGGGGAGCATCAATCCACCATGAAGAGTCCAGAGGACAACAATGGAACATGACATTTCAACGACAGTCATCAGATTAGGAGGGAACTCATCCTTTCATCACCTCCCTCTCCATTCCCGGGGTTAATCACGAGATGACGGCGAGCACAATAGCAATGATTATTTTTATTCATCGCGAGGGAAAGGCTGATACGCCCAAAGGTAAATGTACAAAATACCTCAATGTGGTCAAGAGGAATCGTATTTGTTGTCACTACATTCTTGGCCCAATCACCGTTAATCACCCAAAAGTAGACAGCACACACAATAGACACACATACAAAATAAGTACAAATGGAGTTCGCTGATGACATCTGACGGGTGGATTACGACCAACACTGACCGCGATTAAGACCGTGGCCTTCGTGAACTCTTATGGCCTGAGACATCGTCTCGACTGGCGATGTGACGTCACACTCCCGGTCCATCCGCTTTCGTTTTGAAAACCGGTTAATGGTTGACTGTGTTGTCATTCATTTTCAATTCATTCTTATCGGATTATTGTACCCTCTTGTTTTCTATAGATAATTTGTTAAATAGTCATTCATATTTTGATAAATACCATCCATTGTTTTGCATTTTCATCATGCCTCGTAAGTGCTGTGTGCCAAAATTATTATCCTTCTGAGAAAGTGTCAGTGTCTGCCTTTGAATTTCCCTCGGATTTAGATATCTAGCTAGGAAAAACCTTTGGTTGAGGAAGATACCGAGACAAGATTTCCAACCTTCTTCTACAGCTGTGGTATGTGAGCGTCATTTTTGTGACAGATTTATTGTCAGAGTAGATTCTGTTACAAGACCTGACGGTTCCATTTTTTATCTACGAAAATATCCATGAAACGGAAAGCCCCCGACGAAAGGCGAGATGCAGTTTTAAAGAGAGACGATGAGTCTTTTAAACGATGGGTTGAAAATGATCGGATTAAGAATTATACAGAATTCTGTGGCAGTTTCAACACCAGAGTTGATGCGAAATTATGGATTTATCGTTTTTTTCTTGCCTCATCGTCTTCACCTGATGATCCACCAATGCCTGACCACTGCACCCTTTACAGGATTATTGATACTGTTGACAGTGCTCCAAAGTTGCTGTCTTCAATCAAAGTTTTCTCTGACATGCATGTGGAAATATTTTCTGATAATCGTAAGTATTTACCTTGAAAATTGACATGTTTAGAGTTAGAATAAATGATTTCTAAAATAGTAATAGTAATAGTGCTAGATAGAACTCAGGGTATAAGTATAAAAGAGTAGTGCTGGTGTTAGAAGTAGTAGTTGCAGTGGTGGTGGTAATAGTAGCAGTAGTAGTAGGAACGCCAATATAGTAGTACTAGTAGCAATGGCAATATTAGTAGTAGTGACACCAATAATGGCAATGGTAGTCTACCACTAACAGTAGTTCTAGTAGTGGTTGTAGTCGTATAATAGTAATTGCAGTAATAATATTCTTGGTAGAGTAGTAGTTTGAAATAATATTATTAGTAGTAGTGGTAGTAGTAACACTAATGGTATTAGAAGTAGTAATAAATATAGTAAGTATAATTTTTATTAAAGTCTATCGTAATGCTGTGATGTTATTATATACAATTAAAAGATATATTATTATCTCACTATCAACCATTTTATTTTGGATCTTGTTTAAATGATGAAAGAAGACAATAAAAAAGATACAACTTATTTTTCATTGAAGCATGGAAATTATAATATATGTTAGTGTGATGACTTGACCATTATTTTTTTCTTTGTTTTTCAGAAAGGGTTCCTGATAGCGCCATTGCATGGATTTTTGGGAAAACTTCTCCCCCAACTCTTACATGCTGGTCTCAATTTGACACTGTCCTTTCCCATTTTTGTCATGGGAATGGATTTGATAGAAGTAACTTGGAGGACCAGCTGCAACTTTATGTTTCAGCTATTGATAGTCTATGCAACAGTGTTGACAATGATGAAGATGATGAGTCCAAGTCTTTGTTCATGCCAAAAGTTAGGTTTTTGGTTGAGCAGCTTAAGTTAGTTAACTTGTCTGTAAAACGTTACAGTTGCTCTACCCTTATCTGGGCATTCAAGTTGTTTGCATCTGCTCCTCGTGCCTATTCTCTTCTAAGGAATTCCTTTCTTACTTTGCCTCATCAGTCCTATCTTAGAAAACTTTCCTCTGTCTTTGAAATGAAGACTGGTTTTCCTAATTCTAAAGATCATGAAGCATATTTAAGACAGCGATGTCTTAAAATGCAAGAACATGAGCGTGATGTCGTTCTCATGATGGACGAAATTCATATTTCTCACCAGTTGTCGTATAAAGGGGGGAAAGTTGAGGGCTCTGCATATAATTGTCAGGTTTCTGAGGCAAGCACTTCCCAGGTCTTCATGATTTCCTCAGTTCTTTGTAAACAGAAAGATGTTGTTGCCATTTTACCTGTAAAAAATATTGATGCTCGTTATTTGCAATGTTTGCTTCTTAAAACATTGCAAGTTCTTCATGATGTTGGTTTTCATGTTTTGTGTGTTATTTCTGACAACAACAGAATTAACCGCAATGCCTTTGCTATAATGTCTGGGGGAAGTCTTTGTCCATCTATTCCAAATCCTGTCATTCCTACAGAGAAACTTATTTTTTATTTTTGATACTGTCCACCTTTTCAAATGTATTAGAAATAACTGGACGTCTCAAAAAGACTTGGAGAAGACTTTTATGTTACCACCTGTACTGACCAACAATGAAAATCCTTCATCTTCAGTTATGAGAGGATCCATGTGTCACATTACAAAAGTATACGAGGAAGAGAAGTCATCAGTCGTGAAACTTGCTCCATCTTTGAATCGAAAATGTTTGAATCCATCGCCTACTGAGAAACAGAGTGTTCCACTGATGTTGAGAATTTTTGACAGACGGAATGCTGCTGCCTTGGAGCACTTTGGATCCAAATGGAATGTCAATGTCAGTGGGACAGTATCATTTATATTGTTCATTGTACAGCTATGGAATGTTCTAAATGTCAAGCATCCGCTGAAAGGCAGGAGATTGAGGGATGAGAGGTGCAAGCCAATTAATTCCATTTCTGATTCCAATTTCTCATTTCTTCAAGATGCTTTGACTTGGTTCAAGGACTGGAGCAGGTTAGGGATGAAACCACGAGGAGGAGTATTGTCGAGAGAAACCATGGATGCTCTTGTTCACACTATTTCTACTTTTCTTGAATTTGTTCCTTATCAAACTCTTACGAAAAGAGCATAGGTCATCTTCTTTTCCTTCTCATTATTGGATAAGACTGGAGGCACATGTTTCAGACAACCATCAGGTTTAGATTCCTGCGGGAGCTCACTACGTATGTGGGGTATGTAAGGGCTACCCATTTTATATATCAATCGCCAGTTCCATGCCACATGTGTCTCCATGTCAAGTCCAACTCTATGTTTTCTCATTCCTTTTCCTTCTTATTACCATAAAATCACATATCTTTGTTTATTGTCATCACTTGTTTATTGTCATCACTGTTGCATATTTTTTTTTGGATTAACAATTGACCAGTATGTACATATCAACATTATGTATACATTTACAAAAGATATAATAGATATATAGTGTCTGCAGATTGAACTCTGTGGAACCTGTAGGTATCCAACTGATTTTTTTGAGTTCCAAGCTGCACTGATGAGCTGTTGAACAGCGAAACACTATATTTTTATAGTCAATCTATAGTTTATATATAGTGTCTGCAGATTGAACTTCTTGCGTTTCGTGCCCAATAATTATCATTGACGGAGCAAGGTAATGTTTTGTTTATTTTATTTTTTATATTAGTATTAGCCTACTATTGCCCATATTACAATTAAATTTTTGAATGAAATAAAGATTTTAAAAGAGCATTTAGCCCCCTTATTATTCTTGTACAATTCTTTTTTTATGAGAAATAAAATCGACTTGTATTTTTTGCTAGGACTTGAGATCCAGTGTGTAGTACAGCGAAATAGTAATGAGAGGTGTGTGTTGTATGCGAGTGGAAAAAAATAATTCATGCCAATTATTTCTTCTTAACCATGCCAAATATAGCTAGCATGGGGGGGGGGGGGGGGGGGGGGGGGGGAGTAATTTTTTTTGTCGTGTTATTTATAAACTGTTAAAAGTAAGCATAATATAATTATGTGAAAATGAAGTGTAAAAAAAGTGGTTTGCTATAAATTTCAATGACAAAAGTAAATGATCTTATTATAAATATTCGCAATCGTTATCGTCGAAGTCCAAGAAAAATGGAAGTCGGGTTGATATAGGATCATTTGCATCGGCAAAATGAGTTTGAATGAAAAATAAATGCTAATCAACGAAATCAATAATTAATAAACATCTATTTTCTAAGGAAAGTCGTTAAATAATTCATATCGAATTTTTTAAATCTGGGTTTCCTAAAAGTTGGCCACAAAAGTTCCAATCTGGAAAATCTATGTTTTTCCTGCCTCGCTTCACAGTAGTGCGGGGCGGTCCTTGGCAAGCTTAAGGACCACGGTCCTACGGTCCTTGGGAAATGAAGACCGGTCCGTTCATTCTTGAACCGTTAAAGACCGCTACACGATGAAAACCGTGGCCTACAGGAGTAAAACACACGGAGTAGTCACACTCATTTCAAATTGTAACCTAATTAGAGAAGAGGGGTGATGCCTTCTTTATTTGCTCACCGTACTTCATTGTTACTTCGATAATTTAATAAAATTTGAAATTTATCCCCATTAACGGAGATAATGGCATCGCCCAAGGCGTTGATCGAGTTGTTCGTGGCGTTGATACACACACGCAACTCCTACCCCCCCCCCCCCACACACACACACATTAGAGGGCAGCGAGCATTGAAGAGTAAGAGAGAGACGTGAAGTTATAATAAGAGGGGGTGGATGAGGTGATAAGAGGGGTCGATGGTGACTTTTCGCCAGATCTAACAAACTCAGCTACCCATTCATTGCTGAGTAGACAGGGATTCAGAAAAAAATCGACTGCACCCGGGATCGATCTCTGGCCCTTTGCGTATAAAGAGAGTGCTCTATCAACTGAGCTATCGGGGTCCCCAAATATTCTATTGGACCTTTTAAAAATACAGACGTTATAACTGGTTTTTTTGGACGGAAGAAACTAATGAAACTCATATTACTTGATTAGTTAAAACACCAAACGAAATTTTAATATTATTGTATTATTTTAAATGACAACAATGCGATAGAAAGGAGTGGCGACAAGAGATGGACAAAAGAAAACAAAAAATCAGACTTGCAACTTGCTAGGTTCGACACACACACACACACACACACACACACACACACACACACACATCTTTAGTAGTCACATACATTTCAAACAATAACCCATTAGAGAAGAGGGGTCATGCCTTCATCATAGATCATTGTCATTGCGATCATTATGGTGTAGTAAATTTTGAAATTTACCCCGTATAATGGAATCGTTCAAGGCGTGCGCCTCCTGTTCCCCCCATCTCACACACGAAAGGGCGGTTTGCGGAGTGGAGGGAGGTGGTCGTCTGCCTCTATGGTCGTCTGTGTCGTTTAGTGTATGGCAAAGGGGGGTGGGTGCGATTAATTAAGTGGGATGGGTGGTGATTGGTGGAAGATAGGCAAAGGACCGAGGCAACGAATCGCTGGGGAAGTAGTATGGCGCGAGACCGTTGAAAGGTGATAAGAAGTGAGGACCGCCGGCGGTCTTCCTCTTTGGGACTGGACCACGGTTCACAGCTAAAAGACCGTGGGACCGGTCCTCGGTCCGGTCCTCAGCGCGGCACTACTTCACAGGTAACACACACAGCCGCCCGCTCGGCTCGCTGTCTCCTCTCTCTCACTTGTTATGATTGAGAGAGTGACGTCACTGTATCCAGTCTTGGGCCTCTAGTATAACGAAGGCCACGTTAAGACCCACGACGAGTCGCTAAGTTAATAATTATGAGTCTCTGTGTAAATACACTGGAAAATGAGATTTTATTGTTTTTGTTTAAAGCCAGAATATCTGACAGGGTTAGATGGACGAACAGCTTGCGCTGTATTTCAACAGTAAAGAATCTTCGAAAAGTAAGTATTGGGCTCGAACTTTTGGACTTCTTTCTTACTAATAAATGAGCTAAACGCGCTTTACAAGACGCCCCAAGCCCACACATATGTGGGACGAGACAGGATGACTATGAGGCGAATTACATATTTTCCCACAGAAACAAAGCTGAAAACCGGCCAGGCACTCACTTCACACACGAGTATGGTGAGAGAGTGAGATTACGGATCCTTTTCCAAGGACTCGTTCAACTTTGCGAAGCCGAAACACGAACCGGGGACTTATAGGTCCGAATGTCATAATTCATGACCAAAAAGCCCTTGCAGACCAACGCAATAATAAGAATTTACAAATCAAACGCGGAAGACATATAAAAGCTTTACATGTAAATGTTAGTCTTATTATTTTAAATATTTGGCAAATTGGATTTTTTTGTAACACTAAAGCTCCGAGACCACTGGATCAATCGTCACCAAATGTTCCATGATGTTTACAATTGACATGACGATGGTTTGTCTATATTGTGAGATTGATTAGACATCGTGATGATTTTATATAAAAATCAAATTTGTTTCGTCAAATCCCATCGAAAACAGACGCCATCACTTTTATCAAGTGGGTTATGAGTCAACCTTCCGGTTAGCGAGTATGGCAATGAGGTGGGAGTACTTTCATTGAACCGATACCAGTCAGTGGTTACTTTCATTATTTTGATTACAATCAATTTCTTAAAATTTATATCAACCATCTTCCGCTCATGACATTGGGAAATAGTTCTACGATAAGTGAGCGAAAATATAAGATTTTAAATGCAGAAAATACCTCGCCTTGCCCAAATAAAAAGCTCTCAGACGAATTCGAAAAATTCAATAGAAATTGAGTTCAAATTTTACTAAACACTTGAATCATCAATTTTGAGTTGATCGACTTATTCCGTTCACTGAACGAACAACTATGATTGTGTCTTAATAAGACATAATATGGGCCAATGGCGAGCGAAGATTAGTTAAATAGACAGGCCAAGCACAATAATAATGATTAATTGAGAAAATACTCAACATTCAAGTCGGATTCTATCTCATTTTTTCACATTTACTATGCGCATGTGCAATAAGTGTGTGCGTGTGTGTGTGTGATTATATATATATATATATATAATATATATATATATATATATATATATATATATATATACACACACACATAGAGAGAGAGAGAGAGAGAGAGAGAGAGAGAGAGAGAGAGAGAGAGACAGAGAGAGAGAGAGAGACAGAGAGAGAGAGAGAGAGAGAGAGAGAGAGAGAGAGAGAGAGAGAGAGAGAGAGAGGGGCGGGGGGCGGTGTAATTGTATCAATCCTATGGATTGTCATAATTGATGAAATGAGACCAGATAACTGCATTATTCCCCGATCAGGTAGCCAAGGTTAGGCTGTAATTGGTGGTAATTCGGCAGTTTTCCCACGTGACTTGATACATAATGGGTAGAGCATGACTCCCATAAAGTTACATGCATAGTACCATAAAATGAAAGAGGATGGGAATGGGTCAATGTCAAACCAGTCATCGTCACATGAAATTAAAAATAAATGGTGACCTTTCTATAGATAGAACGAAGCTGACGTCACTCAGGAGGTCTTTGTTATTGTTTTTTAGCCAGCCATTTTTTATGGGTAGTTAGTTCTCACTAAACTGCATTAATCGACTTTAAACGTTAAAGGTTACACATCGTTTTGTGCGTTTGTACGTTATTTCCGGCTGGCGAATGTTGTGAGCTTTTTGGCTGAGCACAAAACATCAATAGATAGAACGAAGTTGACGTCACTCAGGAGGTCTTTGTTATTGTTTTTAGCCAGCCTTTTTACGAATAGCAGGACTCCCTAGTCTGTGGCTCTCACTAAATTCTATCAATCAGACTATTTTTGTTCAAGGTTACACACAGTTTTGTGTGTTGCTACGTTAATCCGGCCGGCGGATGTTATCAGCTTTTTGGATAAACGAGTTAAATACTCACAACATCCATCAGCCGTACCAACACACAGAAGTATGTGTAACCTTAAAAAAAGTTTATATTGTGATTGATATAATTTAGCAAAAACTACTCATTAAAATGACTATCTTTTGTTATTGTTTTATAAGACAGCCTGTTAGTTATTTGTTCTCACTATATTATATCCATCAGACTATAAACCTTAAACATTACACACCATTTTTTGTATTGATATGTTTAATCTGGTTGGGGGATGTTGTGAGTGGTTTATCTAAACGCACAGCAACAATGCGATATCATGTGCTCTAAGTAAAGAGATGGTATGATGCCATAATAGTTTAGTTCAATTTTTAAATAACTTAACTTAATGAGCCTTTATTTGTCGAATGTTTCAAAACGATCTCTTGTCACAGTGGCACACACACACACACACACAAACACACATACACGCACACAAACACACACACACACACACACAGCTCAACAACAACAAAACCCAAAATATTTTGGTGTATATTCCAATTTTTAAAAAACTAAAAAAGATAATTTAAATAACGAACTTCCATGTTTCATTAATTCCCCAAGCTGGTTATAATATGGAACCCCATTTCCATTTCATTAGTACCAATCGCCTGTTGGGCGTCCTTTTTTGTGTTAATGCAATTAAAGAATCCGTAACTGTCTGTAACCCAGGTACAAATTCACACCTGTTGAGTGAGATAATGTGTGTATAGTGCCTTACCCGAGGACACAACGTCGGGACCAGAATTTTCCATGATCACCCTCGATTAACCAGGCACTGATTGCCTTTTTACATTGCATGACATTTATGAAAAGACGAGCCACCGAGCCACTATAAATTTTCTCACATGTAATTGTATAATTTGATTAAAAATTCACATTAATATTTTCATCTCTTCCACGTTGGCAAGACAACTTTAGCCAGATACTCATTCAAACATGAGTCGGGTAGGGCAATGGACGCAACAGTGAGACATCACAATGCAGGCCACCGTACGCCATTACTAGTGTGACACATCGTAACTGACCACTTACCAGACAGGACACATGGTCACGGACACCACAGAAAACACAAGTGAAAAAAACAAAACAAAAAAAAAATCTTTCAAACGAGAGAGAGAGAGAGAGAGAGAGAGAGAGAGAGAGAGAGAGAGAGAGAGAGAGAGAGAGAGAGAGAGAGAGAGAGAGGGAGAGAGAGAGAGGGGGGGGGGGAAGATAATATCAATAACCCAAGGCTGGTTTTCGACGGAGGCTGTCAGTCGCTCAATTGGATGAAATGAAACAGGTCTCTCGTAAGAATGTAGTCAGGAATTATAATTTATATTTTCCTCCCTGAACTCAATTGCAGGCTTCACTTATGGGGAGTACTTTTCATATTATAATATATTAACGTTTTATGTATTAGGGTAGGCGGTTCCAATTCGAACGCCTTGTTGTGCCAATTCAGACACCCCTTTGACAATTGAGACAAATGCAACTAACTTTTCTTATTTTTGCGTGATTATTAGTCCCTTTCCGTTCTTTTTAACGCTTAGATTAATAAGCAACCGGCTCTATATTTGGTTATAAATAATCAATCCACCCTAATCGTGAAAGTAAGATCATTTGACATCCATCTTAGTTCAAACTAAGTAAAGTTAGTTGGTACATAAAATATTAAACCAAAAAAAAAAGAAAAAAAAAAAAATAAAAACAAAAAAAAAAGGAAGCAGCGTGGTTTGGCCGTATGGTCTTTGCTCCGAACCCAGAAAATGCCGAGTTGTGTGGCCTTCAGAAGTCACCTAGATATAGATCATTTTACGGCACTGCACTGCGGCGAACGCTTGGGTTATTCCAAGTTTTCTATCAGAATAGACCATGAAGATCAAAAACAATATCAGGTTACTTAATGCATCAGCTGTCTTGGATCCGTCACTATCTATAATCTGGCATTCATTAAAGGGACACAACCGGCTTAGAATAAAGAAATCCAAACCTAATGCCACCCATTTGTTCACTGATACCACTTACGAACAAATCCGATTTAGATGCGCCGTATTCGAGAATTGCTCAAGACCTCAAGTGTCCATAGTAGGAGATCTGATATAGAACTAAATCTATGGGCTTGATTTAATAATTTTACAATGGAGAATATTTTACGCTGTTTTGAGAGTATTTCTATTATAACAATTTGGAGCTATCAGACCTGCAAATAAGTACACGTCGCTCAACATAGATAGACAAATAATATACAAGATTTTATCTTGTTCCAGCACGGGTGAAAATTGATATACCGAGATTCTAAGAGAAATTGTCGGGGAACTCAAGTGTCAGTAGACATTACTTCAAAATCGGATGAAATGATGAACTCAAGCACTTTAACATCGGGTCTCGACAAACCTCTTTACCCCCATCCATGGTTTTCCTCTTCCCCCCGCGACTACGTTTCAATTCAGTCTACTGATAATAGCTATCAAATTATGATGAACTCGATCAGAGACTTGGGTATTATAATATGCTACATAAGTGTTTTTGGACGAGGCTATTCTCAAATTCGCATTGTGATTTAGAGGATAGCGCTCGAGGCCTGAAAAATGAAAAGTATAAAATCCAAGATATCTGGAAAAAAACAAAACAAACAACAACCCCCCCCCCCAATAGTAATAATTTTTAAAAATGTAAAAATAAAAACAAAACAAAACAACCAAAATAAAGAAAAACATCATAAAAACAACAAAACTGAAAGACCCCCCCCCCCCCAAAAAAAAAAAAAAGACAAATAAAAAACCAAAAAAAAAAAAAAACAACAAAAAAACAAACAAAAAAAACAAACAACAACAACAAACAAAAAACAGAACAAAAACAAACAAACAAGAAAAAAGCAAAATGGTATTTGCATCCTGGCGGGAGGCCTTTTCTGCTGCAGCTGATATGACAACCAGATGTTCACGGCCCTATTCTCCACGAGACGAGGACGACGACGACTGCGACAACTACTACTACTACCACTACTACTACTACTACTACTACTACTACTACTACTACTACTACTACTACTACTACTACTACTACTACTAATAATAATAATAATAAGGAACAGGCTTCAGCCAACAAAAAGCGGATAGACCCTAAAACAAACCGCTTATATGTGGACAACGTTTAATTCACAAAACAAAAAGTAAAAAGTAAACAAGCCCCCCCCCCCCCCCCCCCCCCTCCAATAAAGGATTTGTTTTTGTTTGTTTTTAAGGGTTTTACGGCGCTTGCAACACATTTAGGTCATATCAGCGCCAGTAAAAAGGAAGAAAATGGAACAGTAAAAAATTCTAGAATTACAATTAAAGCAGCCAAGAATAAGGCAGACAAAGGGAAATTGGTTCAAATATGAAACAGATGTAGATTCCAAGAGCACACTATCAGTGTACTTAGTTTGAGATCACTAAATGTCTCATCTAGACACAAGCACAGGTCCCCGCCAAGAGGAACACATTCAATTGTTTACAAATCATACATATGGAAAATGAAAAATAATACAGTACATAAGAGAGAGAGAGAGGGGGATGATTTACAAGGAAAAAAATATCATCTCCCAAAACTAACTATACATTTGACTGTTTCCCTCTCAGTCAGGGTATCCGACCAGGGCCAAGACAGAACCAAGTAATCTTATTCCAAGACAAAGATAGAAAGCATGTTGGAAAACAGATAAAGGGGGATAGAAGACATAATATGTACCTCCCTGCCCACTATGGGAGGTCAGGAACCCCACCCAGAAAATAAAGGATTGGATATTGTTCCGAACAGCCCATGTTAGATTTTTTGCCTCCGACGACAAAATTACTCGAAAATCTAAAGATTAAAAAAAAAATAAAAATGTAGAGTAATTCCTTGTTGTCAGATCCATTTGCGCGAACCTACATTCTTTTTACTGGATCGACTTTATCGTTGATGGCTCAAAAGATTCGTATGAATGGGTCTTTGTCAATTTCCACAATACAGAAGTAAGTATAATAATTAAAATAGATGACTGCCTGTTCGTGACTGCCTTTTTATTTCTCCACAAATATTACTGACTCTCCACAAGTACATTTTAAAAAAATCACATAAACAACGTACATAAAAACGTATGCAACATAGTTGCAAGTGGATGTTTGTGTGTATTCCTCATGAATGTGGCGTTGAAAAATTTGACAGAAGAACAAAGAAGGAACGGACCAAGGTACAGATAATTGTAGGAAGTAAGAGAGCAGTCAGTAGTAATCCCGATTTTCGGCGGGAATCAGATGAATACTATAACATGTGGCCGCCATCAGCAAACTAAATTATAACGTAGCTGATGTTATCGTCCCATTTCCTGTATCATGGTGTGGTACCAAAATAGCCACTACTTAAATCAGTAGGGTGAAAAAGATGTGTTTTATCTGTATGTATGTATGTATGTATGTATGTATGTATGTATGTATGTATGTATGTATGTATGTATATATGTGTGTGAGACAAAAGAAAGAAAGAAAGAAAGAGAAAGAGAAAGAGAGAGAGAGAGAGAGAGAGAGAGAGAGAGAGAGAGAGAGAGAGAGAGAGAGAGAGAGAGAGAGAGAGATGTTGGGTGACCGGTGATGGAGTTGACTATTATCAATGATATGGTGTTAAAAAGAAAGGGATGAAGTAAAGAAAAGAAAGAAGGAAAGAAAGGGAGGAAGAAAGAAAGTAAGGAATTAACTTGTAAAGCGCCACACCCCGAATAAACAGGCCCTAATGGGAAGATATTTTTTTCCAGCACATCATTTATTCGAACACATACACACATCACCTTCATCATCGTCGCTTTCGCTCCCTGCCTAGGTTTTATTCTCATTCAAGTTATTTGTGAGTTAACGTAGCGAACATAAAACCTAACAAGCCATCAACATTTACAAGAAAGAGGAATGGAGTCTACACCAAAATAGAAACATTACTTTCCTTTAAGAGCAATTTCGATACGGAAAAAAACCCACGAAAACGAGAGAGAGAGAGAGAGAGAGAGAGAGAGAGAGAGAGAGAGAGAGAGAGAGAGAGAGAGAGAGAGAGAGAACACACTCAATCTAAAATTGTTTCCTAATTATCTTTACCTCGTCCTCGTTCCACAAATTTTCTTTCAACTCCACCAGACAAAAACTAATCGAGTCTTGAGAATAAAGAAGAGTCATTGAATGAAGAGAAATAGTAGGTTGGTGAGAAAAGATAAACACACACACACACACACACAAACAGCGATATATATATATATATATATATATATATATATATATATATATATATATATATATATATATATATATATATATATATATATATAATATAGAGAGAGAGAGAGAGAGAGAGAGAGAGAGAGAGAGAGAGAATACTTTTAAAAAATGGAAAATATTATTCAAAGAAAATTGCTTCATGACCATTTTTTAATAAGTATGATATTTTAAAGCGTCAACAACGAGATCAAATCCACTTGCAAAGAAAACTACACGAGTTGGACACGAGTCTTTCATAAAATTCGGAGGTCATGGACTCGCACCCGTAAGTGCCTCAAAAAGCGAGCCATCAGCTCCATCTATCGTGCTGTCAATATAAAAGTGCAGCATTTATTCCAGCTGGTGATAGACACGACATATCGAAAGGTAAGAACTGGATCGACGTGAATAAGACAGGCAGGTTGACGAAAAGCACATAATGGTATTAAGTATTCGATGAATAAATGGGGTTCTGTCGTACTGGGTGAGCGCATTTAATGACTAATGAAGAGGAATTTCATTTTTTTTTTAAACAGAAAAAAAAACAACCCCCCACAAAAAATCCCAAATAATACACCCCCTTCCCCCCCCCCCCCCCCACCGCAAAATAAAAACAAAATCAAACAAAAAAACAGTAGAAAAAGAACCAACCAACCAAGGGAAAAAAAAAACAAAACAAAAAGACAAAACATTAAAAAAAACCTTATAAATTCCAACTCCTTTTCTTCCCCTTCCCAAAATAAAACAAAACCACCCCCCCCCCCCAAACAAAAAACCAACAACAACAAAAAAGAACAGAAAAAAACAATATTAGGAAGCAAAAACAAAATCAAAACAAAAAAAACAACAACAAAACAACAACATACAAACAAAATAAAAACAAATTACAAAAATAAGAACAAAACAAACAAGTGAAAAACATTTTTCAATACAGAACAGTAGAATAACAAAAACAAACAACAAACAAAAATTGAAAACGAATAACTAAAATGAAAAACAAATCAAAACAAATTCCCATAAAATATAAGAAACTCTCATTAATCTTAACCAACAAACAAGTAAAGAATCTAATTTTTTTTCTATTAAAAAAAAGCGGATGAAAACAAGGAAATAATATTAATACTTAGAATGAATTTTTAAAAATAGAATGTTAGACCATTGCAGCAAAGACAGAGAGACAGATAACTTCCCTGTGGATCTGGACAGATACGACGGATGGCCACGATCCAAAAAAAAAAAAAAAAGGGGGGGGGGGGGGGGGGGTAGATAGATAGAGAGAACAAGGGTTGGAGTGAAATGGGGAAACAAAAACCGAGCTGTTAAATATTTAAACCACAGAGGGGGGTTACACATGCGGTTAGATATAAAGCTAGATAAATGGATGGGTGGCATTTAAATTTTTGTATCAAGGCCGTGAGAACAGGGGGATTGGGGGGGAGGGGGGGGGGGGGGGGGAGGAGCTAGGATATATTATTGGCCTTGGTATGATTCATGTCATATTAGCCTTCCTACCCAGGGAATCGCAGTGGCTCGTTAAGTCTGACATCTAATGGCACGATAACGTTTTCTTTTCATTTCCATTAAAATAAAATATTTAAAAAAAAAACATAGAAAGAGAGAGAGAGAGATAGAAAGAGAGAGAGAGAGAGAGAGAGAGAGAGAGAGAGAGAGAGAGAAAGAAAGAGAGAGTCAACCCCCCCCCCCCCCCCCCAGTTTAATCGACAAGCAAAGCCAATGTATCCGGTTATGATTCGATGCCAAAATGAACGAGTTGATTGAACGACAAAATAGGTCTGATTACATAATTAACGTAGGTCAGGCACAACACAGAGTAGGTAGGTTACCACAGAGACTGCACTCCTTGATTTCCGTGTAATTGGGTCGCGCATCCGTTAAAACATGTCACGCCGTATCGTCATATTTGTCATAGTCTGTTTCCGTACATTGTCTGTATTAATGCAATGGTTTTAACCACTTTACTCTGCTGCGTGCTTTTGTTATCGTTTTTGTATTCTCTTCACAACACGCATGAACGATGGAGTTTGAAGATACTGCTCAAAGTTTTCAAGAAAACATTAAAAGATATAATTCAAAGTGGTGCAGTGCTATAAATTGTACAAATTCAAAGATTCGATGTCCTAATTTGTCTTTCTTTTCGTTCCCTCTGGATGCTGAAAGGTACGTTGAGATTTTACTTAGATGTCTACCTTATATCGGTTAGAATTAATTTGTGGCCATTGGTCTCAATATCAATTTATACTGCTGTTGGTGATGACTATGACAAATTATTGTCATTGTGATGGCGAAGGCAAAGAGGAGGGGACACGAACGATGATGATGACAATGATAATCCCGATAATATTGATGGAGATGATGATGATGATGATGATGATGATGATGATGATGATGATGATGATGATGATGATGATGATGATATTTATGAATTAATAGAATTGAATGGTGATGTTATGAACCTCTGAGGAAGAATTTTGAAAAGAAAGAATTGCTTTCTTATACACTGGGATGCATAGATTGAGTGGTTAAAGCAGTAGATCCCAGGCTTGGAGGTACAGGGTTTGATTAACACAGTTTTATCCATGCGCTTCACGCGACTCGAGTGTTAATGGGTACCGGTCAAGCTAGTAAAGTAATCTGCAATTGACTAGTGGCCGGTCCAGAGGTTAACACATAATTTACCAGTCAGCTTCACGTTATAGAAACCGGGCTAAGCTCCGGCTAAGGACCTACTTAATTGCTTCTCAGACATTTGACATGTTTTTCTTTAACCTAGGTCCGAGGGTGGGTGATCAATTCACGTAGAGCTGATTTAGAGAAGAAATCTTATGAAAAACTGCACAGGGGCAATGTCATCTGCGAAATACATTTTGAACCAAGCTGTTTCAAAGAAACAAAAGGAGAGAGGAAATTATTGAAAAAAGATGCTGTCCCATCGGTATTTAGTGTTCCAAATCCTCCACCTAAACAAACACCCTCTCGGCCACCACCTAAAGATCGCACTGCGTGCACACTGTCACCAGCAACTACGTCTCGTGCAGAAATCGATACTCAAGTGAATGATGTCGAGAAAAAAATATGTGAGCCAATGGATGGTCATGTTATTCAGCAAGAGAACAGCTTACTGAAACGAAAGTTATCTTCTGAGAGGACTAAAAGTTGCAGGCTTAAGAAAAAGCTTAAGACAGTGACATCCACCACAGTCTGCGCATCCACTGGACAGAGGAACTCCGTCGATGAGCCACGAATTGACATGAAATGCATTCAGTCAATGCTAAAAGATCACCTCCCTCCAGAAGTGCTTGAATTAGTAATGACGCAAATAAGAACAACACAGGCAAACAGGCATGGAAGAAGGTGGACACCTAGTGAAAAGGCTTTTGCTTTGGCACTCTACAACACAAGCCAAAAGGCATATTCCATGGTAAAAATGAAACTCTGCCTTCCTTCATCAACTACTCTAACTAGGGCAATGAGGAATATTAATTTAAGGCCAGGTATGTGCGATCAGATGCTCCAAATCTTTAAAATAAAAGTTACTGGAATGTCTGATTTAGAAAAGATTTGCGCTGTCGCAATAGATGAGATGTCACTGAGGAAATCCCTGAGCTATGATTCCCTGAATGATGAATTTGAGGACTTGAGGATTTTGGTTCGATTGGAAGAACTCAACAATGCGCCACCGAAGCTCTGGTTGTGATGGTAAGAGGACTTGCATTCACATGGAAGCAACCACTCGCATACTATCTGTCTAATGGACCAACAAAACTCATGTCCTTCAAACAATTTTGAAAGACATCATCATCAGGATTAGAGATTTAGGTTTGATTCCCAAAGTGTTGATCTGGGACCAAGGCACCAACAATCAAGCGGTTGTTACAAAATTAGGTGTAAATAGAGACAGGCCATATTTCCTCATCAATGATGAAACGTCATTTGTTATGTTTGACTCCCCACATTTGATGAAAAGTATTAGAAATAATCTAAAAAAGAGTGGATTTGCAATGGACGGCAAAATTATTTCATGGAATCATATCCATGTTCTTCGAGAAAGATTTAAGATTCCCAATACGAATGGCCCCAAAATTAACAAAAAGGCACATTACTATGCCACCATTTGCAAATCTAAGCGTTAAACTTGCAGTGCAAGTCCTCAGTCACTCTGTTGCTGCAGGGATAACCACCATGGTCCACTACGGCGATCTCCCACCAGAAGCGATGGCAACTGCACAGTTTGTAGAAGAATGCAACAAGCTTTTTGACTGCTTCAACAGTTCGTCTCGCAACGGCAAAACTCCCATGTCCCATGCAATCTCATCTTCAACCGAGCACGTGTCGTTTCTGAGAGACAAACTGATGTGGTTTGACAACATTAAACCTCTCAATAAGAGTGGAAGACTGCCATGCATAGAGGGATGGAAGTTGACAATTGCTTGCCTCCTGGATCTATGGGATGACCTTTCAAACAACTTCAACATGTCATTCCTGTTAACAAACCGACTGAATCAGGACTGCTTAGAGAACATGTTTTCGGTAGTTCGAGGCAAAGGCGGACATCGTGTCAATCCAGATTGTCGGGAGTTCCGGTCAGCACTGACCCAGATCATGGTGGATGCAATACTCCTTCCTGGAAAAGGCGGCAACTGTCAAGCAGACTTGGACACATTTCTGTTTAAGCTCGACACCATCACAACAAAGGGAGCCACCCACACAGTCAGGACACGGCTTCATCAAGATATTCCAAGGCTCATCCGACCCTTTGTACAAAATTGCGCAAGTAATTCTGTACTAGGAGTTCCAGAAAAAGACATTGTCGCCTACATTTCGGGATATGTCGCCAAGAAACTCTTAGGAATAGTTTGTGGTTTGTGCAAGACAAATCTCATCCAGGAAAATCCCTTGTTAGACTCGTCTTATTTCATATCAATGAAACAATATCCCGACCTAAAGGAGGGTGGACTAACGATACCATCACCTACTCTGCAACATTGCCTCGAAATCGCCGAAGTCGTATTTCGCGATGGAATCAACTCCTTGCGTGTTGCTACTGGTGTAAGGTTCAGGCTGGTCAAAAAAATGGTCGAGGCCACAATGGACATTCCACTTGACTGCAGGATTGAGAAGAACTGCTCAACGAAATTCCTTTCATTGAACCTCTACACTACTATTAGACTACATCATTTCCTGAGATGTCACAACCGTGAGATGGACATTGGTGGCTGCAATAGGGGTAGGAAAAGAAAAGCTCTAACGTTTGCACATATGTAGATACTAAGGTAAGACCAAGTAATTCTATTCTTTGCTATTATGCTATGTAAATAACTTAGGTCATTTTAAAATCTCATTTTCAGGTCCCTGTTTTCACAATAATTTCCTCTATTTCACTTTTTTTTCTTTCTCAATCTATGAAATCTTAACGAGCGCTTTATCACATTTTCCTTCTTACTCTCAACAAATTTAAAATGAATTTGATAACGGAAATAATTGTTTGGCAATTTTGCTAGGTGCTAACACTTTTGTGAGAATAATATGACTTATATAGGGAAAAAACCGCTTCATTAGAAACAGACTATAATTTATACGGCGAAGTCGATTTCACGAATTTAACATTGAGCGAAGGGGGATTGAGCGAGGAGTGCAGTCTCTGTGGTAACCTACCTACTCTGTGGGCACAATTTAACGTAGGTCAGGTAATGTTCCAGACAAAAGCAAGAAAAAAAGTAAATTTAACTGCAGCTCCGGTCCTATGGACGAAATAATGCAAGATAAGATTTCACAAAAACTATAACCAGAATAATAATATACTGACATATTAGCTCAAATCTATTGACTTATAGCGAGAAAATCATGAAAAATGTATCCCAAAGTTGTAAATTAATGCCAACTCTCCCTCTCTCTCTCTCTCTCTCTCTCTCTCTCTCTCTCTCTCTCTCTCTCACTCACACACACACACACACGCACGCACAGTCACACACAAACAAACAAAGCCAACGATATATCATTGGTCCAATTCTTGCACGGAAATGGTAGTTATATAACAGATCGGTTCGCACCTTTTAAGAAGATATCCACAGCAGCAGATGCCACGGACGGCCCCATCCGTCAACAGCCGTCCATCATAGCGACAGGCAGCATATTAGTTATTCCCATTATCTGCCTATCAACTCTAGCCAGTATAATAAGGACACGAGGATCATCTAGAAGAGGTGATAGCTATAAATCACCTATCCCAAACCACTGAGTCTGCTACGTTTACTTTAACATGGGTCATGGGTTACCTTGATACTTATGGATGTTTCTAACAACAACCTTGAGAGTGAGAGAGTAATAAATAATAATAATAATAATAATAATAATAATAATAATAATAATAATAATAATAATAATAATAATAATAATAATAATAATAATAATAATAATAATAATAACAACAACAGTAAGTGTATTCCCTCCGAGGGGATACGCTTGTTCCAGAGCAAAACCGTGTTTTATAACCGGGTATTGTCATACTGAAGTAGTCCTAGACATAGCCATACGGCAAATGGAGCCGGAGGTTATCCTGGTTTCTATCGAGAAATAGACAACAGCAATTGCTTGACACCATTTGGATAGGACGCTAGTCCATCGCAGAGCACATCGCCAGATCTAACAGATCCAGCTACCCAATCACTGCTGGGTGGACAGGGGGGCCAGAAATATTTTTTAAAAAAAAGTCTTGACCGCGCCTGGAATCGATTACGGTCCCTTTGCGTGTGAAGCGAGGGCTCTGCCAACTGAGCTATCGGGTCCCTGTTGGTCATATTATGAGATAAAAATGTACTACAAAAACAGACCTCACAACAGACCGACCTGTTATAGTCCCATCATTCTAGCAATGTGACAAACACACTTTTATTCATTTTGGCCATTGAAAAAAAAAGGATTAAAATGGCTCTCAAACTGTCAAATTTCTCAAACCCAAGACTTCTCGGAAGTGTTAAGTTCTGTACTTATTGACAAGTTGAGGCCGGTCAATTTAATCGACTGCTATTTGAAGCATCCACTTTCTGACCAAAATGATTCAAATGTGTTTTGTCAGAGTATACAGCGTATATACTTGGCATATTTTGGAACTCGTTAGCGACCCTTGTAGAATGAAGATACGAGATACTTTCTCATCTATCTTTACAACCTTCATTCTCAACAACCCTATACATACAAACCAAAACACACACACACAAATACCACAAGAACACACACGCAAATACCACACACACACACACACACGCACATTACACACAAAACAAATCCGTACACGATATAAAATCAGCGGGGAATTCATGTCATTGATAATGTAATCTCAGGTTTTTCTCGAAATAAATATTTATCTACTCATTCGGTCTCAACCCTGCGTCGGCCAACCGATTCACAAAGGACACAATTGAGTCATCTACGTTTATGTACCTCCCCCCCCCCTTCCAAAAATACAGTTTTAGTTAAAACAAACAAACAAACAAACAAACAAAAAACCCAGTAGACACGTGACACGTTGAATGAATGATGGAAATATAAAATTTGAAACATAAAAATAATAAATAGAAATTTGAAAAATTTAAGAAAAACGTTGTGAAGTGACCATTTCATTAACGCGATATTTTAATCCAAACCTTAATTAATAAGGGCTTTCTAGGGCCGACAGCCGGACGATACTAAACGCTCATCTAGTAAAACAGGCACGCGACGTTGAACGCGGACAGGATCCGGATGGGTGACAATGACAGCAACAACTGGATTGGCGTTGTGTCCTTGAGTAGGCACTTAACACACCCAGGTGTGAATGTGTTATCTGGCAAGGAGGGATGTTGAAAGTGCGATAGCAATAAGCACGCCGAAAGCATCCCGTACTGTGCACATTAGTAATGTTTCATTTCATAAGGCCTGCATTGGTGGTATATATATATATATATATATATATATATATATATATATATATATATATATATATATATATATATATATATATATATATATATATATATATATATATATATGAAGCTCAATTCTCCCCCCCCCCCCCCCCCCCTCTTTTCCGATCTCCCTTTTTTTCACATCTCAATTCATAACGAGCTGTTCAAGAACCGTATTTTTTCTCTTACTAGCACCGTCAGAACATTTATTTTTAAAAACCCCGAATTACCATGTCAGCAAACGGAGATGCAGAATTGTAGTCGCAGCTAGCTCTATCTAAACGAGCACCATAACAAGGCAATATTAATACTAGCGGGCGGTGTTGCCAGCAGAGTAGAGGTAGAACCATTACGGCCTTATTAACTGAGGCAGATAACATTTTGAAAAATGAGTAAGTTAGGTGGAACTTGTGCCTTCTCATAATTTTCACTCTTCTATCGTACGCTGACGGAACACATTTTTCTTTTATCATCCCCTCTCTTTGGTCATTGAGTATCATTTAATTAGATTAGCTAGGAGGTCCACGTTTTCTGGTCAAAAGTTGTTAAAAAGTGATTTATCTGGGCACAGCAGTAGATGAGCTGTTATGCCGTGCAGTGGCAAAACATTAAAAAAAATGTTTTAGTCACTTAACTTTTACTTCATTATATATTTTTAGGTCGACCCTTTAATGAACGAGATTGAATTTCTTTCAAACCATAATTAATTTCGCCTGCGATATGTCATTTGATTAATACTGGAGACTTGCTTGATTTTAAGTAAAGTAAGAGAGAACAGTGGCAACGAATGAATCACGAGTTCACTTATATTTTGCTGAAAACATTAAACGTGATACCACGCTAGAGTAAAATCTTTCCCCATTATGTCAAAAAGACTTAAACCCGAGAATCGTTGTAGGGTGGTAAATATTAGTGCGGGGCGGTCCTTGGCAAGCTTAAGGACCACGGTCCTACGGTCCTTGGGAAATGAAGACCGCAAGGACCGGTCTCTAGACCGGTCCGTTCATTCTTGAACCGTTAAAGACCGCTACACGATGAAAACCGTGGCCTACAGGAGTAAAACACACGGAGTAGTCACACTCATTTCAAATTGTAACCTAATTAGAGAAGAGGGGTGATGCCTTCTTTATTTGCTCACCGTACTTCATTGTTACTTCGATAATTTAATAAAATTTGAAATTTATCCCCATTAACGGAGATAATGGCATCGCCCAAGGCGTTGATCGAGTTGTTCGTGGCGTTGATACACACACGCAACTCCTACCCCCCCCCCCCCCCCCCCCCCCCACACACACACACAATTAGAGGGCAGCGAGCATTGAAGAGTAAGAGAGAGACGTGAAGTTATAATAAGAGGGGGTGGATGAGGTGATAAGAGGGGTCGATGGTGACTTTTCGCCAGATCTAACAAACTCAGCTACCCATTCATTGCTGAGTAGACAGGGATTCAGAAAAAAATCGACTGCACCCGGGATCGATCTCTGGCCCTTTGCGTATAAAGAGAGTGCTCTATCAACTGAGCTATCGGGGTCCCCAAATATTCTATTGGACCTTTTAAAAATACAGACGTTATAACTGGTTTTTTTGGACGGAAGAAACTAATGAAACTCATATTACTTGATTAGTTAAAACACCAAACGAAATTTTAATATTATTGTATTATTTTAAATGACAACAATGCGATAGAAAGGAGTGGCGACAAGAGATGGACAAAAGAAAACAAAAAATCAGACTTGCAACTTGCTAGGTTCGACACACACACACACACACACACACACACACACACACACATCTTTAGTAGTCACATACATTTCAAACAATAACCCATTAGAGAAGAGGGGTCATGCCTTCATCATAGATCATTGTCATTGCGATCATTATGGTGTAGTAAATTTTGAAATTTACCCCGTATAATGGAATCGTCCAAGGCGTGCGCCTCCTGTTCCCCCCATCTCACACACGAAAGGGCGGTTTGCGGAGTGGAGGGAGGTGGTCGTCTGCCTCTATGGTCGTCTGTGTCGTTTAGTGTATGGCAAAGGGGGGTGCGATTAATTAAGTGGGATGGGTGGTGATTGGTGGAAGATAGGCAAAGGACCGAGGCAACGAATCGCTGGGGGAGTAGTATGGCGCGAGACCGTTGAAAGGTGATAAGAAGTGAGGACCGCCGGCGGTCTTCCTCTTTGGGACTGGACCACGGTTCACAGCTAAAAGACCGTGGGACCGGTCCTCGGTCCGGTCCTCAGCGCGGCACTAGTAAATATCTCCATCCAAAGATCAATAGTCCCGAAAGCCGTAGAGTGGATGAAAGTCGATGTTAAAAATTGATGAAGTGATAGGGAGGTAAAGATATGACAGAAGTCCAGCGACATACGAAGTCCTAGCAGAAGTCCCAACACACGCAGGATTTTCGTGAGCAGTCTTTGAAACAGAAGACAGGGCCCGATTTCACATCAGTGTGTAGGGGAAGTTCAACGGCATTACAGGAAACTTTAGGAGCAGGATATATGGCTAAATATAGATAATGTAAGATAGAATTGGATAGCTTCATTTGTCCAACTATGGAAATTACACCATTAATGATATTTTATCATACAATAATACATATGTTTTGACCCTTTCCCCCGCATTCCGGTGCAATGCCACTTTAAAATTAAAATAAACACACACACACACACACACATACATGTACATCAAAATAAAATAAAAAGACAAAGTATAAAAATGTCTGATCCCTGAATAAAAACCAACGCATAAAGACAGATCTCGATAACAAGAGAAGAAATTGATTCCGACGGGGTGTATTACGTTAATTGCACACTACTACTGTTTCTTATTGAGACAGAAAGATTACAATTTTAAAAGACAGAAAAGACCAGCGAATTTAAGTTGCCATAAGACTGTAAGAGGATAACACAGCTCTATCCACCGGCTTGAATACTAGGTGATATGATATGATTACATAACCAATATCTTCAAGGTCTAGTGACCTCAATACACACTATAACATACCTTTGTAACAGACCACTATAATAATAAATAATGCAAGAAACTTGCATGAACAGTATCGTTTGTACACTATTGTTTTGTTTCGGTAGCCGTTCCTTCCAAATACATGAACATGACACTGTATTTGGGACAAGTCAAGTGGAAAAAGAGAAAACCAACAAAATGACAGGTTTGGCCATTGGGAGGACCATCAACAGGAATGTTACACCACGGTTTGATGCCACACACGAAGTACCGGCATCCAGAAGTACGTAGAATTCTTATGACAACGCCATGGAAGAAAATGTATAAATACTTGTTTTCAATGCTGTGTCAAAAGTAACAGTGGGATCAGGATTGGTGCACAAAATGTCTGCTTCGCTATCAAAATCTGGTATTCTTCGATAGAAAAGACATGCAATATCAGGGTGTCCAGCAGATTATCAGACAAAAATCCTACCTCCCCCCAAAAAATCCTACCAAGCAATTTAAAAGCAGGGGTGAGAATGACTGGTCACAAAAAAGGAGGAAATTTTTCATCGTGAAGATCATGACCCATCCATGCGACCATAACCTATAAATTTGAATTTCACTCAAATTTACTGAGATGCAATCCAAAATTTGTCTTGCAGCAAATTCTGACACGACTCGGTGGAATTTCAAAAGTTGAAAGTGTAATTTAAACATTTGGTGGTTGTAGTAGGGATGATGATGTGATGGTTGTAGTAGTAGTGGTGATAGGGATGGTGTGGTAGTAGTGATTGTAGTAGTAGTAGTGGTCGTATGGATGATTGTGTGGTGGTGGTTGTAGTAGCTGTGGTAGGAATGATGATGTGGTGGTTGTTGTAGTAGTAGTGGTGGTAGGGATGATGATGTGGTGGTGGTTGTAGTAGTGGTAGTAGGGTTTATCATGTGGTGGTGGTTGTAGTAGTAGTGGTGGTAGGGATGATGTGGTGTTATTTGTAGTAGTAGTGGTGGTGGTAGGGATGATGATGTGGTGGTGGTGGTGGTTGTAATAGTAGTGGTGGTAGGGATGATGATGTGGTGGTGATTGTAGTGGTAGTGTGGTCTTAGAGATGATGATGTGATGGTGGTTGTAGTAGTAGTGGTGGTAGGGATGATGCTGTTGTGGTGGTTGTAGTAGGGTTGATGATGTGGTGGTGGTTGTAGTAGTTGTGGTAGGAATGATGACGTGGTGGTAGTTGTAGTAGTAGTGGTGGTAGGGATGATGTGGTGTTATTTGTAGTAGTAGTGGTGGTGGTAGGGATGATGATGTGGTGGTGGTGGTTGTAATGGTAGTGGTGGTAGAGATGTTGATGTAGTGGTTTTGGTGAGTGTTTTTTATTCAATGATGATAATAGCAATTTGTCAAATAGGAGGAAAATGTCTCCGTCTATAGATCAAACACAAGCAAGGTGTAAAAACAACAGGAACATAGTCTTGTATTAGTATTATTTAATATTTTACTATATGTAGTATAAATCCATTCTTATTATTAGACATAAATTTACTTTTTGTAAACATTTAATGAATTGTCCTTTCCATATGTAAAAGGCCTACAATGCTATTCAAATAAAAGGCCAGAAAGTGTTGTTTTGTTTTGATTTTTATTTCATAAAGCAGGCTACAATATCTTTGTTACCGAAACATAGTGGTTATTCAGCTTAAATACAACCCAATAATTTCTCAAATTTAAAGCCATAGCCCAAAGGTAAAAAGAAAGAAGAGTAAATTAAGCCAATCACCATTGCTCTATTCTAATAATATATTATTATCTCTGTATAACCAGATGATTATAAGAAAGAGAGAGAGAGAGAGAGAGAGAGAGAGAGAGAGAGAGAGAGAGAAGAGAGAGAGAGAGAGAGAGAGAGAGAGAGAGAGAGAGAGAGAGAGAGGGGGGGGGTGTATTAAAAAGGCAATAGGTACCTACAACGGAGAAAAAAATCCAGACCCATTTGCCCCTCCCTTCCCCTTCAACCATCAACCAGCTTATCAAAGAACACCATTGGTCTTCTGTATCAATTTTGACATCTGGTGCCATTCTGTCTGGCCCGACGTCATAAAAACGGGACCGTCACCAAATTTCAAGAGACTGAGCACAGGTGTCAAAATATGACACAAGACATAATGGTGATTTTGTGGTTTTGAGGAAAATGCTTGACACGGCAAAAAATCCGACCTCGGGTTCAATTATCCGACTTTTTCCTACCAATCCGACCTTAAGGTAAAAAATCCCACTTTATCCGACTTATCCGACCTCACTGGACACCCTGAATATTATCGTTGTCATTGACAAATACAGCAACCATGACACACATTAAAAAACAACATCATTTCTGATGTTGGAGAATAGAATGACTCGTGTATAGATAGTATGCGCTTGGCTAAGAAGCTCATAACATTGCCATCCGGAAGTATAACGGACCAAAACACAAAACATTGTGTAATCATGAAATTTTATAGTCGGGGTAATACATTTTAGTGAGAATCACCCACAAACGCGGATGGCAAAATACAATAACAAAGGCTTGAGTGACGTCATCTTCGTTCTATCTATAAAAGGACTTGGGTAGCGATCTTCTCTAAAGGAAGTCAAGAGAAAGAGCTTGTAATTCAAACATCACAAGTCCAGCATGGAATTTAAGTGAACAAAAAACCAAAAAAAAAAAAAAAAACAACAAAAAAACAAAACAATAACAAACACCAAAACAAAACAGAAAAACAAAAAACATAAACGCGCTGCTTTTGAACGCAGTAAATAAACATATCAGAAGCATATGTGTGGATAACAACCGTTTCTTCTCTTCCCTTTTGCAAAAAGACAAGAAGTAAAAAGTAACTATCTCTACTTCACACATCTGGTAGTTATCGCTAAAAACATACATTATGCAATTGTAGTAAATAATAAACTAAAAAAATGTGGAAAGGGGAGATAGAGAATCTGAGAACGGGATGACGTTGCAATTGAAAGCCCGATTTAAATAAATAATTTTATATTACATATCAACCATCAGGGAGGGATCAAGGTAGATCTATGTAGTGAATACAAATAGGATCCAACTTTAATGACACTTTTTCTTCTTACGAAACTGATGAAAAATGACAAGACATTTGAACATAATAATGCTGTCAATATTTTTATGAATGCAGGTTGAGCAAGTTGGTTGATATTGCACATATTGTATTTAAAAAAAAAAAAGAAGAAAAAAGAACCCGTCAGAGTAGCATCCATACTCAGAACAAAATCATTGCAGTACAGCCTATTTATCCCATTGTCTAACAAGTGGAATAGATCATATATATCTACTACATTTTCCGCAAAATGAGTAGTAAAACGCTTTGGGCACGTTAAGTGGGTGTTACGCTATTAAAAAAGCTCAATTTTTAAAATAATGAACTGAAGTATTTAAAAATATGAAATTTAATAGTGGTTTGTATGAGTTTTGAAGGTTTATCTCAAAGATCTACCAATTCCTGAGAAAAGAACGCGAAAGGAGAATGCCAAATCTATTTGTTATGCAATAGAGTTACAGAGAACTAAAGAAGAATTATCGAGCTTAATTAAATAGCAAATTAATACTTTTTTAACGACAATGTTTAAAGCCGCCGATGTTTACTTTACTTTTTAATGAGACAGTAATACGGACCATAGATATCACCAAAATCCTCGGGATTAAAATTACTTCTTTACACAAAAGTGACTTCTCAAAACACTCTCGAAAGCTGTTGCTTTGTTGTTGTTGTTTTTGTTTTTTTTTTAAAGACAAAGGCTAAAGCAAATCATTTCAGATTATCACTCATTATTATCGGCCACGGTTCGATTACCCTTTCTAATCAACGAAACACTCATCAGACACGTGCAAAACTGTCTCTCTCTCTCTCTCTCTCTCTTTTTTTTTTTTTGGGGGGGGGGGGGGGGGGGGTGGGGGGGGGAGGTTGAATTACGTTATAAAAATCCAACAAATTGCGCTCGCTCTTTTCTTGTAGGTTTGTTGCCAAACTGAGAGGAATGTAAAAGACACGTTTTATGCGAGAGAAAGAAAAAAGAAAAAAAAAAAAAAAGTACTACAGTTTGGGAGGCGTTAGCTTTTACAACCACACTCAATCACATCCACCACACGATAGTCTATTGTGTATGGGATGGAGAACGTGGGGCGGGAATATCAAGAACTGATAAAATATAACACCGAGGCTTCATTTTCGAAGTATTGACTGCCACATCTCTTTTATAGATTATATATATATATATATATATATATATATATATATATATATATATATATAATATATATATATATATATATATATATATATTATAGGTATAGGTTAAAAAAAGAGAAGTAGACCTCTAACTCGCTGTGATTTGATACCGGGAATATCAAGAACTGATAAAATATAACACCGAGGCTTCATTTTCGAAGTATTGACTGCCACATCTCTTTTATAGATTATATAATATAATATATATATATATATATATATATATATATATATATATATTATATATATATATATATATATATATATTATAGGTATAGGTTAAAAAAAGAGAAGTAGACCTCTAACTCGCTGTGATTTGATACATCTTTACATTTCCATTATAATGAGCTTCCATTCCATGAAGATAGAAAACTATGATAATGTAAATTTATTTACATTTACTCATAAATCCATAATTACTGAATGAGTCACAATGACTAAAATCGCATATCCACTTATAAAATATTAATATTGTTCACGTGAAAACCAAGAAGAATTATCCAATACAACATTGATAATCACAAATCACTCAAGTCCGCCGCTAACATTATCTTAATTCCAGTATGAAATAATATATCATCTTTACATTTGACAAAGAGCTCCGCATCATAAAGTTACACAGTACACAGCTTGGTTGCAAACAGGAAACATTAAAGAAAAAAAAAAGTCAAGCAGCGTAATGAGCAAATTAACTCAAGACACCACTAAACCACGCTCCCTACCCCCTCCAGCACATTCTCACGGAACCAAAACAAACTCAAATCCGAGGCAGCTGTTTGCTCCGGTGGCACCGTAAAGACTTTTAACTTTTGATACGCCTCGTACCGCCAATGCCAGAATTGAAGCAAGCAGTGAAGGACGTAAGTTTAAACGCTTAGTAGCCTACAGTAATGCAGTACCCACTACAAGAGCGCGGTGAATGATAAAACCTAAAAAAAAAAAGAAAGAAACGAAAAACACGGCGAGTACGCGAATGTAAATTTATAAAGGTCTGTATGCTTCACGGCTTAAGCTCGAGGCATAGAGGCAGCCACCCGAACTAGTAGTAGATGTGACTGTCTGTAATCGTCGTCTTAAGTAAGATCGAGAAAAGCCAGCAACCAAGCAGTTTTTTTTTTTTTCTCTCTCTTCACTCTCAATCTTTCTTGACAGACAGGAGTACAGGCATCCATCCCAACCCCTCCGCCTCCTCCCACATCGCAATCAAGACTCATCAAGCCCCTGGCAGGGATCGGTTGTTGTTACCGTCTATTTTAAGTTTCGTATTTAGTTATTTAGTGGATCTGGAGAATGATATAAGGGATGTTTATGTGATCCACGGTGGCAAACATGTTTATGTGGGAATTATAGAGAAAATCGAGTTTTTGTTCAAAATCATCAGAATTAGTCCACAAGAGGCTTTGAAGTTTATAACCCCCCCCCCCCCCCCCCAAAAAAAAAAAAAACAAAAAACAACAAAAATCAAACAAAACGAAACAAACACCCCCCCCCCCCCCCTAACACACACACACACACACACAAATTAAAACACAAAATAAACCAACAAAAAAAAAAAAAAAAAAACAAACCCAAAGCAAAACTATTTTTTCACTCTCGTATGTTTTTTTATCATTTGTTCGAAGTGTGTGAATGAAGCTTAAAATTCATCTTTAAGCATCACTCTTAACCAAGACGCAATTTTTTATAAAGATGATGGGTAACAAATTCGTCCTAAATCAAGGAAAATGATGAATGGTGAACAGATCTGCGTAACTCGTAAATTTCCATTGAGAAATTCAACTTGGATTTTAAAGCTAGATAGGGAGGCAATGTTTCCCCCCCCCCCCCCCCCCCCCCACTTAAACAACGTTACAGTCGATATAAAATAGAGAGCTGCACAACATTTTAAGGTATAAGACTTATCAATCAAAAATCAAAATCATTTGTTTATTTTATCTCTTCCTTTTTAAAATTATTATTTTGAAAGAGAGAGAGAGAGAGAGAGAGAGAGAGAGAGAGAGAGAGAGAGAGAGAGAGAGAGAGAGAGAGAGAGAGAGAGAGAGAGAGTTATTTTGTAAGTCTAGATTATGAGGTAAAACATCAATTTAATGAGGACATCAACTGTGTGATATGGAATTAGCCCCACCCCACCTTTGTTATTATATTATTTTGGTCAAAATAGGCCGATGTATTTAATCGAAGTCTAAAATTACCAAGACAATATCTTGGAGAAATCCAAATCTAATGGAAGACACGTTTTCTGTCAAGCGTTTAAAAAAAAGTAAAAGGGATGAGGGAGGTAGTGCAATGATGGTAAACAGGACACTGTCCTCTCCACAATTAGGTGGTACTAGGTTAGATGAGGAGAGGGGGGGGGGGGGCAGAGAAAGGGACAGGGAGACGGAATAAATCAATGAATGTAGCACAGCAGCTTCAGCACGGTAGTTGATCGGGAGAGATAACATCATTCACAAGTGACAAAGGAAGAATGAAAACCAGGAGATCAGCGTGACATCAGAATCCGAAAACATACCCGTTTTAATTATGGAGAGCGAAAGTAGAGCATAGCGCGAGGTACCCCGTCGAGATGGATATGGATGGCATCGATAATTCGTGATAGAATCCACACTTGGCACTCCAAATTCAGGCGATTTTTGCAACGAGGGTTGGCGATAGTTTCATGGTTAATAACGTAAATAAAAAACTTAACCAAGATGGTGGTGGCGGTGTTGTGAGGGGAAGGAATTTCCTTTCATGAAGTTAATTGGCAGAATCAGGACATGGGTATATCAGAACTTAATAATAAAGTTTAAGTACCAACCAATCTTGATCATCATTATGAAACATGAAGAATTGAAAGTTTGTATTATTAAATACGATAGAAATATGCCGTTGATAGTCAAGGTTCACACGAAACATAATATAAGTTGTGTTAATACCTCTAAATTTATCAAAAAAATAAATAAATATAAACTAACTCCCCTCCCCCGCCCTCCCCAAAAAAGAACAAACAAACAAAATTTTTCCGAAACATTTAAAAATTAACATATTGTTTGGTTGGACATTTAGATAATTTTTATTCTAAGAGAGAGAGAGAGAGAGAGAGAGAGAGAGAGAGAGAGAGAGAGAGAGAGAGAGAGAGAGAGAGAGAGAGAGAGAGAGAGAGGGGCGGGGCGGACGAAATGAACAAAAGGAAGAATAAAGAAAAATAAGCTTTGACGGCATGAAACAATCGATGGAAAGAAACCATATCAACTCAGATCAATTTTTTGCTACAGTACAGCCAATATAAGTAGAGATCAAAAAATGGTAACACTTCACAAGTCACGCAAGTGCTATATATTACTTGTAAAGGAAACCACTTTGGATTATCATCATATCAGTTGTAGTATTTGCCAAAGCAATTATGATGAGGAAGTAAAACAAAATTGAAGGAAAGTGTCAAACGTTATGAAACAAATTAGGTTGCCTTAATAATTAAATGAGTAGAGCGGCTATGTGGTCTTGTGGTATGACACTCGCTTTTGTATTGGAAGGTCCTGAATTCGAGCCTTGCTCGGTGTATAGTTAAGTCCTTGGAAAAGGCTCTTTTCTCACATTCTCTCACAGTACTCAGGTGTGAAATGAGTAACTGGCCCTTAACAGCATTGTCTCTGTCAGAAAAAAATTGTAATATCACCCAATGGGTGTTATGTCTCATTCTACATGTTAAGTGTTGCTGTTGGTCAGGGAACCCTTGTAAAGCGCTTTGAGTAAGTTTAGTGGATACGGCGCTATATAACAGCTCAAGTTTTTTTTTCGAGAACCTAACACACAAGGAAACAAACCAGTTTTGAATCAAAGTGGGATCGATGTCTCTTTTTTTTTTCTCTCTTAAATTGTTAAATCCCTCTTGTCACCCCGGTAATGATTCAATAGCTGAGACTTGTTGAAAGCACTCTGCTATAAAAGTAGCATTCTATGTAAGGGGGCAGTGTGGTTCAGCGGTTACGGATTGTGCTTCAAACCGGGAAGGTAACGAGTTTGATCACCCGCTGCTACGCAGTGTGGCCTTGAGCAAGCCACCTCGCCCTAGCTCAATTTGCGGCTGACGCCTGGGTTATTCCAGTCTTCCCTTGGAATAGACCCAAGAGAAAAATTTCCCCTACGGGATGAAGAAAAGGAAATTTATTTTATTTTATTATTTCTTTATTTAAAAAGGTAGTGAGCAACTGTTATTATTCAGTAAACTCCACAGATATGTGGATACCAACATGGTCCTCAGAATGCTCAAAATGAATGACTATTTTTATGACACAAATGACTAAAATTGGCACTTAAAATCCAATTACGTCAAATGGAAAGTGCAAGCGCAAGATGAGAAGTAGAAATAAGCAACATATCTTATTGGCTTATAGGTCAATAAAATATAATCAAATAGTTAAAGCTGACTTATGATTTATATACATGCTCCATTCCAATCTTTTTTTAAAAATTGCAGGAGGGATTGTCAAGCACCAGAAAGCACACATTCCAACCCAGTAAGTCCCCAGATGCAGAGCTGCCAACCCCATCTGATTAAAATGTGTACAATGGGACCTCAAAATGGGGGAGATTTCATAAAAATGGGTACAATCCTGAAATCGACGGAAACTAACCATTGTGAAAGTAAGAGGAAGGTATAATTACATTCATAAAGTCACACTGCACAAGCTCAATTGCAGCAACAATGATGTTCCCAAGACTATAATCCAATCCTTTCAGAATTCTACCTCCCAGCATGAAAATAATATTGGTCAAAAATATGATCCAGGAAGCTTAAGATAACAGCGATACAAGCATCCAGGCTATTAAAACTAAAGAAAACTGAAGTGACTCCTTACACTGAAAATGGGTACAATCTTGGGGGAAATGCGTACAAGCGTACAATCGCTGAAAATGCGTAAAATTCCGCATTTTTTGCGGTAGGTTGGCAGCTCTGCAGATGTATGGGGTAGATGTGAAACAGACCCGGACCAAATCATGGGAGGCCCTTTGACAAGGCAGAGTACCCATCAGCCACCCTGCTTTGAGGGTAGGTCTTGGTTGACCAAATGCTAAGGAAGCAGATCTGAACAGGAAAGGACGAAGATGGAGCTGCTTGGCCGAACGGCTCAAATAGTCCGGACAGGTGTAACTACCAAACCCGAAAACTGAAGCGACACGCAAACACCTCCACAAATCATGTCAAATTGACATATACAGAAAGCGAAATGAAAAAATCCCTTGAAGATTTGTAACAAACATAATTCCCTACCTTTCATCCCCGACATCCATGCCTTCCAATTCATTTGTCACATCTTGAATTTCACGTTTTAGGTCCTGATAAGAAGAAGGTCACAAAAAGGTTAATTCAAACATTTGAAGTATGACATTTTTGACTGTCAGTTACTCATAGCAATGATCATAATCACAAAATTCTGGCTCTATCATAGTGCTCTAGTCCTTTTGTACACATACCTCTCTCTGTACAGCAGGTGTACATGAGCACCTGGCTATTGTGAGGGTGCTAGAAACATGGCTAATATTAATAGCAATTAATCCCAACAAATTTTCTGATTTTTTCAAGGATAAATTAATGTTTTGAAATTTGAAGGTCAGTATTTGAACTAAAATAAAGATCTGAAAAAGTATGTATGAAACAGTGCCAGACAAAACAGAGAAAAATACAAGAAAAAAAAAATCCCAAAAGATAAGCCTGTACCTTAATTTGTCACTTGACAGACACATCCCCTCAATTTCAAATGTCAGGGACGATTTGCGGATAAAACCTCAAACTTCAGGAACAATTCGCAGTGCAATAGTAATGTATTGAAAGGCGGTAAACATTTGATATCAAGAGCATAATAATAATATGGTCACAATGGAGCCAAAGGTAGTTACTAATCTGTTTGCAACAGAACGGGTATCCTCACTCACAGCTTTAAACATTTATAATATTACTTGGATAACTCCTCATGATAATACCACCACAAGTGAGAATAATTGACCACAAATAATGGAGGAAATTTTTCTCCAGCCACTGTGATAGAGAATAGCTTACCAATTCTCAAACTATATGGTCTGGTAATGCTGATGTGGAGGTTGTTCTAGTAGCGGAGGTAGGGGTGATGATATGCTGGAGGGGATTGTAGTAGTAGTTGTAGGAATTATGGTGTGGTGGTCGTGGTAGGGTAGTAGGAATCATGATGTGGTGGTGCCTGCAGTAGTGGTAGCAGGAAAGATGGCAGTGGCGGTGGTTGGAATGATGATGTAGCGGTGTTGGTTGTAGTGGTGGTGGTAGGGATGATGTGGTGATGGTGGTGGTTGTAGTGGTGGTAGGGATTATGTGATGGTGGTGGTAGGAATAATGATGTGACATTGGTAGTGTTGTAGTGGTGGTAGGAATGACGATGATGATGTGGTGGTGGTGGTAGAAATGATGATGTGGTTGTGGTGGTTGTAGTAATGGTAGTAGGGATGATGTGGTGGTGGTGGTTGTTGTAGTGGTGGTAGAGCTGATGATTTGGTAATGGTTGTAGAAATGATGGTGTGGTGGTGGTTGTGTAGTAGTGGTAGAGATGATGATGTGGTAGTGATTGTTGTAGTAGTGGTGGTAGAGATGATGATGTGATGGTGGTCTGGTTGTTGTAGAAGTGGGGGTAGAAAAGATTGGGTGGTGGTGATTGCAGTAGCAGTGGTAGAGATGACAGAGGTGAGAATGACTGGTCACAAAGAAGGAGGAAATTTTTCAGCGAATAGATCAAGATCTATCCATGTGATGATAACCTATAAATTTGAATTTCATTAAAATTTACAGAGATGCAATCCAAAATAATGTGTCTCACAACAATTTCAAAAAGTTGAAAGTGTGATTACAACATACTGTGATTGTAGTAATGGTGGTGGTAAGGATGATGATGTGGTGGTGGTTGTAGTAGGAGGGGTGGTCGTGATGATGGTGTGGTGGCGGTTGTAGTTGTGGTTGGGATGATGATGAGGTAGTGATTGTAATAGTAGTGGTGGTAGGGATGATGATATGGTGGTATTTGTATTGGCAGTGGTGACAGGAATGATTATGTGGAGTTGGTTGTGGCGGCGGTGGTGGTGGTAGGGATGATGATGTCGTGGTTGAGGTGAGTCTTTTTTATTCATGCTTAAAAAATTGAAAAGGCAGAATTGTGATGGTGATGGGCGGAGATAAACCACCAAATTTAGGCAGAAGATTCTCAGCCCTGAGATGACGATGTGGTAGTTGTAATAGTGGTGGTAGGAATGATGATGTGGTGGTGGTCTGGTTGTTGTAGTAGTGGTGCTGGTAGAGATGATGATGTGGTAGAGGTTGTTGTAGTAGCGGGGGTAGAAATGATGTTGTGGTGGTTGTTGTTGTTCTTGTGGTGGTAAAGCTGATGATTTGGTAGTGGTTGTTGGAGTAGTGGTGGAAGAGATGATGATGGTTGTAGTAGTGGTGATAGGGATGATGATGATGATATTGATGATGTCACAGTAGTTCATGATTGCACAAACTTCTTAATTCCAGGTGGTAATATAATGGTCGATTTTTAAATTTCCGAGACAAAAAGTAAACTTCCAAATTTTCAGCAACAACAATTATTTATAAAAAAATTTCAGGGAAAAATACGAAATTCTGGGAAGGTAGGCATGCCTGCTTTAATAATTTGAACTAAAATCAAGCTGCAGTCAAAATAAAATAATGATAAAGAAAATGATCTGAATCATTTCAGTGTTAAATTGATTAGCTTTGGAAGTAGTATTTTAGTACAGACAGAATGCCAAACAGGCCACTTGTACTATATGATATGAAATAGAACTTTGGTTCCATATGGCCTGTTAGGGACATGATTGAGACATAGTGTGAATCTATGGAAATATGTTTTTCTATATGTTCATATTTATTTCTATATATTTAGTCAATATGTGGTGTGTTAAACATAGTAATTAGAGATCAAAGACCTACTTTCTCTTCCCATCTTTTTTGTTGTTGTTTATGTTTTAACAACAGACATGAAAAACATATTTGTTTCACAACTGTCTACAGTTCCAAATGACATTTCTATTTCATCTGAACGATGGGCATTCTGAAGGGTTTATTGTCATAACGTCACTTTAAGTTAATCATACCATTAGCCAGACTGTTGGAACACAAATTAAAGTGAAGATGGGCTGAGTAACATAAAAAAAAACAGCATGTTTTTTATTTGTTATTGTTGGGGAGGGGAATGATGATGCTCACTTGTCGAGTACTCCCATCACAAGCAGATATTTAAGTCGGAGATTTTGTTCTGAGCCCGATGCCATGATCATCCATTTCCATCATCACAAAAATCAATCTGATTTTAATCATTGCAAATGGCAACACTATTTATTGACCATCCAGCATAGAAAGTTTTATATATTTTTTAAATTATGGCAAATAATTAGTAACTTATCTCTGGGAAGAAATTTACTTTTTCCATTAAAAAATCACTACCCCTAAACCTATCGAAACATTCAATATATCAAAGAATTAACCTTGATGTCTATTTATTTAAATCCAATTTCAAAATTCAGTTAACAGTCTGTTGTAACAATGACACCATGAGAGCTATCTTATAAGTATAAGCTCACAACAAGCAAGAACTCAAAAATACCGACTGAATAATATATTAAAAAAAGAACAAATTTACCTGAATTTCAAGAAGCAATTGTTGTTTCTTTTCTTGGATATTTTTTAAAAGTTGCTGTTCTTCAGCTGTTAAATCTGAAATAAACAAATAGGGGAGATGGTAATCAGTGTAAAGAATAAGAATTACACATTTCATCTGCAGGTCTCAAATTAAAATATAGTCTCTCAACAAAAGTCAAAATATCAATGACAATTCAATAATATATGATAAAGTACAGTTTCAGTTACAGGCACAGGCGTGGCCCAGACGTCGGTATAGCCGGTTCTCTGCTTTATTCACGGATTACATTACATTTAGTTTTCGGAAGGCGAACCTCTCTCATTATCATCCCTGATTTGAAATGTGCGAGTGAGTGCGAGTTGAAATTGAAGTTGAGGTCATCGTACGTTTAAGAATGACTTGAAGTTAAGTCGATTATTATGATTATGATGCCGAAGATATGAATTTGAGATATTCTTTCTATGATGAGGTATGAGTATGAGCAACAACATGACCGTATTCATAACTTACCATTAACATTGAAGTGATTCCCTTGAACTTGTTCCATTGTATTTGATTCTGTATTTTCTAATCCAGCAAACGGGTCAGTGGCAGTGGGCTCAACTCAGTGGTTGGAGAAGCAAATTTGTTATGATTATGATGACCCGATGATGAATGACTCACTGACGAACAAACTTATTCAGAAAGCAACCCATTAATATCACATTTGAGAAGTCTTGAGGTTTGTCTGTCATACATATTCCTCTATCAAACCTTTATGGATACGTTGGTAATCTGATTAAATTAATCAGAAGTTTAAAATAGCCAAAAACCAGTAGGATTCCGATCGTGGAATCAACATCCTCCTCCTGCTTGACTATTATTAGGCTAGATGAAGCTTTTTCACAAGGGATGGGGTTGGCTGGGTTGGTCATAGAAGGCTGTCATTATTCCCAGACGCCTGTCTGGGGATAATAAAAATTCGTTATCCCCAGACAGGTGTCTGTAACCAATTTTTGTTATCCCCAGACACCTGTCTGAGGATACTATCCCCAGACGCATGTAGCAAGTGGGCAGAAAGATTTTATGCAAAATGCCAAACTAGGCGTGAAAAATACCAAATATTCTGGAAAAAATACTATTGGTTGTGTCCCAAAACAGTTAATATATCAAGTGATATTTAACACAAGATGAAAGTAAATAGTGATCAAATGTCAAATCCAGCTCTTTTAAAAAAAAATATTTTAAAGCAAATGGATCAATGACATTTCTTTTGTTGCTTTGATCTGAAAACGTCAAACTGGCAATTCGACTTTTTATTTTCAACCAGGAAGAAAGTTGTTAATCATCAAATCTGTTCATAGTCCACCAACCATTTAAATTTTCATTACCAACCTACCTGTTAACTTTATTGATCATCTCTTGTTTCTATAATTTGCTCATTCTGGCCACAATTTTGGGGACGACCGGGAATAATTTTTATGTCGCGGACGAATTCCTAGGCCATGGTGTTGTTCGCCCCAAAGCCCAAAACCCACACCTGTTATTTTCCTGTCTGCTTCCCACAAGACAATACAATTTAGTATCACACGTCCACAAAACTAGATCCAACAACATACTTTTATTCGAATCAGAGATGAAAATAACTACCGTACCAAAACAAGGAAGCAAAAATGGTGGAAATATGTTTAGCTCATATATGAATTTAAAATATTCCGATAGCGGTGTGGATAGGCAGCTCAGTGGGTAAGGCCACATTTCATTTTACTCCTTTTAGCTGCACAGATTCGACCCAGTCGCGACCCCCCCCCCCCCCCCCCCACTCATTTTTTTTTTTTTACTTTTCTTTCTTTCTTCCCAATTGATTTTCATTGTTTTCACTTTTGTTCCGAGTTCCGAGCAAGAGTTTTTTTTTTAATCAGTTGAATTTTTTTTTCTCCGATAATATTATTTCATTATTTAATTTGCTCTAGATCTATGATTGTTTTTGTTTTGTTTTGGTCAATGATAATAATAATAAAAATAATAATAATAATAATAATAATAATAATAATAATAATAATAATAATAATAATAAATAATAATTGTAATATGTGTTATTATTATTACTATTACCATCATAATCATTATTATATTATTATCAATAATAGTATTATTTTTATTATTAATACTCTTATTATCATACTATTATTATTATTATTATTTATTATTATTATTATTATTATTATTATTATTATTATTATTATTATTATTATTATTATTATTATTATTATTATAATTGTTATTATTATTATTATTATTATTATTATTATTATTATTATTATTATTATTATTATTATTATTATTATTATTATTATTATTATTATTATTATTATTATTATTATTATTATTATTATTATTATTATTATTATTATTATTATTATTATTATTATTATTATTATTATTATTATTATTATTATTATTATTGTTAACACTATTCCCTGCTCCGAGGGAAATCTCTCTTTTTCTTTCTTTTTTTTTATATTTTGACCTAAACCTTAGAGTTTTTTGTTTGCTAAACCTTTATGTAAATGTTCCGTTTCTGAGCATGAATTTCTTAAATTGTTTTTATTTTTAAAACAATTATTGTTTTTATTTTTAAAACAATTATTTATCTTTTTCTCCTCTATCTGACCATTTGGTCGCTCGCTGAATATTTCTGTTTGTTTGCTTTTTAATTATTTATTCTTTTTAGACACTATTTGAGATCGGAGTGGGGACGAATATATTTGCTAGAAACTAGAAAAAAAAACAAGAGAGAGAGAGGAGAGAGAGAGAGAGAGAGAGAGAGAAGAGAGAGAGAGAGAGAGAGAGAGAGAGAGAAGTTTAATAATAAAAAAAAAAGAGGTGGGGGGAGGATGGATGGGACATTTATCCCTTTCAACGTTCTGTAAAAAGAAGACGGAATTTAAAAAAAAAAAAAGTGACGTTACCAGGATTCGAACCCACAACGTCGATTATGGTCAAACTTCAAGGTCAGACGACTAAACCATTCGGCCATGACACCCACTTCGAAGTCGACCCATATTGTGTATATGTAGTAACAACTGATTTTAATGTTGGTTAATTTTATGTTTTTATAGATATTTTATTAACTTTCCTTATTTCTATGTGCATCTGGAAACATTCCATATTCTGGAATGTGGATAATTGTTTAAAAGTGCGGAGTTTCAAATATGCGTCTGGGGATAATGAAAATTCGTTATCCCCAGACAGGTGTCTGGGGATAACAAATTTTTATTATCCCCAGACAGGTGTCTGGGGATAATCACAGTGGTCATAGAATTCGAAAGTAAAACATTTGATGATTGTGTCGCAGAACAATAAACGGTGGACTTCGTTATCACTAAATTTGATATTTGAAATGAAGGAGTAATTTTTTAAATAAAAAGACTTCAACATGAAATATTCGCAACTGACTTTGGTAATATTCCCACTTCTCAAGCTGAAATTGACCTCTGACCTACGCTACACACAGTGATTGTTGGGTTGTGAAATTGATGAGCCACCGAACTTTCACCGAGAAATGACACGCCTCCTTTTGTTTCAGGAGGACCTAAAACAACACCCCCAAATTTAAAGTGCATTATGTTATAAGCAAATTTAAAGGGATTGTTCAGAAATACAGGTATATGTTCGAGGGTGCTCTTTATTCTTCTCTTTGAAGCGATTAACTTCCGTGTTTACCGAGCTATTTTTGTTCCCACCCATACTATTGTCGTGATAATTCGTCGAGTTCTTGATTCGTTTACACCGCCCCCTCATTCTAGAAACCCAAACATTGGCTTTGACTTAGACTTAGACATGTACAGTGCACTTTCTTGCTTCGCCCCAAACCGCCGTGGGCAAGAATTTTATAAAGGCTTTTATTTGTGATCTCTGTTCATCTCTCTTTTGAATTTTGAAGCATCCTTGATCTTGCTTTTTTTATTCATTCATTTATTAATTTGTCATTCAGAATAAAGTTTAAGTTCTAATCTATCCTAGCTAGATAGTCTATGGCACCTCAGCCTCCACTATGTCTTCACTCAACAGTGCCAATGCAGTTATTCTCCTGGCCAATTTGTAAAGATTACTTTATATTCTTATCCGATGCCATCTTCATGAAAATGAATGATGACAACCAGTTTGTTGATCGGCTCATGTCAGTGGTCAGCGCATCCTACTGTCGAATACTAATTACCCTTTTTTCTTTGAAACCATATTTCACACATTTCATCCAAAGCTATCAAAACTAGTCTAGTTAATTTTTTCCACCGAAACCAACGACTAAAAGGATGTCCATCACACAGACACATAAACACGCGACATGCGCACACACACACACACACACACACACACACACATATATATATATATATAATATATTATATATATATATATATATATATATATAATATATATATATATATATATATATATATATATATATACAACAATGTTACACATCTAATCTAGAGGCTTGGGCATGAAACAGTTCGCACAAACCTAAAGAGTTTAAGAGAGACAAAAATAACAACCATAAATAAAATAATTCACAATCAAATTGCATTCACCTTCCTAAAATCAAACATACCAAAATCCAGAAGATCAAGGGAGCATAATCATAAATTGTCCATCGTACATACAAGAACAGAGGCTCACAAAAATACGAGACTCTGGAACATCCTGCCACCTGACGCTGCAGAATCATGAGGCCACCAAGTGTTTGAAAGAGTTGTTTCCTTTTGTGTGAAAGATTAGTAATGTCAGTAAGAGTAAAAGTGTTATGTTTTTATTATTGTATTCATGTGGATGTCAAATGGAGAGTGATCCTACATAATTCAAGAGAAGAAGAAAACACTCTCTTTCATCAATAAATCCATCCATTTCGAATATGGCTCATGGTTTGTTTGAAATTACAAATAAACTAATCAAATTTTAAAAATTCAAATATGATTCAAAATAGGCACTTGGAGTATCAAACCTTTAATATTTCTTTTCAATGCTGACAGTCATCTTTTACTTCACTTCATTTTCCTGGTAGCGTCAATTGCCAAGGACCATGTCAGTTTGTCATATACGCATGTACTATTAACTGCCACAGAGTAATGTTAGTGTCACAAAGTGATGTTATTGCCACGGAGTGATGTTTTTTATATTAATACTCCCATTTTCTTTTATCATTTTTTTTCTGTCATTTTCTCTTTTCTCTCTCACTCTATTTCTCTCTGTTTCACTGTCATTCTCTCTCTCTCTCTCTCTCTCTCTCTCTCTCTCTCTCTCTCTCTCTCTCATTGTTGTTAACAATATAATAATACCCTCGTTTTCTCTTTTCTTTCTTTCTTCCATTTTCTCCTTTGTCTCTTACTCGTTTCCCTCTTTTAGCTACTGATGTGCACTATATTTTCCTTTAAAACAAAGGAAATCCTACTCTTAATAAAAAATCTTTCGGATATACTCGGCAGGGATTTGCTACTTCATTCCTCTGTTTCTTGTTACCTTTGAATCTTGGAAGTTTGGATCCAAAAACAACAATTTTTGTTTTGATATGATTTAAACTTGTCTTCGAATTCCTGAAAAGACCTATAAAAATTTAAAACAAATGCTGATGAGTGTAGACTCAAACCTTTCCAAAACGATTGACAACGAATGAATGATTGGAAAGTGACGAGATTCTAGATTCTCTCTAAAATCACCGCATGAACCTAAAGAGTTTCAATTTTACTCCTTGGTAGTTGATAACCGTCAACTACGAAGGACTCACTCTGTGGTAATTGACACTGCCTTTCCCAATTTGTTATGCTTTTAAGGAACAACTTGCTTTGTACTTGTATCTAGCTTTTGAGCAATATTGAAACCTTTGAAGATACATAATCGATTATCAGGAATTTACCACATTTTTTCTTTTCTTTTTTTTTTTTTTTTTATTATTATTTTGTTTTTTTGGATAAACATTTGAAATTGAATTTTTGTTGTTGTTATACATATTTCATCAAACAGAGAAAGGAGATGGCTCTTGTTATCATCCTAAGTATAGGTGCACCACTGTGCTTGGTGGTTGTTATTCTTGGATGCCTGAACTGTTTTATGAAACGAAAGCCAGGATTTTCTGTAAGTTTCATTTCATTTCATGGGGAAAATTATTCTGAATACATAAGGGCCCTTGGATAATGACACATGGTGGTTTTGTTTTTTATCGGATGTCATTTAATTACTTTACACTACATGGTTAGTAGCAAGAACAAAAAAGGTGGCAACCTGGTCTTCGATATAAAAGAGTTAGATGGTGATAGGGGCCTTGCTGCTGTACAGCCATTTATTTTTAAATATCGTAAAGTTTACATGGCAGGGATGGGGATTTTGTAGAATTTTTGGCATTTACAGAGTTTTTCTTTTTGGTGACTTTCACTATGTTGCTTCAACTAATTACATAATAGTGACTTGTATTTAGGAACAACGTATGCACCGCATATATCTTGACAAGAACAAGCAAGGTGGCCATTTGATCACTAGTAAACAAAGGAGGGACCTTGCTGCTGTATCAGTGACAAATTTCTGATAATTTTATTCTCGTTCAAGTTTTGACTGACTAAATTTCGACTCTAAATAATTCTATTCAAACTCAGGAGGGGGGAGGGGGGTAAGTACTGCACGATGTTGTATGCACTTAGCATAGCCAGATATTTTTCATTACTTGATTTATGCATATTGGTGTAGTGGTGCAATGGTATAATTTTATGTGATAATTAAATTATTATTTTTTGATGTTTCAAAATATTCAGACAATTTTGTATTACCAAGGTTTTGATAATATCCCTCTAACAGCCATTTTCAAACCCAAGTTTTGTGGAAGAAGGCACAGCTGGTCGTAACAATGATGCTTTCGCAATTGATATGGAGCCGGCTGCAACTCCGTCTGATGAGAGTCATGTGACTATCGAACCTATTCCAGACCTTGCACCAAAATCTGATATATTGCCACCTCTCCGACCAAAGATTCTGTCCATGGATAAAGACAGTCAGACTGCTGGCGCATCATTCTTTGGTAAGTCACAGTTTGTATTTTAATCTGATTTTTTTCCCTCTTCGTTCAGTCATTTGGTCTAGTGATATAATAATCAGCTTGTATCCTGTCAATCAGAGATTTGAGTAAAAGAATTACGTCTTTGGAATAGGTCTCAACTCACATTTTCTTACTGTATTTGAGTATTAGCTGAATTGGTGGCTGGGAACAGATAGTCATCAATGTTATTGTTAGCTTGGGAAATCTTGTAAAGCACTTTTATTTAAGGGATATTGTGCTGTCAATGGCGCTCCTTGTGTGCTGTATAAAATCTCATTTAAAAAACAAGAAATGAATATCTTAAGCCTTTGAGTTTTACTTATAAAATCGAAAATAAGTGTTACTGTTGATTTTATTATATGGCATACTGTTAGCTAAAAGTTTTAAAATAAAAATTAAGAAACAATGATTGATATTACCATAATGGAGATGATTAAAATTTGATTACCATTTTCTCTGTCTTTATTCTAATGATCAAATTAATTAGTATGTGAGGTATTTTCATCTTTCAATAAAATTGCCATCTTTGAAACTTGATCTGTATTCTCTATAATTTTATCAAAACCTGACTCAATTGATCTTATCTTAAGTGTGAATTTATTTTTGGTTATTTGAGTGTACAGCCACTGCTTATGATAAAGAAAAATATTGCCTCTATTGAAAAATCATGTTTTTTGTTTGTTTGTTTTTTTATTTCTTTCAGTAGGTTCTCATCGCCTATTTCCTCGAGAAAACCTGACTTATTTAAATCCTCTTGGAGTTGGATGGTTTGGACAGGTTGATTGCATATTATTTTTTAAATGTCCCAATACTTTCTCTTAACTTATTGTAATAAAATTATATATTTCCCTTTTTTTTTTCAGAAAAAAACTATCATGTTAGTCTTCATTGCTTTGTATAATTTGTCAAGTTAAAAAATATTTTACATGTTTTGACAACTGCTGAAAAGTGTTTACTCTGATGACCAATTTTGTATTTAAGTAATATTATTTATTTACATTTGACATAATACATAATTACCAAAAGCTTGGTTGAAATTTATTCTTTGTCGTTTAAAGTATTTACATTTTTATATTTGTATAATAAAGTGTCTGTCTGGATCACTAAAAAGCTTTATGAGAAATGGCTTTTTTCATAATATAATCATCTTTTCATTCATTAAGGTTATTCTTTCTGAGGCATTGAGGATATCAACTGGAAGTATGAGAAACAAAGTTGTGGTCAAGATGTTGAAGGATGATGCATCTAGTGTTGAAGAAAAGCAATTTATAGATGAGATTTTACCATACAGGTGAATATTTGGATAAGTTACGTGTCAAATATTATCAATGAATTTTTGATTTTTTCCCTCACATTGAGTAATTTTAAAAAGCAATGCAAAGAAATAGAAGAAATCAACATCCTCTCTCTCTCTCTCTCTCTCTCTCTCTCTCTCTCTCTCTCTCTCTCTCCCTCTCTCTCCCCCCCCCCCCCCCCCACTCCCGAAAGAAAAACAAACAAAAATCAACAGAACAACAAAACAATAGTATATTTAAAAATGACTTTTTTTTTTCATTGTGGATTGAAAAGTTTTTGTTGAATATGTATCTTACTTTGATTTTCACTTTCCCCTAAACTTAGCACGATTGCAAGAAATTCAATGAAATTTGCATCTGCAATGTTTACATGCTTATTGCCACCCCTGTTATTTTGAAACAATGATCATTTTCAGACACCTTGACCACGCTAATGTCATAGCACTGTTGGGGCAGTGTACAGAGACCAGACCCTACTTATATATTGTGGAGTATGCACCCCATGTGAGTATTGATTCTTTTGTGTTATGCATTCTTTAAAAAAGATTTAGGGCAAGAATCCTTGTCTCTATGAAATCATTTTCAGTAAAAGTGTCAAATGAGACAATAATTGTTATCCGCAATTTTATTTTTTATTAATGGATTCGAAATGAGATGGTCAGTTCATTTGTTGTCATATAATAAAGAAAAAAAACCCAGTCAAACATATCAACATCAATGGCTTTTCCCTTGTGAATCCTAAAAGTCTGAAAGTTTTTATGTATAAATAGTGTGTCTGATAGTGAATGTGCAACCATTTTAAAAGTGAATCAAATTCTTTAAAGATTGATTATATTGTAATTGTGACCCGTCGGGGTGATTTAGATGCTGAAAATTTAAATTATAACCACAAGGAGTAGACTTGGGTTAAGTTAATTTGTTTTATTAAGGAGAAATAATACAGTTTCTTAAAGTGGAAAAAAACACAAAGAAAAAGAAAACAAAAATCTTATAAAAATACCATATTTCTAATTAGTTTATTTTTCGCTTGTTTACCAATATCTTGACTTAATCAGATTAATATTTTTTCGTTTTGTGATGACATAATGACATCAATGACAACAGTCAGTCCCAATGTTAATGATTTTATATTCATGATAAGTTTTAAAGGGTTAGACAGTTCTACAAAAGCTATATTTAAGAACTTGATCCTCAAAAAGTTCCATATAAACACACTGAACAGCGACCATTGCACAGATATTGTTTATTCTACTATGCTTCACAAATTTCAGTAAGATTGGCTGAGAGATACTGGAAATAATTTAACTGGTAAGAAATCATGGATAAATTCATAATTCATAAGTTGTTTTGAGAAGGTTCCTTGACTCATGTCAGTAAAATTTGTCGACTACATTCTTTGATGTTAAGGGGATTGTCCACTTGGGAGTTTTTACCCTGTGCATATGTAGTCATTTGTGACATTTCTTATTGCATTCTTCTGTAATTTTTCTTTTTTTCTTTTTCTCCTTTTTTTTTTTGTTTTTGTTGGTGTAGATCCCAAATTGAACAATCTGTGGCTAGAATTGGTTTATTTTGGCAGCTTAATGTGATACATTAGAGAAATCTTATGATGACATGCGCCTTCTTATGTACACATTTATTTTGATCTTTATGTTGAGCCTTGCTGGCATTAATAGAACCTACCTCCAAGTATTTTACGTGTTTAGTTTCATTTGAAATATTGATACCTATGAACTTTATTGATGATTTTTATTTCTACTCCTGAAAACCCTGAATATATCTGGATGAAAGTTCAGCAAGATTTAGAACTGCTGGGTGGTTTAGCTTTATTTTGAAAATCTGTGAAAGGTGCGATTTTTCAGACTTCAATTTATGGTATATCGAAAGAAAAAAAAAGATATATATATCTTTATTTTCAGTGTGTAATTATGTTTTTCATTGGGCTTTTTTTTTTGTTTCTTTTTTTTTTTTCAGGGTGACTTGAAAACATTTCTTCAATCTCATAGACAAAGTATGGACACACTGCTGAAGAAAAACAAACTCTTACATTTTTGTATAGATATCGCTGCTGGTGTGGCATGTATTCATCGCCACAACTTTGTACACTGGTAGGTTTATTTTCCTTTGATAAAAGAGGAAATTCTCTAATGCCACATAAAGGTTTATTTTTTTGAGCTTCAAATAAGAAAGCTTGCTTATAGACAAAGTCTTTCCTGTATGCTGTTATGGTTTTAAATGAGTTACAAATGTCATTTAACTTTTAAAACTTAGCTGCATCAAATTCTCAACTGTGTATATCTCAGATTAATAAATTGGGAATTCATGTTGTGATTTGTTTGTTATCTGCAGTGATTTATCCACAAGAGCATGTCTCGTCATGTCAGACTACAAAATCAAGATTGGGGATTATGGGATGGCGGAACAGACTTTCAAGGTGAATATCTTCTGATCTTTCTTTTCATTATTTCTTTCTCCTCTCCATCCTCTTAACCTTCATCTTCTCTCTTAGAACACTGACTGATCTGAAACATTCTCTAATATTGATAAATATTTTCACACAAATATTTGCTGAAAGATTGTTTTGAAGTAATATCAAGTTCAATGTCTTCATATGCAAAACGTGAATTAACCACCACTGCAGTTTTATACAAATTATATGGCGACTTGTGTTATTGAGTTGAAAAATTATTGTTTAATAGTTGATCAAATTTGTTGTTGTTGGTAATATCTAGGATTTCTGTTGGGAGAGTGTTCCATTCCTTGATGGTTCTTGGGGGAAAAAAATTGTTTCGACATGTGTTGTTCTTTGTATTGGAATGGTGAACTTACTGCTTTGGTAATTTCTTGTGAATATACTGTGCTGTTTTGTAAAATATTGTGGAAGAGAATTTACTGCTGTTTTGTTGGAATATACTATTTCTTTAAAGAAGTTGGAGGCATTTCTCTTTCCGTCTACTCTCCATTTTTTTCCATGGCAACAATTTCGGGGCCTCAGTTACGCATACTGGTTCATCAAATAATTTTTGGTGAGAAAGAAGTTGCCCTTTGAACTTGTTTGATTTTCTTGATGTGGCCTTTGCTAATAAGGATGTGCACTGTGCACATGTATTCTGATACGGGTCTAACTAAAGGATTGTATGCATGTTCTTTCACCTTTGGGGGGCACTGGTATAGGTTCCACCTCATGAAGTCAAGGATGCGATTTGTTTTTACCACAATATTATCAGTATGTTGGTCCCATTTCAGTTTTGTTAAATTGAATTCCCATTGTTTTACAAGGGTGAGTCAAAAAGTAATAGGACTCTGCTTATTACTTTAAAACAAATTGAATCAATACCATGCATTATACCTCAAATTAAAGCGAGGCATTACCCGAGTAGAATGCTACTTCTCACCATAGTCTCCACCCCTCTCAATAACCACAGTCCACCTTTTTGCAAGGTTATTTATCCTGTCCTATTAAAACTGAGTTGACTAAACATTGAGCCAATTTTTCACTACTGCCTTGGCTTCTTCGTCATCTTCAAAGCGATGTCCCCTCATTGCCTCCTTCAATGTACCAAAAAGATTAAAGCCTGCAAGTGTCAAGTCTTGTGAATTAATAAGGAGAGTGAGACAGTGTTGTCCATCAAAATGATGCGATTACCTCCCTTTTCCTGGCATTTGTGTGTGGAAGGGTATTTTCATGAAGAAACAATACTTGTCCCATCTCCAAAGCCAGGCTAACTCACGAATTCTTGCTTTCAGTTGCTTCAAGGTCTATTTGTATTGTTCAGAGTTGACAGTGGCGCTGTGTGGTAGGAAATCAACGAGCATTACACATCTAATGCCCCTAAATACTATTGGCATAATTTTCCCAGCTGATTTCTCAGGTTTGAAGTTTTGGGTCTTTGGGGATTGTCTCTTTGACTCATGTTCAACCCACCTAAAACACTGCCTCTACAAAATGCCTGAGTTTTATAGACTTTACCAATGCGTTTAAAAATGTTACTTGCAGTTTCTTCTTAGAAAACAAGAAATTCAATGACAGCTGTCTGTCGATGACGGACATCCATTGGGGCAGCCATTTTTAATTGTCATAACTTTGTCAAAATGTGACAGAATTAAATTTTTAAAGTTTTGGTTTACAGAGTACATGAGTAAGTTCAATTGAGCCAAATATGATGTAAATGATGTAATTTGTCATAACTGAAGTTAGAAAAACTGAGGCAAATTTATTTTTCTGTGGTTTCTATTATTCCTCAAAATTCATGTGATCTGTTCTTATTTTCATAACATTTGACATGAAAATGTGGGGTACACGAGAAACCCTCCCATTTGATCAAAACGGATGTTTCTATTTCCTTGATGACATAGCATATTTTATAGATATTTTATCAAAATATCTGAATTCTATTTTGAGGTAGAATGTTTATTGAAATTGTGAAAAACGTGCTTCAGTTAAAGCATCGTATTTTTTAATTGCTTGCAAAAGTTCAAAGACCAAATTATGTCAGGTGAATTTTTCTTGGTTAACAACTCTAACAAAACAATAATAGACAAAATTTTAAAGAAAATTAATAACAATTTTTTGTCATCTACTAATCTTGGTTATTAATAGTTGTTTTTATAATCATTGATAATAATTTTAAACATTAAATAAATAGTAACATAAAAATACTTGTGTTTGTTTGTTTGTTTTTTTGTTTTTTTTCCTTCTGTTTTTATTTATTTATTTTTTTTTATCCTTGTCTCGTGAAGCTAAATGATGTATAGAGATATAATCAACCATATCAGATTTTTTTTACTGCAATTTCTCATAACTCAATCTAGCCACTTGCATCATGTGGCAGGATTTCTCATCGGGCGACACAAATTTCATTTTTTTTATAACCTCATTTGACACTTTTCTTATCCTTTTCATCCTCAGGAGGACTATTTCCAAAGTAATAATGAATTATTACCAATTCGATGGATGGCACCAGATTGCTTGGTGATGAAGGAAGGAGAAAGTAGATGGTATTCTCAAAACTACAGCAAGGCGTCAGATATGTGGTGAGTTCTGACAAATGAGAGGTTATCTTGGAAAACCAGTCAGATGTTGGAAAAATTCGAATTCCATATTATTATTACTTATTTGAATAGAGGCACCATTTCTGAACAAAATGCAGTTTGAATTTTGTAATTATCTCATGCGACATCGACGGGTTTTGCATAAACACCTCACAATTTTGTTCATTTTACTTCATTGTGTGTTTTCCACTGAGCTCGTTGTTGTAGACAATTCTAGCATGAATTGTAAAATAACATGGACAATGAGTGTCAATATATATTTTTGTTGAAAACTTTTCTAAATGTAACTAATTCTGCATGTGGTATGCTTTCTCATAATATGACTTGAATTTAAATTAAAAAGCAAGACAAAAAATAATAACACATGATACATTCAAAAACCAAAACAATTCGAGCAAAAAAACACTGAAAAAAAAGGAATACATTGAGTATATGTGTGTGAGTGTGTGTGTATGTGTGTGCACGCGTGCACATGTATTTCGGATTTTTAATTTTTAGAAATTTGGTGCGCTAACTTGGATTTGCAATTGCAAATTTGTTGTTGTTTTCAGGTCATTTGGAGTGCTATTGTGGGAGGTCTTCACCATGGCAGAGCAGCCATATGACATGTTGACAGATGAGGCAGTGTTGCAGGGTGTTGTCATTGATCGGGTTGTGTCTCTTGCTGACATTCCTCTTAGAGTTCCTTTTCACAGCAAATTGTAAGTTTGGGATCTTTGATAATTTGAATTTGAATACTTAATGTTGTATTACGGTGGCATGCGGCATGAATCTTATACCAAACAATGGATTTTTAAGTCAGATTATCAGAGTTTGTTTGGCTTTGTATGGTCTGTGGTATGACAATTATATTGTATTAGGCTATGTGGTCTTGTGATCTGACGCCTGTCTTTAAAAGGTCCTAGGTTCGAGTGCCACTCTGAGCAGTGCGTAGTTTAGTCCTTGGAAAAGTCTCTTTACTAACAGTCCTCCACCATATTCAAGTGTAAAATGAATACCTGTCTGTTAAATCGTTGTCTCTATTGGAAACATATTGTAAGATCGCCAAGTGCAACATATCCTGTCCTACATGTTAAGTATTGCTGTAAAGCACTTTATGCACATTTAGTGGAAATTGTGCGATACAAATGCTCAATTTATTTTCACGGGGTTTTTTTTTGTGACCTGAAGGTTCCTGGTTGGAGTCCCAATGTGGGTGGTACAAGTTGTGATTTTGCAAAAGGCTCTTGATACATATTTTCTCGCCATAGTCAGTTGTAAGGTGACAACTAACTGTTGAGCATCAATTGGATTGTCTTCTCTGTCAAAGAAAAAAAATGTTGTGACACCTTTCACACGTCATTGTCTTTTTTAACTGTAAATAATAATAATAATAATGATAATAATTATATTACTACTGCTACTACTACTACTACTACTACTACTACTACTACTACTACTACTACTACTACTACTACTACTACTACTACTACTACTACTACTACTACTACTACTACTACTACTAATAATAATAATAATAATAATAATAATGATTATGATGATGATAATAACAATAATAATTATATTAAACACTTAAATGGCACTTAATTCATACATAGGCTCTAAGCGCTTTACACACACACAAAAAAAAACCCAAACACTCACACACACACACACACACACTCACACACACCCACAGAGACACACACACACACACACAAAGTCCCACTTATAAGAAAACCTTTTACGCTATAAAATTGATCCCTAAATCTATAATTTACATTTAAAAACAACTAAACTGCCTCCCTGGGAGAGCATTCCAAATTTTTGGAACAAAACACGAGAATGCTCTCACACCAAGTTTTGTATTCATTTGTTTTTCGTACAAGTAGCCAAGAGTAATCAATTAAGAATTGGATATTTAAAATGGCGAAACTGTATTTAATAAATCAAAGCTTTTGGTGGAGAGCAAAATGTTCAGGTATATTATGATTTTTATTCATTTGTTTGTATTTCCTCCACAGATCTTCCCTAATGAATGAATGTTGGAAAGACCCAGCTGAGAGAATAAGCATAGAACCAGCTCATCAGATTTTGGACGAATTGTCAAGAGAAAAAGTAGAAAAAGTTGCTGACGAATTGGATTTTGACCAGAAATGGAATCATTTGATTCCAAGCTCACAGTCAAGATCTCAGAGTCTTGCAAGTGAAGATGGAAGTGCTATAGCTCTAGCTGGTAGCTTTTCCTCTGAATTTCGTTATAATCTTGATGATAAGCTGTCGTCTGCTCCATCTGAAATAGACAGCAGGTCTGCAAGCAGAGGCACATTAAATGATGACAACACATGTGTAGAGCAAGATGTTATCAGCAGTCAACAACTCAATCTTCAATTTGATTTGACAAAAGATGCATCAGGGACTGTAGAAAGTTCAACTGTGAATGATGAGATGGAAGTTAAGTCTTCAGTGCCTGACTCATTGACACCGTCTAAAAAATCAGCACAACAAATGACAACAAGCACACCAATTGTTGACAAGAATGGGCAAGATAAAACTCCAACATCATTTTTGACTGCTCTGAATACACCCAATTCTCAATATACTACTGCAGAGAGCTTCACGGTTGATAACAGTGCATTAGAATTGAATGATGCCAGTGGAGTTAGTGAAACACAAGAATTTGGTAGCTTGACGTCATCTGAGATAAAAAAAACAATTCAAGAGTCAGATATTGAAATTCAAGGGACTCCTGTGATGGATAATGAAAATAAGATGGTTGGAGAACTATCAAACCAGGATATCAGCAATACAGTTGATGATTTTGTCAGCTTTACTAATAACACCAATGTGACTCAAAATAGTAAAGATATTATATCCAGTGGTGGACCTGAATCCAGTAATTTTCAAGAACTTGATTCCAGCTTTGATATTATCCTGCCATCTATGTTAGATAAGGAAAAAAATTCCGAGATCACATCCCATCAATCACAATCCCCATCTACTTCTTCACAAAATGGATCATTTGATTTTTTAACAGACCTGACAGAAAATGAAGTCCAATCTGCATCAGATAAATTGCCTGCTTCAAATAACAACAATTTCACTCAAGTAGAGAAGTTGGATAATACTCAAAGTGGTTTGGATAAATCTACATCAAATGTAACAAATGAGAACTTGTCCTTTGAAAGTGAAGTGCATCAGTCAACTAATTCCAATCCTTTTAGTCCACCCAATACAACTAATCCATTTTCTACTGAGGAGACCACTTCTACATCTTCTCAAGATGCTGCCATTTTCTTCAATAAATCTGAAATCGATGCTTCTTCCAGTCTCAATAGTAGTAGTCTGTTAGGTGGATGGGACACCTCATTCCCAGAAACAATTGAACCAGCCAAAGATAGTTTGCCTTTTGTAGACAACGCAGGGAAAAAAGAGGTATCCTCGCCTGTTAGTTCCTCAGATATCTCCTTTCTAGAAGGTCCACCTGCTGTTTCTGACTCTGTTGAAGGTCCTTCTCTAGAGGTGCCACAGACCACTGACAAGACGAGCCCAGAATCATTTCTTTCTGGATTTGAATCACAAGTGTCATCAAATGCAGGCACGATGCAAACAAATCTTGCACCAAATGTTGATGATATGTTTGGACCAGCATCATCTGCAACCTTCAGCAATGAAGAACCTAAAGCCACAGCCGTATCTGATCTCAATACTTCAGAGTCATTGACTTCTGATCCATTTGATTTTTCAGCGTTTGAAACCAAGAGCAACTTATCCACTGTCTCAGAACAACAGCAAAAGCAAGCAGGAATTGACATCTTTTCTCCTGCCTTTAGTGAGGATGCAAAAAATGATAATCAAGAGAAGAATATAACTTCATCGTCAGCAACTGATTTCTCTGGACTGGATATTTTTACCAATGCTTCAGCTACCACCCCAGAAACAACAGGTTTGATGCAGGGAGGAGATCTTCTTACCTCTTTGCAACCTCCAGTGGATAATGAGGTAGGTACTGTGTACAAATGTGATGATTCCAATTCCTTTCCCGATCAGAGCGAGGAGGAAGAGTCTGGTGTCAGTAACTCCTGCTTTAGTACAACAGAGAGTAGTTCTGCTGTGCCAACTGCTACTACTTTTACCAGTGATTCATGCTATGCCAGTGGTGTCATTACTGATTCAAGGAATGCTGAAGAAATGTCATCATCAGAGGAAATCAGCAGCAGGGCTTTTGTTGTAAATGACATGAGTGACAATTTGCATGAAGCTGATTTTAATTACAAAGATCATCACAGCGATTCAACTGAGCTTGAAGAAAGTTCATTGAGTAACAATGTGGAGGATAAAGATCTTGCCCAGGAAACAGATGGAAATTCCATTGCTGATGCAAAATCATCAAGCTCTGATGACTCTGAATATAATCACAATGATGATGATACGAGTAGTACTTCTGGCAGTGAAAGAGAGTATATATGTGTGAATCCATTTGACACAGGTCAGCCACCAACAAGATTTGAAACTGACCTTGACAACAAGGAAAATTTAGATCCAGATTATCCTGAGAAAGACATTCCTTTTGATGACTTAAATGAACAAGATCTGAAAATTGTTAGTGAAATTTATCTCTCTAAAGGTGTTAAATCCCCAAGAGTGTTTGAGGTTCCAACATTAGAGACAATACCGGAACATCAACCTCTTTATTGTGTTTCAGAAGAGGCTATTCCAACTCCTTCAGAGACGAGCTCTGTAGGGCATCGGGATGACGATTTATTTGGAAGTGATAGTTATGAGTGGGATGATTTCTATGGTGATTCTCTTATTGGAAAAGATGACACAGGGCCAGAAATGGATGATGCAATATCCCAGTCCCAAATAGAGGGAGATCAAAATAATATATCTAATTGGTCATTGGACTTTGAAACAGATAATAGTCACTATAGTAGCAATGCCAGTACCAGTGTTTTAACTATTGCAACGATGAATAAATCTGACTCAGCCTGCTTAGCAGGCACAGACAATGACAAAAATAAGTCTCCGATCTCAAACCAAATGGTCCAATGTCTTTCAGATTCAGAACTTCTTGTTTCAAAAAATTCCTCTACTGCCGCCATTCCTCGTTCAAGTTTAGTGGCCAGCACATTGGCCAAACATCGAAATCGTAGCTTACAGTTCTCTTCGCCATTGAAAAATTCTTCTAGAGACAAGGGTAACTTCTATTCCTTAATGGAGGATTTTGATGATTTCCAGTTGGACTCATCACAAGAGGATGGCGGTAGTCCTGTGAATTTGAGTGATGACGATGAATTTGCAATTTCTTTGGAAAAGAAAACTCATCTCTTCCATTCTTCCCAAACAGTGCCGTCTTCCTCTTTTCAATCCACTTCTTTTTCTTCGCCTGTTCTATCTACTGCTTTACTTAAAAGTCCATCCCATGCCTCCACGTTGCCCCCAAAGAAGTCCACAGAGGTTTTAGCCATAGACATTGACGCGATGAGAGACTCAAAGGTAATTTACCTCCTCTAAAAAAACTATATCAGTGTTGTCTGCTTAACATTCATTGGGCTTTACTCCCTGAAGTTACTGATCTATTGGTTTGTGCATTTTGTTTGTTTTATTTGTTTCAAATATTGATTTTGGACGTTCATTTAAATTTTATTTTGTCTAATTGTATTAATCAATCCAATTTTTCACATCGTTATTAATTTGTTCTAAATTGTTTTTCAATATAAAAAAAAAGGTTCAAAGTACAGTTTTTTTCTCTTTCTATAATACATTAAAACGAGGTATAAAATTTAGTAATTCTTTAAGTTGTTGCATGTGTTTTGAATAATCCTCATTAAAAACCCATAACATTTAAGTGAACTCCAATTTTTATTTACTTTATATGGTCTTTATGTTGGCTTTATCCATATGATGATGATTGAAGCAAGAGAACTGAATGCCTCATTTTCAGATCAAAGCTTATGGATACTTTCAAGCAAGCCTGTTTTGTTTTTAATTGTTAAACTATTTTGAATACACAATAAAAACACGTGAAAAAAAATTAAGTTCTATCTCATCATACTGGTCACTTTCTGTTGTCGCTTTAATTTTTCTGAAGCACCAGCATTCATCATTTTACACTATTTCACCCTTTATTTTGGCATGGATATAAGCATGAACATTAAAAAAATTTCTAAAATGGTTAGCCTATTGTTTTTTTAATACTGAAACACTATGGTATGATTCTCACAAATAGAAATATTTTGATGGTTGTTGTTGGTATTGTTGTTAAAGTTTTTTATTTTTGGATAAACAATGGTGTATGAGTAAAACATTTTTGATTGTTATTGTACACTGGTTTATGCATTTTTAATGTTCAGTAGTTTAGGAACCAGTAAGAAATAACATATAAGGTAACAATTCTTGATGCATCAGAAGCGATATATTTCCATAATTCTCTGATATTTGACCCTTTGAGCTAGATGAATAATAGTCAATAGATGAGATATGTTTTCTTGTTCTTTCACATTGGACTAATGTACTCAACTTGCGTCAATTATTTCCTTACATTCTTATTATATACCCTTTTTCTATCGGTACAGGTTTTTAAAAAAATTACAAAATGTGAGCGTTTACTTTTAGACATCACAATATCCACTAAGGCATTTTACAATGGGTCCTAAGCCAACAGCAATAACGAGCATGAAGGATGAGACATGATGCGTGCAAGTTAGCAAAACTGAATAATTTCCTTTATCTTAAAAATCATGCTAATGTAGATACGAAAATAATACATGATTATAAATTGTCCAATATAAACCATAAATTAAGCTCTCTATTTTCTAATAGCCCTTTTATTTGCCTTATTAAATATCAACACCAGCCTGTACCCTCTCTATAAATGCCACTCAGTTCTAATGTAGACCCATACAAAAATTCAAGTTGAAAAGAAATGCCAGACAATGTTTTATCTCTGAATCAATCCCACATTTGACTCTTCCCTTAACAATTGATGAATAGAAGCTTTATTGGTCAATTGATAAAATGCGAAATCCAAGGGAAATTGAACCATGAGCCCAACTGATGACTTCTGTTGGTGTGACGGGCACAAAGTTTTGGAATAAGATCAATCGATTGGGCATTTTGAGAAATGAACAAGTACAAGTGGGCACCCACTCTTGAGTGGGGAACCATAAACTTGGGTTGCTTCCTCTAATTTTGTTGAATCTCATCGAGGGGTAATTTCCCCATAATGTTTAGGAGTGAATAATTTTAACTCTTCCCCCTTGTCAAAGACTTTTTATTATACAGTATCACCAAATTTGGCAACATTTTACAAAAGTATATTGTGATTTTAAATATTCTCAAAGTGGCTGAAGAAGAGAAGAAAAACTTGTGTTTTAACTGATAAGTTTGTTAAATCTATTTTTTTTTTTTTTTGTTCACAAATAAAATTTTGAAAAATCTTATTTTAGCAAAAAAATAAGTTAAATTGCATTCGGTTCTCATGTGAATCATTTGTATTTGGAACTTTTTATTTTTTTGCTCATTGTTTCTTTTATTCACTTATTATTTTGTTTGATCTCAATTGATTGTATACATGATTTTGAAAACTAGTACAAATGAGTTATTAAATTCCAGTTATAATTACGTTCCAGTTATAATAACCATTTTACAATTTCACTCAGTCGGAAAGTTATGAATTTTAGAAATTCTGAAGCAATGGTAATGATAATAATAATAATAATAATAATAATAATAATAATAATAATAATAATAATAATAATAATAATGATAATAATATTAATAATAGTAATAATAATAATAGGAAGAAGGAGAAGAAGAAGAAGAATGATGATAATAATAATGATGAGAATCATAATAATCTTGATGATAATCATAATAATAATTTATAATTTCCTCTGATGTGATATTCAGTTGATTTTTAGCTGTCAGTGGAAGCTATTATTACTATCATTTAATTTTGTAAAATGTGCATGGAAAACTTTTTTTCCACTAAATAAACTGGGAGGTCAATTGTTTGATTTCGACTGTTTTAGCCTTTGGCAAATTCTCAAGTACTCATAGATTTGACTTTGGATACAGTAGGATTGGTAGCATTTAGGATTTGTTCTATTTTGTGTTTGTGATCTCGTTGGATGTAAGATACGATTTCTAATGTTGATAAGTTTATAAAAAATAATTTTCTTGTTGAGTGGATTGTTTCGTTGGATCTGAACATGTTGAATCTAACATCCAGTGTAATTTTATACAAAAGGACTATGCTTATCATAGACTGCAACAATGGATTTAAGCCATTGATCTGTGTGATATCTTTTAAACATGTATGGTGGCCTGACAAAAAGTGTCATGTGGTGAAAAATAATTTGAATCCCTGGTATTTGTGTAAATGTACAAAGCAATCCTTCTCTAGTAAAATGCAGTTTAAATTTTTAAAATATTTTATTAAGGACAAAGTTCAAGGCATGTCAGTACACTGTGGTTAATGAAAAAGGTTTTTAAAACATCTTTTTTTGAGAGCAATCAACATGACATCCGACTCGTCTTATCAGACCATCACACATATCTCAAGTCTTTTTGCTTAATGCCATGCCCTTATGTACAAACATGCAATCCCAATTTATATGTGATTAAAATAATTATTTCAAACCCCAGCTCCTACTCTAACAACCTCAATGACACTATATTATATAGTGCAATATTAACTTTTTGGATCTACTGTATTGGCATAACGAATGCCATTCTGAATAAGTTTTAAGAGTACAAAATTTAGTTCACCAAGTAGACTAGCTGATGACCCATTCTCTATTTACTTGCCTTAACAAATTGATAGATTATCTAGGAGGTCACCAGCTATTATATAAAAGATGAAGAGTATTACTTTGTTACCCCTAATCCAATAGTCGGTAGCTTGTGAATGTACGGACTGTTAAGGAATGTATTTCTATAATTATACCAATTAATATTCACCCTCCTCGAATATCAGATATATGCAGTCTGGAGATAAAAGATATAGTTTGGCTGTATTGGATGTACTTTTGTTTTAAAATTTCATTTAGTTTGACAATATATTTATATCAATTAATACTTTGATGCAGTGTTTACACAAGGGATACTAATGGTGTGGCGTGAAAGTAAATCCATATTGATGATTAAAAGAAATATTTGGTCTATTGCTCTTTTCTCTAGTGTAAATGCCATAACTGTCTGAAAGAGATGGTGGTGATGGACTTTTTAAAAGAATTTTACCCGTACGATTAGTATTGATTTATAGCCTGTAACTAACCAGGTATCGTTGGTGTTAACTATTGCATGAAGTACTAAATGTTATCATCTGTCCTGTATGTGATTTGAGTTGGTTTCTGGTCTTTAAGATATTTTTTTTTAGTTACAGCACTTAGCATGTTTGTTTCTTAATAGATGTCACCATCTTTTGATTCTAATTGAATTCAGCTTACTTAGGGCTACAAATAATCGTTCTAACAACATGTTACGTTTATAGTATTAATTTGATAAAATAATCGTTTTTACATTTTTTTTTGTTTTTGTTTGTTTTAGAATTAAATAAGTCTCTAATTCCTCAAATGTCAGTGTCATCCTTGTAAAAATGGCATTTTTACCACCAACATTAGATATTTTTAATGTTGATATGATTTCAATAAAGTTCTCCATCTCAGCAAAGGATACGATCTTAATTAAGTATATCGTATTAAGCCTAATAGTTACTCTTGAGATGTAAAAAAGGGTATTCACAAGGTGATGCAAAACATCAACTTTGTATGAGTATCTTCCAGAGTATTCAGTTTAAACAACTTTAGTACACATTGGGCATAAATTGCACCCCTGTTTCCTGATATTTGGATCCTTAAATCACTTTTATTTTTTCCAAAGCAAAGCAGGAGGAAGAATTCTGCTCATGTTGATATTTTGTCTTCTACCCAAACAACTTATATGAGAGTCCAGGGGGGGGGGGGGGGGCATGTTATGTTGAGGAAGGAGCTACCATTAGGATTATTGTTTATCATCTATATTTTGGCAAAGGTTATTTTTTCTTAAATTAAAATTTATTATAAACTAGAAGAATAATGAAATTTGTATGTATTGAAACTTTTAACTTTTATTTTGTATGATCAGGACAGCAGTATTTCATTGATAATTAATTTTAATGCATTAACTGTATTTATTTAGCCATAAAAAAAATCCAACCTATTCTTCTCAGAAAGTATCGACAGCTACTAACATTCAATCTTGATTTCATTTCTTTCTTCAGATCTCTTCCACAACTGAAGTAAATAAAACATCCTCACCATCGATGGATCTCTTGGGTCTCGGTTTTGATCCTATCATGCCATCGGAAAATAGCAGCAAAGAACAGGGCTTGAATGAAGGTGCAGCCAGTGATTCACAGGGAACAACAAGTGCTGCAGCAGTGACTGATCCTTTTGACTCTCTGATATAGACTTTGACTTCTTTCTATCAATAAGTGTCTTTTTTAGAATAGCCCCGATATGACGGATATATAATTTGTTTCACTAGATACTGTAATATAATTATCATGTTGTTACTAAAGGTATCAAAACATGTTTTGTAATTAATGTATGAATTGAAAAAGTGAATCAAAATTGTTTTCATGGTCTTTGCGAAAGAAGACAACTCTAAGGCAATCTTTTCGAGAAAAAATATTGAAGATGAATTTGGAAAAAGTTTTTTTATGTTTCTAGTTTCCTACACAATTGTTATGGTTTAATAAATTTAGTCATGACAGGCAGCCATTGTTCTTTACTAAAACTAAATCATTGACCACTTAAGTGCAATATTTAACCTTGAAATGGTAGTTTAAAATGACGAATGGTCGCAGTCTTGCGTTTTTGTTATTAATTGAAAGAAAATTTAGAGTCCACTGAGATTTGTCTACAGAGCTTTAAAATATCGATACATTCCAGAAATATGCCATGTATTATAAATTCATGCAGTCATGCTAGTATAGTTATTATTTTATATAATTATTCTTTTTCCAACTTCTTTATGTATTTTATAACCATCATCACTTATCGCAGTGTACATTAAGAAAACGAATATAACTCCCTTTGCACAAATTGCAATACCCATAATGATTCATAATTCCTATACTAAATCAAGTTAGCGATAAAGGTGAAAGGTCAATGTTTTTATTTTTATGACTTTGTTCACCATCATTGTCTATTTCATGTTTGTTTCATTTTTTATTTAAATGACTTGACATAGCAATTGAAAAGAAAAAATAAATATATAATATAATAATAATTTGTATTTTTGTAATCTGTGTTAGGAAATGTCATCTTTAGGCTAAATATTTCAACTGCTCCATTAGATAGCGGATCAAGGGAGCATGACTACAATGCCTGACAGAACCAGCTTTATATGCATCAACAACTGGTCTGAAAGTTCCAGGAAGCAACACCATTGCAATTTGTTGTCATTGAATTGTCAATCTTGCTTTCATAATATTACAATTTATCTACCGGCTTAGAATGGATATTACATAGAAACTTAAATCGTTTTTCTATTTTGTTTGTTTGTTTTGTTTTTGATCTCCAACTTCTGTGATTTACTCATTCTTTTCTTGATGAGTAGCTTATAAAGTGTTCTGAACCTAAAATATATTGTTAATCCATGAAATTTGGACAAAGCTGCTAAAGTTGTAACTCTTAACGATATTTATGAGGATTCATTTAGAAAGCTGTCATCATATGTATATTTTTATTTTTTTATTTTTACAATAAACAAGTAAACCTGTTCGAGAAATGGGTTAATATTGCTTCTTTTAATCACCCTGTGTGTTATTTGTAAAGGCACTTGCACTGCTATATCTATAACATGGGTAGTATATTTGTGTCAAGTATGATCATTATGCTGTTTAACACAACTGTTCATTCTGGAAAATACTGTATGTCATTTCTTCAAATTGCATTTAAAACTAAATGACAGTGTTAATTAAAGTTTTGGGTGAACGTTCATTGTTATTGTTTAATTCGAAGCTCACTTAATAAAGTTGCTGAGTTTCATAAAACAATATTATATTTGAAAGAAGGGAGGCAGAGAAAGATGGTTGTATCACAAGGTTTAGAAAAAAAAAATCTAAATACAGAAAGTCCACATGTTAGAAATTTCTTTGAATTACCTTTTTAACATGCAGGATACAGCCTTTTTAAATAAGATTTTCGTTATGATTGCTCTATCTGGTTTAGAAATGAATCTTTGACGCTTCTGTAAAAATGCCTAGGCAAATGGAGGTTTTGAAACTGATATTGATTTTTACACCTGGTACGTCAATTATGTCTTCATTTAATACCCATTAAAATTTAAATCTGATGTCAACATTCAATGCTAGACAATGTGCCAGAAGACTAAAGCGCTGTTTGATCTATTAAGCCTCTGTTCATAGTGATGCACTTTAAACGCCATCTGTCATGCTCTCTTCAAATATTTATACTCCAAGACAAGAAACCATTCAAAATTTATGTCAAAAATATTCCTGGGGTTTGTAATTATATTAGATATGGTCTTTAGATATGGTCATATTCAACGAGTTTGTAATTATATTTGATATGGTCATATTGAACCCCAGTCAAACTGCATATGAAGTCGAACCTTAAGTAAGAATATATTGAAGTAATGGTGCAATATTATACTGCTATTACCCTGAAATGATAATGATAATGAAGTTTATTCCTAAAGCGCCCACTCCCATTCAAGGGATAGATCAAGACACATAATAAAATGGTGCTGTGTTTTCTTGTAATGCAGCAGTCAATGATGTACAGAAAAGGATGTTGAATGGAATTTCCATTTGTTTTTTAAAGTCAACATTATGCTTTATTATAACTTGTATGACTGGATGTATAATGCCAAAAAACAAACAAATAAATAACAGGGTCCCAGTTTGAATGAGTTCTAGAGAGAAACTGTTTGAAAAAGAGAGAGAGAGAGTGAGAGTGAGTTATTTGATAAAAGATCTCTTATAGTAATAAAGTTGTTTTATAGTGTTGTGTATCATTGTTTTATTGAATAATAAGAGTGTGTAATAGCATTCTTCCAAGTAACTTTCACTGCAAACTATTGATGAATATATTTAACATTTATTGTAATTTCTTTTCTTAAAAATGCATTAGATTAATAATAACTACTACTTTTATAACTACAGAGTATCATAGGGTTGGTTCTTTCAAAGCTGAAAGGTTTTGTTTGAATTTATCACATGTGGGTTGGATAAGTAAACACGTTTGTTTATTAGAAAACGTTAGTATGAAATAACATAAATGATTTTACTATATGTATATATCTGACCAACTTCCTCAAGCTAATATTTTGTCAGGATGAAGCAGACGCCACAAAATGAATTCGAAATTTAATTATTAGGCAAAATAAGAAACATTATTCACTCTCTTCAATAAAACAAAAGTTAACCCGAGTTGTATATTAAATTCAATTTCAAGCATCTAGTTCACTCCGACATAATGCCATTTTGAGACTATGGATCACACGTGTTGTCACAAGCACAAGATATCCAATTGTTTTTAGACACTTTATACTGATTTTGATATTATACATTATTTTCATGATTTTTATATGGGACCTCAGCAGTTAAACCCAGAAGTCTGGTGCATTTTTTGACATTAACAGCATTCATTACTTACCTCCAGAACTCTTGAACGTTTTTGTCTTTATATTTTGTTATATTTTAGTCTAGTCAGAAAATGTTATTTCATTTTTTGGGATGACTGCAGATCGAAAATGATTCAGCTACGCAAAAATGAGTCAATAGCATTGTGCTTAAATCGCTTGCACAATATTTAGTTAAATAAATGCAAGGTCAAATCATTTTTAGATTTGTTTGTTTCCATAAGAATGTAGAGTTTGTAAGCGTATAGGTACTCAGAAATTCAGATTGCCAAATTATTTATTTTCTTTAGCTTTACTATTATTATCAAAAAATGAAATTTTATAAAAATGGCATCAAAGCGAACAGAGCTCAATAAATATGAAAATAAAATTCACTGCCGGAAATCAGTAAAACATAAAGGATGAAAGTGTTGTTTTTCTTCCATGCTATTTGTAATTTTATTTCCTTTACTTTGAAATATTGAAAATTGATTATTAAAATAGTCATCAAGTATGTTACTCTTAATCAGATGATTCGTCTCTGTTTTATTCTCCACTTATTTTTAATAGAAGAAAATTAGATTGTTGTATTAATACTGTTGGTTGATGTTTTTTCAAACACAATTAATCTTGTTAATCTAATTGTGGTTCCTCGCATTGCTTTCGGTTGTGATAAAATTAAATGCCACATTTATTCCTACAAGTATATAAATAATATTTAATCTTTACTATTAGGGTTAAAATTTTAATTGCCTGATCACTCTGTATATAGAGTAAATCAGAATAACAAAACGTGTTTCTTTTTGACTAAGGATTCCATAATGGATAATTGCCTGGCACCATTGATGGGCCACTTCCTCTTTGGGACAGGAAGAGTTACTAAAACTAAATAGTTGTTTATACCTAAGATCCTGGTCTGATTAAGATCCTAATTTTTCAAGGAAACAGAATTATTTCTTGCATGTGTAGATTTTCTCCCTGGGTGGGGTTCCTTGCCTCCCATAGTGGGCAGGGAGGCACTTACTGTGTCTTCTATCCCCTTAGACCTTTTTTTTCCAATTTGTTTTCTGTCTTTGTCTTGGAATGAGATTACTTGGTTTTGTCCTGATCCTGGCCGGAGTTCTTGGCTGGGAGGGAGACAGTCAAATGCATAGTTATTGTTTTGGGAGATGATATTTTTTTCCCTTGTAAATCATCTCTCTGTTATGTATTATTATATTTCTTATTTTGAATGTATAATGTAAGCATTTGAGTGTATTCCTCTTTGTTGGGTCTTGTGCTTTTGTCCGAATGAGACTTATAGGTGATCTCAAACTAAGTACATTGGTGGTATGCTCTTGGAATCTACATCTGATCCCTATTTGTTTCCAGTTTCCCTTTGTCTTACTTTCTCTTGGGTGCTTTAATTGTAATTTCAGAACTTTTTACTATCCCATTTTCTTCCTTTTTACTGGCGCTGATATAACCTAAATGTGTTGCCAGCGCCGTAAAATCCTTAAAAACAAAAACAAAAAAACAACAGATTTTCTCCTGTTTGGTTTTGGCAAAAATGCTCCAATCCTGGATTAAAGTAGGCTTTTTTCTTAATCTCATGGTGATGATCGATATTATTAATGTTAAAGTGAGTCATTCAAGGGTGTTTTTTTGTTTGTTTTTGTTTATATTTTACTCCTATGTCCCTTCAGTAGTATCTGGGTCTGGTTGGGGTCTTCTGACCTCTCATAATGGGTGGAGAGGTCACTTTTGCTGTGTCTTTTATCTTCTTTATGTCAGTTTTCTCTTTCCAAGTTTCTCTAGATTTTTTCCTGTTCCTGGCAGAGATCCTTAGCTCAAAAGCAGTCAGATGTATTGTTCCTTATTTTTAAGAGATTATATATTTTTCCTTGTAAATCATTTCACTTTTACTTTTTACTATATTTTTAGTTTTGTATATATGTATGTGTTTTGCAAGCATTTTAGCGCATCCTTAATAGCGGGATCCTTTTCTTGAGCCTGGATGTGTTTTTTAGGTAATGATGGATTGCTCGTGGATTCTCTATAGCCTATTTGAACCAGTCCCAATTTTCATACTTTTTCTTCGGTAATTCTAAATTCAGATTTACAACTTTACCCATATTGTCTTCCTTTTTGCTGGCATTGATGTAAACTAAAAGTGTGCTGGTGCTGTAATAATAATGATGATAATAATAATGCTGAGAACTTATATAGCGCTATAACTCCGAGACACCAGACTCTAAGCGCTTAAAATGTAAAACCCCTAAACACAAAAACATAAACAAATAATACCTTGGATTGTTATATTTGTTAGAAAGCACTTTGCATCTCTTCAGCATCTCATTCAAAGGAAAGCAAGCTATTATAAAACTCCGATTATAGTGACACAAACTGGGGTATACTCGTATTCCATTGGCCCCTTTGCTCTATTAGAACCATCATGAATAAGTATTCACAAAACATTCTCAATATTCTGTCATTT
>NC_088364.1:51043037-51058037 GCF_034508935.2 Berghia stephanieae | reverse complement strand
TATAATGTCAGCATTTGAGTGTATTCCTCTTCATTGGATTTTGTGCTTGTGTCCGGATGAGACTTATAGGTGGTCTCAAACTAAGTACTTTGATGGTGTGCTCTTGGAATCTACATCTGATCCCTATTTGTTCCCAGTTCCCCTATGTCTTACTTTTTCTTGGGTGCTTTATTTGTAATTCTAGAACTTTTTACTATCCCATTTTCTTCCTTTTTACTGGTGCTGATATAACCTAAATGTGTTGCAAGCGCCGTAAAACCCTTAAAGACAAAAGACAAACTTGTACATTAATTCTGTGAGAGGACTGTTTTCACACATGCGTCCTGGCCAGAGAAGAAATATACAAATTAACATAATGTTAGTTTTACTATGGTTGTAAGATTTCATGTTACCTGTTCATTTCATACTTTGTACTTTTGTATTTTGAAATGTGATTGAAATGACATTAACAAACTATTGTTATTCAAGATGTTATTGTCCGGCATTTGAGCTTTTAAAGTTTCCGCCTCATCGTTAGTGATGAGGTGAGAATATTAAATAAGAATATGTCAACTTTGTATAGATTTTAAAACCTCTAGAAACAAATACCACATATTTAAGTTATGTATATGAGTTGTTACTATTAGAGACTGGAGTTTTTATAGTAGATGCTACATTAATATTGAAGTGCTGGGATTATTAAATAGGAATGAGTTGACTGCTTTGTTAAGGTGTATGTGACCCAATTGTAACATGTGCGCTGATGAAACAATCCATAATGGTGTGCGTTTTTTGTTTTTTTTACCTCCCATGGTGGGCAGAGAGGTACTTACTGTTTCTTCTATTCATCGTTATCTGTTTTCCAATTGTTTCTGTCTTTGTCTTGGAATGAGATTACTTAGTTTTGTCCTGACTCTGGCCGGAGTCATTGGCTGGGATAGAAACAGTTGAATGTAAAAGTTATAGTTTTGGGAAATGAGATTATTTTCCTTGTAAATAATCTCTCTGTTATGTACTGTAATTTTTTTTTATTGTAAATATTTGAGTGTATTCCTCTTAGAGGATTCTTGTGCTTGTGTCTGGATGGGACTTTAGGTGATCTCAAACTTAGTACACTGATGTATGCTCTTGGAATCTACATCTGTTCCCTATTTTAAACGGTCCCCTTTTATCTTACTTTTTCTTATGTCCTTTTAATTGTAAACATAGAATGCTTTTACTGTCCAATTTTCTTCCTGGCGCTGATATGACCTAAATGTGTCGCAAGCGCTGTGTTCTTGGAATCTACATCTGTTCCCCATTTGAACCAATTCCCCTTTGTCTTACTTTTTGTTTGGTGAAATTTTAATTCTAGAACTTTTTGACTATCCAATTTTCTTCCTTTTTACCGGCGCCCTATGACCTAATTTCGTTGCAAGCGCCGTTCAGCTCTTAGAAACAAACAAACAGTTACTCTACAACGAGACCATTTGATTTCATCCAGGCCCTACCAGTAGAATTTTTCTGATAGGAGACATGGATTTATTGTTCCATAAGATATGTATTTCCCTGTTTTGATGTCGCGGTGGGACCTGCAGTGGAGGATAATTAATATTAAGCTGGGTCAGCAGTATGGACTTTGCTTCGTACCTACCTGAAAGGTACCAAATTTGAATACCTGCTCTGCGCTGTGTAGCCTTCAGCAGGTCACATTGCCCTAGCTCAGTTTACGGTTCTGCACTGCGGCTGACGCCTGGGTTATTCGTCTTCCCTTGGAAGAGACTCGAGAGACAGATTTCCCCAATGGGATGAATAAAGGGAATATTATTTTTTATTTATTTTTGTTTTAAAAAATAGATTCATATACATTGAATGCATTGTAAGTCACATTCATTGTCATATCTAGTATCTTCATCATCATTAACATCCTTTGCAAATGCTATTATGATCAACATTTTTATACTGTACTTGATTTATCCTCGACAGACATATCAATTATAACTTGGTTGTTAGTATTCCCAGATTGTTTTGTTATCATATTATGATGAAAAAGCATAGTCAACAATATTGTCATTTATTATTCTCATATTATAATGAAAATTATAGTCAACAATATTGTCATTAAAATACTTATATTATACATTTCCTAACTATTTTGTCCTTGTTTATATCGATTTATATTTCACGCGTTGCTTTTGTTGTTTTATTTATCATTCCATGGTGGGCAAGGAGGTCACTTTGTCTTCTGTTCTCCTGTATGTCCAAATATTTGAATGAGATTACTTGATTTTGCCCCGGCCCTACCCAGGGTCATTGGATGAGAGAGAAACAGTCAAATGTATAGTATTAGTTTAATAGATGGTGTTTTTTTCCCTTGTAAATCATGTTTCTGTTGTGTACTGCTAATTGTATTGTTTTTGTTTTAAACATGTTCTGTAAACATTGGAGTGTGTATTCCTCTTAGTGGGATCCTGCGTTTGTGTCTGGATGAGACTTTTAGGTCGAATTCAAAGCATGTGTCCTAGTTTATTGCTGTCTGGAAAACACTGCCCCTCCCTACCTAACAAACTCCTATTCGACAACAAATCTTTGCATTCCTCCAATGACCTCACCCACTGGGTGGGGATATGACCGCCCATAGTGGACAGGGAGGTACATGCTGTGTCTTCTATACCCCTATAGATAGTATGCGCTTGGCTAAGGAGCTCACAACATTGCCATCCGAAAGTATGACAGACCAACGCACACAACTCTGTGTAACCATGAACTTTTATAGTCTGGATAATACAGTTTAGTGAGAATTACTTATAAACGTGGATGGCAAAAAGCAATAAGTGACGTCAACTTCGAACTCTCTATACATGTTTTCCAATTGCTTTTTGTCTTTGTCTTGGAATGAGATTACTTAGTTTTGTCCTCAACCTGGCCGGAGTCTTTGACTGAGAGGAAAACAGTCTAATGTATAGTTTTGGGAGATGATATTATTAAAATTGTAAATCATCTCTCTGTTATGTACTGTTGTTGTTTTTATTTTTAACATTTGATTTGTAAACATTTGAGTGTATTCCTCTTAGTGGAATCTTGTGCTGGTGTTTGGGTGAGACTTTTAGGTGAACTCAAACTAAGTACACTGAAAGTGTGCTCTTGGAATCTACTTCTGTTCCCTATTTGAACCATTCCCATTTGTTTGCAGAGAAACAAAAGCTATTACGAATTTTAATAAACTACTGTATTGTGGAAATTAACATAGATATAGACAAATCTTTTGAACCATCAACTGTCAAAATCTGTCTGGTAATAAAGTCCAAGTTACATGGGGCATCAGACTTATTGTGCGGAAATCACTGCAAGTTGTCGCCTTTGGTTTTTTCGGTAGCGTGATGTAAACCGATTTGGCAAGTTCGTCTGGAATATAGCCTGTATTGTAAATACTATTAAAGAGATCTGTTAGTTTCACAATTGAGAATTCTTTCAAAATTTTTAGCATTTCTGTTACAATGCCATCTTCACCCTCAGCCTTGCCATCTTTCATATTTTTCAATGCATTTTCTATCTCACATGTGAGTATTGGAGGACCGTCAGTGTTGCTTGGCAAAGGTATTTGGGGGCCTGTCATCATCAAATAACTCGCCAATGTATTGACCCCATCTTTCCTTTATATCCTCTTTCTCAAATAATATTTTACCATTCTTGTCTTTAATACAGTTATTGTTCTGGTGTCATCCATTGCTTTCTTGTTCTTTTCTCCTTTTTTGGAATATCCTTATTACCGAATTTTATGCTGTCTTTGAATATGTTCCATTTTATATCAATTTCTTCAATTTCATTTGCTTGTGAGAATTGTTCTTGTGATTCAATAAGTAGTTCATCATATCTGTTCGAAACAGAGACATTATATTTCTCCTGCAATTCTGATGACCATTTTAGACGATCGATGTCCAATTTTTCTAATATCTTTGGTTTTTCAATTTTCTTTAGCTTTAACGTTAGCTTTGCAATATGTGGGTAATGGTCAGAATTGATATCAGCTACCGGGTATGTTTGGCATGATTTTACACTGTTGCGAAACCTTTTCCTGATCATAATGTGATCTATTTGGTTTCTACACCAGTCCCCTGGGCTTTTCCATGTGTATAATTTTCTCTTTGGTTTCTGGAAAAAGGTGTTGGTAACAATCAGCTCATTTTCAATGCAGAATTGAACTAGTCTGTCTCCACGCTCATTTCTAACCCCCAAGTCCATATTGGCCAACCAAGTCACTCTCCTTCCCTTTCCCAATTTTAGCATTTAGGTCACCCATGACAATTAACACATCCGTTGATTTTACGTGTTTCAACATACTTTGTAATTCTTCGTAGTATATTTCAATGTCCTCATCCGAATAATCACTTGTGGGTGCATATGTCTGGATGATTGACATGTCAAAAGGTCTGGCTCTCAATTTTATCATCATGTTTCTGGAACTTACAGCATATATACCTATAATATATTTGAAAATGTTAGATTTCACCAGCACACCCACACCATGTTGATGTTCACTACCTCCAGAATAAATAAATGTGTGAGTGTCTCTTTTTACAGTACCCTCTTCTGTCCATCTGTGCTCAGACACTCCTAGGATGTCCACCTTCATCTCATCCGTCTCCTTAATCAAGTTGTCCAGTTTACCTAGTGTATATAATGTCCGGACATTCCATGTTCCAATGCGTAGACATTTCCCTGCATATTTCATACATACATTATCGGACTCCAATCCTCCCGCAGGCTTTAGATTGACATCGTCATCCTCGTTTGTACTACTCCCTGAAGAGATTGTCTCTTCCCTGTTAATATTTACAACAGGTATCACACCCGCAGGGGGCTCAGGGGTACCTGTATAACTTCTATAAACTTTACGTGGCATGATTCATTTCAATACAATGGGATAATACATAGTAGGGCCCTAATCCTAAATTATTATTGAAGATCATCCTAGAAAGAATCAGGGCTACCATCGATAATGAAGTTGGCGATGAACAGTTTGGCTTTAGAAAAAATATGGGACAAGAGAAGCAATTTTCTGTTTAAATAATATCACACAAAAATACCTTGATCATCAAAAAGAAATCTATGCATGCTTTATCGATTACGCAAAAGCATTTGATAGGGTACAGCATGGAGAATTAATGACATGTCTGGAAAAGGCAGGCATTGATGGCAAAAATATACGGCTAATCACAAATCTATATTGGCATCAAAAAGCAGCCATCAGGATTCAGGGCGATCTGTCACCTTTCACGCCAATTAAAAGAGGAGTTCGTCAAGGATGTATCCTCTCTCCATATCTATTTAACCTGTACACAGAGTTTATCTTCCGTAAAACCGAGCACATTTCAGGTATTGTTATTAGAGGTAGGAGGATAAATAATCTGAGATATGCAGATGATACAGTATTGTTGGCATCGAACAAGACAAATCTACAGATCCTTGCAAATCAAGTAAACCTGAACAGTACAGCAAAGGGTCTAGAGATGAATGTTCAAAAGACGAAGGTAATGGTCATGTAAAAGAAGCCTGAAAAAATCGCAAAAGTCCAAATTAATAATCAAAACATCGAACAAGTAGATTCTTTTAAATATCTTGGACAGACAATGACCAACAACGGAATGAATGAGCTGGAAGTGAAAAACAGGATTGCTATAGCTAAGTCGAGGTTCAGCCAACTGAATAACATTTTAACTTCGCAACAAACGCAGATGAAAACGAGAATAAGAATACTCAAATGTTATGTCCACTCAGCACTTCTCTACGGCTCAGAAACATGGACCTTGAACAAACAAATAGAGAAAAGAATTGAGGCCTTTGAAATGTGGACTTTCCGTCACCTTGGAAAAATCAGTTGGAATGAAAAGAAAAGAAATCAAGAAGTCTGTGACATCCTTGATATCAGACCGACCCTAATGACAGTAATAAAAACAAGAAAACTAAGGTATTTTGGACACCTAAGACGCCATCAAACTGTCAACAAGGACATTCTTGAGGGTAGAGTTGAGGGGAAAAGAGGAAGAGGCAGGCCAGCAAGAACTTGGATAGATGATGTGAGGACATGGACAGGATTGTCGGCAGCCGAATGCAGTCAGCAAGCCGTCAACAGGGAAGATTGGCGTGTCATTTCAAGTCGACCTCAACCCATGAGATGACACTGGAAGAAGAAGAAGAATACAGTTAATGATTAATGAGCTTTTATATAGCATAATATCCACTAAACGTGCTCAAAGTGCTTTACAAGAGGTCCCTGGCCAACAGCAATACTTAACATGTAGGACAGGACATGATGCCTGATAGGCGATATTATCATTTTTTCGGACAAAGACAACGCTGTTTACAGCCAGGTATTCATTTTACACCTAAGTACGGTGAGAGAATGTGAGTAAAGAGTCTTTTCCAAGGACTCAACTATGCGCCAAGCGAGGCTCGAACTCAGGACCTTCCAATCCGAAAGCGAGTGTCATACCACTCGACCACATAGTCCTTTTAATTGTATGTAGTATGTAGGCAGGTGCACATAAATCTGGCAACAGGGCAGCCAGATTGTGGTTCCCAATGTCAAATGACCCATCATTTGGGGAAACCTTCATTATGGCCCAGCAGAGTTTCTAAATCATTTGAATCTTCTTGTGATAGAATTACTCGCAAGTTACTCGTTTATCAATCTGTACAACATAGTTTTATAATTTTTAGATTTGCCAGTATTTCTGTGCCCGTTGACAAAAATTCAACATGGGCTTTAGCGAACAATTTTGGCCCCCAATCCCATTTTTTAATAAATAAAGAATAGATTATCATTATCATTATTCATGTAGACTGGAGCATTTGTACCCTTCTATATTTATACACCAGATGGGGGTCTTCAATCTTTCTTGTGTGGTGGGTTGAATTCCACTAATGGAGGGGGGAATGCTGGCTGTCTATTAGCAGGTGGATCTTGCTGTCTTTTCTCTTCCTACAGATCTTGTCCTCTCAATGTAACTTTGTGTTTTTGCTCTGGAATGAGATTTGATGTCCCATTGGTTTTGCTTAAGAGTCGTTTGCTCAGAGAGAAACAGATACATCTTTTTTAAAATGTTTTTTGTGGGGGGGGGGGGGGGGGGGAGAGAAATTGTGAATCATATTTCCACAGAATACTAGCTAGAATGTCAATTTAGGTTATGCGACACGATGCTTATTCTGTAAACATTTGAGTATAGCCCTCTTTACGGAGATTCGTGACAGCTTCAGTGTGGGCTAAAGGTGGTTTTAGATTCCCTACAAGGATATTTTGTTCTTGGATTTACATTTCCCTGGTACTTGATAGCTAGATCAAAATCTTTTGACTATTCTATCATATTCCTTACTTAAAGGCGCTGAAATGGCATCAAGTGGTGCAAGCTCTATAAAATAAAACATTTAAAATCAACAAACCTTTCCTTTGTGACTCTCGGCTGAAACTTTCACTTGTTTCCTGTAAATAATATCTCCTGTATTTATATATAGAAATATCATTTCACCAAACTAGGATCTTGATAAAGAAATCCCTTTGTGTCAACAATGAATGGAGACAAGGTTGAGATTATACAGATATATTTTAATAAGAGTCAGAGAGACAACAAATATATTTGCTTTAGAAATAGATAATTCTTTTATTTTTCATTTATAGCATATTGCGACAGGATTTGAATAAGGATTGACCAAAGCAATAAGGAAAGGAGGAAAAATATATAGTGTAGGACTTAAGCTTATATTAAAGCAGTATTTTACGATAATAATAATAATAATAATAATAATAATAATAATAATAATAATAATAATAATAATAATAATAATAATAATAATAATAATAATAATAATAATAATATACGCTCCCATTTCTCTCATTTCCCCTGATGCTTGTATATGACATAAAATTGAAACAAGCGAAATCAGGAAGAAAAGGTGCCCTACCATTGAGCTACACGCCTTGAATATACTCACATTTTTACACTAACTTCTTGTCAAACAAATCATATTTGGACATCTAAAGCAACAATTGCTTTTGCAGTTTTAATCATAAAAATCATTTTAAAAATATATTTTGCATACTTTGGTAACCAAATCACATCTGTATTATTGAAAAGGAAATCAACGAAGTTTTTCTGGATTAAAATAGGGTACAAAAATATAAAGGTAAATAATGATGAAAGTAAGTCGTGCAATAAAAATAGGAAAACAAAGACTAAAAACACGTTTCTAGAAAACTACATTGTGAAATAGTTACATATTACTTATACAAATGCAAATAAAATAAAGATACATTTTAAAAATTTGTCTCTATGCCTGTGCCTAACATCTCTCAAATATATATATACATATATATATATATATATATATATATATATATATATATATAAATATATATATATATATATATATATATATATATATATTGAGTGAACAAACAATCGAGGTAGGCTGATTTTTGGGATGTTTTCTTTCTTGCTTTGTTGGCACCTTTCATACACACTTGTTCAGATCTTTATCTTACACCGGTACCTGCTTAGTTTCTTAATTTGATTAATTAAATGATAATTAAAAATAAATAATAATCTGATCTATAATTCAGATCCGTCATAGTCATATACAATATATGTATGCTAGCCTGGCACTGTTCCACTGACATATAATGATTATATACTATCTTTTACATGATATCATACGCTTTGAGTATTCTAATCCTTTATTGTTTTTTTTTTGTTTTGTTTTTTTTTGCATGAGGTTAATATTACAACAACAACAAAAATCATATACTATGAAGATAGTCGGGTTTTGAAGCACGTAAATTTGATGTAGTTTGCAAAATCTATAAGTATTTGATCAACCTTGAATAGAATTGAAGTGAATCATGCCACTTGTGAAATAAACAAAAAGTTCAAAATTAGTCAACATTTTAATTAAGGTTTGCTTGCAAACTGTAAAAAAAAAATGTAATGTTATATTTGTGTTAACTCTATGGCTCACGCTTCTTCCAACTTTATGTGCTAATATTTCTTTTTCTCATTTACTTGGTGTACTTTTAGCAATAAAACAATTTTATTTGAATTTTATCATTTTCATGTCATTCTACAATTAATTCCATACGTATTAGTAAAGAATCTTTTAATACTTTGACTTTGAGATCAGGACGACTCGAGAGTACAAACGACCATGGTTAGCATACTCTATGATGTCCTCAGAAGGTAAGCTGTTCCAAGCTAAGGCCAACACTTTGTTGTACTTTTTCCACTGTGTAAGGAGCGACTGAAAAGATGTATATGAAAATAAAAAAAATATTTTTAAAAATAAACTTTACAATGTTAGCATGCAAATAAATGTAAAATACCCACAACCCATAAGTAATTTAGTTGACCAACATTTGAAACACCCTTTAATTTATAGTGAAACTGAATGAAAAAGGACCGAAAAATCTAATATTATATGCTCAAATAACAATGACACAAGCTCTAAGTGGTGTAAGTGTGCGTGTGTGTGTGTGAAGGGGGGGGGGGGCAGTTGCACCCTCCTCCTCCCCCCTTCCATTAAATGGTTTCGTATGGACACGAAATAGGGACTTTTGGTGAGAGGGCTATAGTTAGACAGAATTACCTTTTTTGAAAGATGGTATTGGTTACTTATAAACTATCTCCCTTAAGTCATTGTAAGGTTTTAAATCTAATGCTTATTTTTGAGTATATATAAATATATAAACTAGGACAAAATGTAAACAAAACGAATTTAAAATAAATAAAAATTTTTTTTCACCTGATGGAATAAAATCATTGGCCCCAAACAAATCCTTGCGGGCAGCTTCTACAGCCAATTTGTTTGCCAGCAAGGCTCCAGATGCCAGACAGATTGAGGGCTCGCCAACAGCTAGAGAGTTAAAATGGTTTTAAAATAGTTACTGTAGACACTTACGGTATGTGACATTCAAGCCTCAACCTCTCATCCATAAAAAAAAATGTATTCAAGATTGCATTCATGTAGCACTTGTCAATGAACTAGCGCTTTACAGCATTTATATCCCCTGATGAAAGGTAGGACATTTATATAATATTAATATAAGATGCAGATTTAATCTCTTTGGGAAAATACAACACTGGTAATACCATGAAAAAAGTCTTTCAAAGCCATTAAACCCACAAAGCCACAGTTTATCTTGGATTCTCTATTGATGAAAAGATAATGGAAATGCTACCATTTGAATAGGATGAACTCAGCATCCACGTTTTATGATCAAAGTGAGTTGGACAAATAATAACCACTATAAAACATTGATATGGATGGATTGATGTGGAAGTATATTTAATTTCTTTATGATAAAAATCGCACCTCCACCTGATTAAGGATCAACTTAGAAATTAATCAAAGTTGAATATGCGATAAAGCGATGACCATATTAGTTCAAAAAGGGTGCTTGTAATGCATGGAATATACCTTTGATTCCATGATCTCGAGTGAAGGGTATTGGGTATTGTGGTATTGTTGGAATGTCTCGTGTAAATTTGTCTCTTTAATGGTCTGCAATGAGTTCAAATGGTCTGTTCTTTCAATATTATTTACTCTTTATGTGTATTAGCAAAGCAATGGTAATGTGTGTCATCAAATATAACGGTTAAAACAGGTATTGAACTTATTGAATGTAACTTGATTAAAAACAAGTAACATATGGAAATTTCAGGCTCAAATCATCTACAGTTTGTACAATAATTCTCCAGACATTGCTCTCGTTTTTCAAGATTTCATGTACCATAATACTATTTTCTGTTAATGATTGTTTTTTTTACCCTTTCTATCATGCTGTTTTGTAGTTTGGTGTTAGGTCAAAGGTTTCAGCCTCCTTGAAAAATATTTTTACTCACATTTTCTCACCACACTTTGGTGTTAAATGAGTACATGAAAGGTGACAGCGTTGTCTTTGTTCAACAACAATTGAAACGATTTCTTACAGGCATCTTTTCCTCTCCTGCATGTTAAGTGTTGCGGTTGGCTCACTTTCAAATATAGCTTATTTATAGGCTATTGGTTTATATAAAAAAAGCTAAATTCTTTTCTGCTGAATAGGGCATTGAGCGACATTTACATATTTGCAGGTCTGATAAAGGAAAATGTTATGGACTTATTGCTGTAATTTAAATACTCTCAAACCAACGCAAAATAGTGTCCATTGCAACAATCAAGCCCATAATTGTGTTCAGTTATGCGACCTGCAAACATGTGCATTCGAAGTTGAGCTTTAAATATTATATAAATTGCTCTTACTGAAGATTTTATTTTCAGTTATGTTCAATTAGGGCCTTGTTTCATCCAAGTTATTGAAAAAGAAAATTAAGATCTCAAAAAGAAAAATAATAATAAAGAAGCAACAAAAAAAAACAAAAAAAAAAAACAAAAAAAACAGGTAAAAACAAAACAAAACGAAACACAGAATAACAAAAAAAAACAAAACAAAACAAACAAAAAAACCACCAAAAAACACTTCACCCAAACCCCCCCCCCCCCCCCAAATAAAAAAAAGACCCCAATAAACAAACACCCAAAAACAAAAAAAAAAACAAAAAACAAAAACAAACTCAGAAAACACTTCAAATTTCACATTCTCAATTCTACCTTTAGAACTGTGAATGCCGTGTGGGTTAGGCCTGTCTGGGAGTAGATGGATCCTCCAGTCTATTGGAATGTCTTTGGTTGTTGGTGGTTTGTAATTCTAGGAAAAGACGGGGATGATGATGATGATGATGATGATGATGATGATGATGACGATGATGATTTTAAAAAAATGCTAATGACGGCGATGATGAAAATGGAGATAATGATGATGATGACCAATTTTTCAAATAGTCCCAACATGTCCCATAACACTGATCTCACCTTAAGTGACCAGTGAGACTATTACAATTATAATATACATGCTAATATATGATAGATCTAAGATCGTGTGATTGTAAAAAAAATATATATATATAATTTATCTCCAATGATGTCACGAGTCATATTTTCCTGATTTGCATTATTGGTAAGAATTTTTAGATTTTATAATATTGTTGTTGACAATTTATCTTGTGCAACAAAAAAAGCGCCTTCCTAATTTTGATCATTAATAAAATGAAAAATTCTAAATGAGATGAATCTTTTCTTTACTAAAGTTTTAAAGGATTTTGGTACACATTGTTTTACTACGTTTTCGTGAGGAATTAAATCATAGTAAAAACAAATTCGTCATCTCTGATTATATTACATGTTTCACATATAATAAATCATTCAGTTTAGATAAAGTCAAACACCGGCTTAACTGTAACAGAGAGAAGGACTGGAAGCTAACATACATTTAGTATATACATCCAATGTCATATCTATAAGCCAGAATGTATAATAATGTGAAGTTGAATGTAAGCTTTAATTTAATTACAAAAAAAAAAAAACAGATCAAATGAACGTTTCGGGTTTCCCCTTTATCAACAAAACAGGATGAATGAAACACCACAGATGAATGAGATGATGTGGTAGTGGCGTAGTTAACTATTAAATTATTTATTTCTTCGAGCTTCGAGCAGCAACAGTTACATAAGCCAGAATGTAGAGAAATACACTAATTACCCAAGTTCCATCATTGAGAAGTCGTCCAGTGTTTTTATCAATGATAGCATCCTCGGTCAGGAAGGCACCAAGACCCATGACAAAACCGCCCTCTATTTGTCCTATGTCTATGGTAGGGTTGAGACTAGAGGTTGAGAAAAGAATTAATTGGCAATAAACCAGGTTTAAATAAATCCATTAGCTTACTATCCAATCCGATCCACCCAATCTGATCCATTCTGTTGCAGCTTCATTAGACAGAATATTTGTGTGGGGTGGGATAGTTTTAGGTTATGACTTTGGGTGATACTAAGCTGCTAGAAGCTGTGGACTGTAAAAAGTAATAAACAAAAATGAATATAACAGCTTAAAAAAAAGAACAAATACTAAACACGGAACTTTTCGGGTTCAAAACACTTCTTCAGGTAGCAACAAAAAACTAAAAACATAAATACATTACTAAAAAAAAAAACAGATTGACGACTAAATATTTCGTACGTCCTCTCTGTAAGGTTATAACTTTGTATCACAAAAATGAAGTCCTCCTGTGAGATAAAGTTTTCTAATTGACAAAGCACATTTCTCATGTCAGAATTTCTCACCATGTGATCGGCATAAACATGTTACACTTACACGTTACTTTATTGTTAATAAATTAAACAAAAAATTCTAATGTATGCTAATCATTTATAAATCTTAAACGAAGTGTGTCTTGTGACATTCAAAATATGTAAAAGTTAGATACCATGCAGTTCATTTTAGGCTGCTTGTGGATTCTCTTAACTCAAAACAAGCATTGGAAAAGGAATCCAAGAACGATAATTATCAATCTCTCAAATGTTAAGTCATTTTTTTTTCAATTATTCCAACTTTTAACTTTTGTATTGATGGTCTCGTGCAACATGATACAGATAGTCCTTTGGTCTTTAACGTTGATTTAAGGACAGAATAATGAAGAGAATCGAACTCCAGCATACCTCTCACCAAAGTCAGCCATGATGTCAACCCGGCAAACTTGTGACTCTCCTGTCAAAATATCAACTTCTGTTTCAATCACAGCAGCACAGAACACAGCGTAGCGAGAATTAGGGTAGTGTCTGAAAAAAAAATCATTTTTCTAAATTTTGAATTAAAAAACACCAAGAGATTAAAACCACTTTGGATGATCTCTAGGATTGTAAAAATTTCATTTTTCTGAAATTCCGGTTGAACAATTAGTTTATAATTGAAATGTTTTTTTAAAATTTTTTTTTGTTTTTAAGGGTTTTACGGCGCTTGCAACACATTAAGGTCATATCAGCGCCAGTAAAAAAGAATAAAATGGGATAGTAAAGAGTTCTAGAATTACAATTAAAGCACCCAAGAAAAGATAAGATAAAGGGGAATTGGTTCACACAGGAAACGTGTAGATTCAAAAAGCACTCTATCAAAGTACTTAGTTTGAGATCACCTAAAAGTCTCATCCAGACACAAACACAGGTCCCCACTAAGAGGAATATACTCAAATGTTTTACAAATCATACATAATATAAAGACATATAATGCAGTGCATAACAGAGAGATGATTTACAAGGATCATCTCCCAAAACTCTCACTAAACATTTGACTGTTTCCCTCCCAGCCAGGGTTACCGGCCAGGGCCTGGACAAAACCAAGTAATCTCATTCCAAGACAAAGATAGAAAGTATGTTGGAAAAAAGATACAGGGGGATAGAAGACACAGTAAGTACCTCCCTGTCCTCTATGGGAGGTCGGGAACCCCACCCAGATCATTGACATATCCGCCATTCTTTCCAACAAAGGGCGTTTACTTTCCTTGCTTCCGTGTGGTATAATTTTATGGTAAACTAGGCACCAAATATTGAATTCATTTTCAATATGATAAGAATTTCAAGATTTCAGTCTTCTTTCATCTTAAGAAACTACATTCACTCTCCTATGTTAAAGCAAACACTTCTGCTCAATTTAAAAAATAATCTAGACATTGGATTCAATTTTCAGATGAAGTCTAGCCAAGGAGTTATTACAAACCGGGACTCCACATAAAACCAGCTTTTAGACCTTTGATCACAGCTTTGAGTCCCTGCACAGTTTTTATTAATAAAGTTTTTAATCTTGAAATCGCGATAAGCCTATGATTTATTAAAAAGTAGGGTTTGTATGCACGAGACAATCCCATAGAAGAAGAAAGTTAAAAATACAAGAGAAAATCATCTAAAAATCTGTTTTTTTTTTACCTTTTGCTTTATCTCGTGCTTTTTCATATACAACTTTTCAGATTTTTATCTTACCGAAAAACCCACTCTCAAACTTTTCTAAGTAAGATTTGAATATTCAAAAACATACTCCCCCCCTCCCCCCTCCCCAATAAAAAAAACCCAACAAAACAACTACAACAAAAAATAAAACAATACAAATACTTTTGAGTTTTTAAAT
>NC_088364.1:51008037-51040537 GCF_034508935.2 Berghia stephanieae | reverse complement strand
ATGACTTGGTAGTCACCATTTTATGTTTAAGGGGCGGGTTGGGTCTAATTATTAAGAAAATCCTTCAGAAAATTGATTTTGAAATTTTGGTGAAAAAAAGATATTCAATTATCTTAGAAATAATAGTATTGAAGTCCAAATTCTTAAAGTAGACTATAAGGCACGAAAAACAGGTAGTAAAAAAGTGTGAAAAACGGAAAGCTATTTTGCCATTTTCTCAATATGTCATTTTTCTAAGGGTATGGGATACTGTGTCAAACGTTTTTCATAATCTATTCAATAAAATTGTCTGAAAATTTCCAGTTATCACATAGATAATGTAGTATGTCACCATAGAGAGATTTTTTTGATAAGGTATTTGTTTTTTGAATTATAATCCACATTATGAATTTTTAACATCAATTTTGTCATAACATTTTTATTTTCAACTTTGAAATTTTCTAATTAAAATTCCATAAGCTAAAGCCGTAAAATCTCACTATGGCGACACACTAGGGTACAATGTTCCCTATGGAGTTCATTCCTTCATAAATTTTTGTGGACATTTGCCACAAGATTTTTTTTTATGCCAGACCTCCAAATTAGGTCGCAAAACCGTTATTAACACAGATAATTTATCTTTCCCCCCAAAAAATGTTGTTTTTTAACCTATAATGCCGATACAGAATTATTAAAACCCTCCAATATAGGTAATTAATTTTTTTTGTTGAAAATACCCAAACCGCCCCTTAATTGTAATCTGTAGCTAAAACTATTTACTGCGAGAATGCTCAGAGATAAACGTATCACATGACATGAAATTCTACGTTTTGGTGATAGATTATAGATGATGTGAACAATTTTGCTTTAGTGAAAAAAAAAAACATTTCAGAATTTTTAAAAATTGTTAATTCACTGACAAACCTGGATTGTTATTCAAATTAAAAGATAATCACATGAACAATAGTTGATTACAGGGATTTTTATTGATAAATTACGTGTTTTAAATGCAGGGCATTCGTCCAATATACGAGACATTTGCCATCCCTGCTACTGTGCCTATTATTGTGAAAAACATATAGGTGATCCTCACCTGGACAGACATTTCACTAGCAGAACTTCCTCCTGACACAAATTCATTGGGAGACACGATGCTTTGGGTAGACCTTACTTTGATGGTGTCGAGTGGAACCCCTAACCCTTTAGCCACTGCTTGAGCAACCTGAAAAAACAAAGGGTCAGAAAAAGCTAAATAAATGTTACCCAGAGTAAGAGAGTGGTCTTTGATAGAAAATCCAACCAACTGATATCATAAATGAACAATGTATATTGGATCTTTAAGATAGTATTGGTAGATCCCCTAATTGTGATTCCGAAGCTCTCCCCAAGGGAAGTCCAACCGTATAGGCTTCTGAAAATTTCTGGAGGCCGAGCATGGCAGCATGCTAATCTACTAGAGGGACTGCACATCATAACGAATGTTTGGGCACATGCTAGAATCTCTACCTTGAAAAAAAGATGCAGCTGCAGAAATTAAATATTCCAAATAAAAGTAGGATGTAAGCCACTCTGTAAACTTGGAGGCAATTATATTGTGTCGTATCGTACCGTTTAAGACCTAATAGGATTTTAAAACCTATAAATGCTCTGTAAAACTTTCATGCATAGATACAATTTTCCATAGGTATTTAAACGACGTTAATATGACAATACAGGGGACAATACAGATAGATGGAGGAGCCTTCGTGGCCTATACTCAAGTAGGTGTTAAAGACCTAAGTATGTTATTGAAAATCTCAGAAATTTAATGAAAATTTTAAAAAAAGATAAAAGTTTTAAAAAATGTATAATCTGTCCACGTCAAATATTTTGGAGGACACATACAAACAGTATTGAAATAAATTGAAACCCCTCCTTCTCCCATACAAGTAAATGTATACCCATGAGACAACGCAAAACCACCTAAGATTGGCACTGCTGGAAATTTCAAGCTTATATTATTTCAATATCTTGTCATCATAACTTTTATTTTCAATTGTAATCTATAAATGTTTATCTTGGAAGAGAGTTAAATACAAATAAAACCCCATTGTTTTAAAATCAAATGATACATAAATGTATGGCTGGATAAAAGGAAGTCAATTTTTTTTTCAAAAAATGAATCAATGAAAAAAAAAGCGATAACATTGAGACAAAGACCAACAACATTTATGCAAGTCATACCTTTGTATACAGTCCCTGGCCCATTTCAACACCTCCTTGGGATACAGCCACAGACCCATCTCTATAGTAGATGGACACATTAACATTGTGACCCTGGCCAAAGTATTGAATGCCGTATTTGCAGGAGGTCATGGTCAGGCCTCGTTTCTTCCAACAGTTTTCCTTTAAAAGAGGGTTAAATCGATACTTACTTCTATTAGGTGTCAAATCTTACAAATTTCCTGATACAACCCTACTTAATTTTGTGACCTTCAGCTTTTAAATCAAAACGACTGCGATGCCTCCAGATGCTTTCATCAATTCTGTTGTGAGATCTTCTATTGTTAATAATCTCGTGAAGTGCTTCTTAAGCGTTATGGATCATGGGCACATTTATGTTTTATACGAGTAATTAAAATCATAAAAACGTGAGATATCATTGTTTTTCAGTATGATCAGAATTGTTAAAGATCATCCTCCTCTAAAAGGCTCTCAATCTGTTCTTTAGACATAGCTTTTAATGTTTTTCTTTGGTACTCTTTGTCTGGTTGCACAATTAAATTTTGTTTTAATGTCAAACTGTGGTAAATTTAAGTGTTGAGGCCCTTATTCTTTCATTATCGGTTCAGCATACGATTATTAAAAAAAAAAAAACTATAGGGAGTAATTCATTGTTCACATTCCTTATTTCAAACACTTGCAACAATGTTTTTAACCGGCCCCTCCCAAAAAAACAAAACAAAAGCCCCAAAACAAAAAACAAAAGACAAAAACAAAAACAAACAAAAAAACCCACAAAAAACAACACAAAACAAACAAGACAAACAAACAAAAACAAAACTAAACATTATACCCCTACCCCCACCCTCTCCAAAAAAACCCCTAAAAACAAAACAAAACAAAACAAGACAAACAAACCAACCCCCTCCCTAAAAAAAAAAAAAACAAAAAGCAAAAAACAAAAAACAAAAACAAAAACAAAACAAAAATAAACAAACAAACAGACAAACAATAAACAAATTAACATACATATGTGCTTATTATGCAGATGTTTGTCCTTGTCGTTTTCCTTTTGTAGACTATATATTATTCTTATTTGTTGAATCAGTATTTTATTTCTGAATCAGTACATTATTCTTTATACACATTGATAGTCTACCTACTTGATTGAAAGCGTCCACCTGTCTAATTCTTCCCTCCACCTCTGCTAGATCTTTCAATCGTAGCCAGCATTCTTTCATCGTGCTGTCTTCCATAGAAAGGCCGTGCAAATCAGTCTGGTCAAAAAGTAATAATAAATAACGGGCACACAATCACTTATTATCTTCACCCATTTTTTTTATGAATGCAAGTATAATGTATAAATATGAGAAATAATTCATTCTCACAGAAGTACAAGTCGTGTAGGTTGAATGTGCTATCAACATAGCAAAAAAAATATTTAAAAATCAAAGATCTAGAAGGAAAAGCATCAGAAAGGAACACTTATATCATTTTTATACATGCTTCTGGCTTTTTGTTTTACAGGTATTGTTGTGAATTAAAAAAAAAGGACTGATGGAATCTCTTGTCGTGACAGAACCTGTTGTAGTGGGCTATGCTTGCCAATAAAAACTCTAAAATCATTCATTTTTGTAAATTTATGGTATTTATGATTGTGTTATTGTTAAATGGAAATATCATGTGAGATAAATTATTCAAGAACTTTATCTTACCGTTATCATTTATATCTCAATTGCAACTTCAGCAGTTATTACACAGAGAGGCAACACAGACTAGATCAGTATAGACCTATATATTTTTTATGATATAATCTCGGAAAATGCACTTTTCATCTCTTCATAAACTCAACATATGTAAAATTGGATATAAAGGAGACAGGTTAGCCTAGATTACTCATTTGATGTACAAACCATAGCATATCAAGACTTCGCAAATAATTCAAGCAAGACATCCTCCTTATTTACTACGAATACAAATCATATTCTGAATAAGATAATTTTCCGAATAGCAAATCGTGATTAGCCATAATGATTTAAAAGCAATTTGATATCAGCTTAACGCTTTAAGATAAATACATTTTGTTTAGGCAAAAAGATCAAATCTAATACATGTTACAGTGCTGTTTCAAATCAAGAAAGTAGAGAACGATTAGATAATACCCGAAGAAAGATCCGTCTAAATACTTCGAATAAAAAAGTGAATGGAATTGTTTCAAATAGCATTTTTGCAGCTATTTTTTGTCTTTTCAAGTTTACCATTTTCCTAGTATTTAAATTATTGAGCCATTCAAAGAGTGAATTTGTCTTTGTCTCGATTAAAAAAAAAATCCGACATTACATGATGTTTATCAACAAGGTTGATCTCTTTCAGATGAATAGGGTGCATATTACAACTTTTGGCGGCGTGTTCCATTATAGACTCGATCACCAAGGCTGCTGGTACAGAACCTGTAGGTAACGAAGAACAAAATAAAAACATTTAATCTTGTAAAAAATACTACTGAAAAAATTGCCATGTCTTTATTACTGTAGGTTCTTACACGAAGACGTGGTTTGATTAAGGCTACTAGCTGGACTCAGTGAATCGTTTTTAAAAGGATCCCAGACTAAGACTAGGAAGCAGATAACTCGGTTTTGACTCGATGAATATCTTCTCACCATCAACAGTGATTGGCAAGCTGGGCCCTATTCAACTCCTTTGGAAAAGTATCTACAATGTATACGGATGAACTTTAATAAGAATAAAAAGGAATACATGCTGTTGCCAATCTATTCATATTATGATTCTACTGAAAAGACATATTGGATGTTATTAAAGACTATTGTAGGACCTCTAAATCATATGTTTCTCTCGGAAAATTGCGATGTAATCTAATGGGTGAAATTTTCTGGGAAATGGTAATCGAGGTAGTGGAGTGAGTATTAAATTGAACAAACTATAGTTTTCGCAATAATTCATTCTGCATAGTGCAAGGTTTTTTTCTTTCAAAATCAAAATGAGTTCGTCATGAGCAGCATGGCCAGATAAAAAATGTGGCTTATATTCATAATTGGGACACACGCAAATGTTGCTTCACAATTGTGAATATGATGCTGATCTATCAATAAATTTTCAAGACAACCAAAGTCAATCAATTTAGTTGAATTAAGCTCAAATCAAATACGTCATAAATTCCATTAGATTGAAACTCATAGAATATTCAATCAATAATCATATTATTTTTCAGTTTCATCTCCTCATTTTCATCTACCGAGAAGGTTGTATGGAAAGAAGAAGCAAAAAATACCCCCCCCCCAAATAAATAAATAAAAGTTTAAGGAAGATTTAAAAATTCGACCCCAAAGCTATCTGGTCCTTAATAAATTATTTGATTCATTAATTTGTTTATTGTTTGCTCACCTGGTGCACGAACTGGTGAAGTCCGTGGTTTGTTAGTCATCATGGCATGTGGACGTACTGTCCAATTTGGAACATGGTAACCTGTTACGGGTAAAGGTGCATTGTGAAACAGTTGAACAGCACAAAAACAGTTTTTAGATATAACGATTTTACATAGATTAAAAACCGTCATCATCGTCTTCTTCTTCTTCTTCTTCTTCTTCTTCTTCTTCTTCTTCTTCTTCTTCTTCTTCTTCTTCTTCTTCTTCTTCTTCTTCTTCTTTCTTTATATTTTTCTTTCTTTTGTTATTGTTTTACCCCAATGATGAAAATAAATAAATGATTGATTAGATAAATAGATAAATAAATAGATAAATAAATAAATAAATAAATAGATAAATACATTTATGCAGGGTATAGCAAAGCTTCATTTGTTCCTCCAACATAAGGAACAAAATCTATAATCCATACATTACAAATCTCTTGTTAGGTAACCTTTTAAATAGTTCTATCATGCGTCACTGATTATAACCAAATACTCATTCACATGGAGTTTGGCAATATATGTAAATCATATTTCCAAGGGACATTATACCGCTGAGTCACTAATACTCCTCTATTTAAATTCAAGGGCTGAAAAAAAAGTACAAGACACCCCTGAAAAAAAACATTTAAAAAGGGACGTTTCGTGAATAGCCTTACTTTGAATGTGGCGCATTGTTGAATGTATCATCAACATTGCCCATGAGACACTGTTAAGTACGAAATGCATACCAACTAGGATTGCAAAATTATATTCCCGGTAAGGAAGGACAACATTTTTTGCAAAACATTGAAGACTTTTGTCTAATGATGGATAAAGCATTATTATTAAACAAAGAATCGTTAAGAAGCAAAGTTTAAACAAGAGGCCTAGTTTCCAAAATGTGAATCATTTCTAGAGTAAATAATGTAGTAAAGCACCCAATCCGACAAACTTTAGGCGACTTCAGGCTCACGGGTGAAACCATAGGTAGACATTTATCCATACAACGCCAACTAAAAGTACAATTTCATTCATAGCCAAAAGCAGGTAAACACATTGCAAGCTATAAAGAAAGATGTTTGCTGATAAAATTTGTGTTCAAATGATTTTGATGGATATTTCTGTTTTATTTGATACTTGCATCTATTTCAAAGACAAGGAAAGGGAATTCCAGACAGAGGGAACATCACACATTGATCTCTCACCAAAACTTTCTGAACATTTTCATTTAGGAAATACCATACGTAATTGATCACCTGACCACTTTTCATCCTCTTGTTAATTCTTTTTTAAGTACTAGAAATCTTTGGTATGAGGTTGTGATCAGTTCCACCACTTGATCTCATGAGAATCTGAGCCTGATTAAACTATAACAAATTACAGCTATAAAGATGCAGCAAAATTATTCCATATAGAGAATTCATATACGCGACCTATTTTGATATGATTCGTTAAAAATTGCATACGAGTTTTGTATAAGACTTCATATGATAACTATTTAATTTTTTAAATATAAATTTTCCAATCTATTTGGTTATTGATATTTATTGTTCAATTTGAAAAAAAATTGAAACCAGAGACATACATTTGGTATAATGCGCCTTTCAAATGTAAAAACGGAAATATTTTCATACTTTCGAGAGATTTAAAAAAAAGAAACAAATAAGAAATTCTCACCCAAATCAAGGAATTCAAGGTGGTGGAAGAGATCAATTAACATGGATGAGACACAGCCAACGTCTAAATAGTAATCCATATCAATTGCTTGGATTCTACCATCAGCATCTACTGCTGCCTAGAATGTGGTAAGAAAGAAAATGTGAAATGTTAGAGATCTGATACATGATGGACAAAACAAAGAAATCATTGGTCCATAGCAGTCAACAGGGGGCTACATATGTACAGAAATCATTCTCTTTTCTTTCTTTTTCATTTCATTGTTGTCCTTTTTAGTGTAAAGTTTACCCGGTGTATTGTTTATGGACTTATTCAAACATTAATTCAGCCCTTTTTCATTGCATCATTTCCTTTCTTCCTTACCAGCTGAAAATCTGTATGTGGAAAACGTAACAAAAAATGAAAAGAAGAGCACCACTTCACTGTAGAAAATAGCATCATTCCACTTAAAAATACTTGAGTTATTCTGAACAGTGAATTAGGTTTTGAAAATTATATAATGGAAATTTTAAAAACGTGTCTTCATTATTAAAATGTTAACCAGATTAAGCAATATCTAACAACGAACGCTTGCAAGGCAATGATGATCTCACTGGTTCTTTCAAAAATGGACTCATGCAATTCTTTATTTTTCGGCATGTCTAATGAAAAAAATGAACTATCTTCAAAACGTTCAAAACTATGTGATACGAATTGCTCTACAGAGAAAGAAATGGCACGAAGTAACTCCTTTTCTGAAGAAATTGCATTGGCTACCAAATAGCCCAGTGTATGCAGCACAAGACAGCAACAATCATCATTCACGACACGCCCTGAGGTATTTACTTGATCCATGTAATAGATTGTGCATGCATGACATGGCCTCGGGATGACTACCAGATCTACTGTTCCTTTAATCACATCGTAGATTACTTCGGTCAAATAAGAACGTTTTCCAGCTGTCCATACCACGATACACAATAAAGGCTGGGGAGCGTAGATTTCAGATTTTTGGTCCGAGGTTGTGGAACAGTCTACCTGGCAGCAGCAATGTCAAAGTAAATTTTGCTAAGCTGATTTTCAAGTTTGTTGAATACTCCATTTTAAGTCTATAATTGGTAGCCTTGTTTTATTCATACAATCTCAATAATGTGTTTGCATTTCAAATTATCTTTCTTGAATCTATTCCCTGTGATTAAAAAAATATCTAAGGTCTTAGATGAGATCTAGGTAATGTAACCATGGATAAGCTCTAGATTTATTACAAAAACAGCGACAGCAGTTTAAGAATTTTCCACAAACAGCTTTGATGCCAATGTAAACATGTTGAAATGTCGTGTGCAAATTCTCAGTTAGCTTAGTAGAATTTTCAAAAACCCACAGAAAACTCCCTTACAGCTCCATCCCTCAAAAAATAAAACCCCACTGAAAGTAAAATTTACATATAGAAAGAATACAAAACAAAAAAAAAACAAACAATCAAACCAAAAACAAACAACAAACAAAAATAAACACTCGCTCAACACTCTTGCAAAAAGTCTCCAATATAAACTGATTAACAAATGTCTTAAGTCATCATTATCTCCTAACTGTCATCGTCTCTCTCTCTCTCTCTCTCTCTCTCTCTCTCTCTCTCTCTCTCTCTCTCTCTCTCTCTCTTCCTCTCTGTCTCTCTTGTCATCTTTTGTGTTTGAGCACTACTACTGTTCTAAGATCGGTTCCATGTTAGATTGATATCAATTACTTTTCAATTTCCATCTGTTGATGTATAGGTGTTTGTGAGGGTTGTGATGGATTATCTTGAAAATGTTGAAATCCAAAAGCGTAAAGATGTGTTTCTTTTGCTTAGGCTTTGCGTAGATATATGGGTAGTTAGCATCATGTTTGTGTTAGTGTAGAAATTACCAGACTGGAGTCTCACCTTATATTTAGCCAAGAGATGCGGCCTTTTCCCTGTTTCTTTCATCACATCAGACAAACTGTAAGCCACTCTCACGGGTCTAGGGAGTGAGTGGGTAAATCACATATATTATTGTGTATGATATCAATTTAGAACTGATCTGTTTCTTGATTTTAACATTCCATTGTAAATAGGATGTGCGGGGAGGACGTAAAAAACATTCCAATAACCCATTGCATTAATACTGAAATAAAATTAATAAAAACAAACCCAATAAAAACAAAAAAAGAAAAAAAAACCCAAAGAAAAACAAAAACAACAGAAAACAAAAACAAAACAAAAACAACATGCCCTAACCACCACCACCCTCCCCGAATATAATCCCTTAAAAACACACCGGAATAAACAACAGTTTCAAAGTTTCAAACAACAACAGCAAACCTTAATGTGTATGAAAATGCAATCCATTAAATGCCACGTTTGAAAGCCACCGTTTTGATTATGGCCTTTAAAACAGACTGAGGTATACCGTGAATCAAACTTTACTTATTGTGAGAGTGTAAAAATGGCTTACCCCAGCTGATCTGCATTGTATAAACGTGGGGAAACTTTGTTCTTGAGTCATCGTGGTGTTCATCATTATTTCAAACATAATATAGCATTTGTGTCATATGACATATGACACATCGCCTCTGAAACGGTACTGTATCGAATGAACCTGATATTTTCAACTGAGTTTTAAGCTTAAGTTATACAATTTTAGTTAATACAAATGCCTTCATCGAGGAGAGTTAAGTTTTATGTTTTAATCATCTGAACTACTTAATTCTTTTTTTTTTCGATATAAAACTAAATTTCCGTGTCCCAGTTCATTCTAATAAAATACCAACTTGACATGGTGGATTGCATTAGTTAAATGGTTAATATGAAACAAACCTCCCTCCCCCCCCCTTCCTCCAAATAAACAAAACGGAAATTAAAAAAAACCCCAAAAAACAAAAACAAAACACAAAAAAGACCAAACAAATAACAAAAAACAAAACAACTACAACAACAAACCCCCCCCCCCCCAAACAAAAAAAAAAATCAACAAAAACAACAAACATACACACGCACACACATAACAGGTGCAATTATTTACCTTCCGGTAAGATAAGAGCCAAGGGATGCCACAGCATTAGATGGACATGCATCGAAAGCCTTTCCTCCAAAACCACCACCAAGACGTGGAATGTGTACAGTGATGCTGTGACAATGGAACAAATGACATCATTATCTGCATAAGTATATCTTTTTAAATGAAGGAGGGAAAATGTAGGGAACTTAAAATGTGGACAAACTTGATAATGTCAGGAAATATTTGGTTTCCGTATTAGGTATATATTGGGTAAATTAATGCAACATAAAATAAGCATAAGGAGTAGAAAAGAAACGGAAAGAAGAAGATGAGATGAGGAAGAGAAGTAGAGAAGATGTGGAACATATAAAGAAGAGGATGGAATTGAGGAAGAAGAGGAAACAGAATAGAGGGATGATTGGGAGATAAGAAAGCATGGAATGTAGGAATGGGAACAGGGAGGGGAGGAGGAAGATGGAGGAAGATTGGGCCAATTAGGAGAAATCGGATGGGTGCATTTATACTTCAATGTAAAATAAACAATCTTTCGTGAACATAAGTGATTTGAATATACAAAGCATCTTCAATCTCACAACGTATTTTTGTTTCATATAGGTGGAAAATGTCGGAAATTGTTGTTTCTTCTTATTTCCTTGTGGTAGGAAACATAGGGTGTGAAAACTTACAAGTTCATCGGTTTTGCAATGATGTTTGCTGAGACAGCCTGACACATGTCTGGAAATTGGGAGGACGCGTATATGTCAATGCCATCTTCTGTAGGAACTGCTAAGGAAATCTGATAAGAAACAAGACCAAACAAAAAAAAAGCATGAAAGAGAATACAAATCTTAATAAAAAACAACAACAAAAAAAAAACAACAAACAAAAAAAAAACACACACATAAAACTAGAAAATTTCGAAAACAGCATTTTGCAAAAATCCAACACACAGAATATTATAATGGTGGTTGTTTTTTTTGTCTTTTCCGCCACGTCATCCCCAATATCGTCTATCAGAAAACAAAAGAATATTCTGAGTTCATGACATTTGTGGAAAGTTTCTCTGATTTTTCTTAAACAACGTTGCAAACATGTTAGCTTTACCTACATTTACAGGAAACAAATTTTTAAAAAATCATTAGAGTTCACTAATAGAAACAGCCGACATATAACCTGGGAAAAAAATGTAAGCGAGTTCAAGAGGAATGTAGTAGCAGAAAGTGCATCTAATAGTGAGTCTTGACTATTCATTGTAACAAACTCACATGTGTCTCCATGAAGAAATGTGTTTGTGACCCCATTCGAATCTCTCCAGATATAATCTTGTCTGCTGATTTCATTGCCTCTGATATGATAAGAATAATGAAAAATGGCATAATTGAAAGCTTGGAAAAAATAGTCTTAAAAGTATTTGGCCTCATCAGATACTTTCTTTTATTAAAAAAAGCCTTATCATGTTAAAATCTAAAACACGAGGTCTTTTATTGATAAACATTAAAAATACATTCCGTAATCATTTCATGACACGTAATTCTGTTAAATGGTAAATGACTGGAATAACTGTTTAAATTTATATTGAAATTATACAATGATAACTTGTCATCTTAATGAATTTCCAGTAAAGCATATTTTTCTATCTTTTGCCTATTGTTAAGTTGAATAGTCATCAACCATTTCTTCTGGCAAGGAAAAAAAATAACTTTAAAGATTAACGTGTTTCGTGTTTACTTCTGCAGGTCTTACAAAATATCCACACTCAAGATATGGTAACAAAGGCATTGAATTAAATGTACTGCGATATCACAGATAAACTGTTCATAATTTAAGTAGCTATCCACATTTTGAAGAATTTTGTAACATGCAGCATGTTTTACCCCACAAAAGTTCAGATCAGATCTGTTCTAATATTAATTAATTCATTATCATAAGTAATTTTGTTATGTCGTATTTTTCTCTCCAAAAAGCACAGATCAGATCTATTTAAAAATGTATTTATTCGTTATCATAAGAACATTTCTTCATGATCCACTTTACCATCTGGTTCCCCAACAAGATGTGATTCCAAAGGAAATGGATATTCTTTGCCCGCTTCGATACTCTCTTCCAATGTCAATATTGGTTTGCGTACCTCAGCATAGTTTACTTTTACTTTGGGAACTGCGGCATATGCCTCATTTCGACTCTCTGCAAGATGAAAATATAGTCAAAATAGTATCTCCTCAATAACTATGGTTATGATAACAATTTTATAATAATATCAACTTCAACAAAAATAATAATGATACTGTGGTAATAAAATGATTACAAATACCCCTCTGATAATGATGATGATGATGATGATGATGATGATGATGATGATGATGATAATAATAATAACAACATTACTACTACTACTACTACTACTACTACTACTACTACTACTACTACTACTACTACTACTACTACTACTACTACTACTACTACTACTACTAATACTACTACTACTACTACTACTTCTACTACTACTACTACTACTACTACTACTACTACTACTACTACTACTACTACTACTACTACTAATAATAATAATAATAATAATAATAATGATGATGATGTTGATGATGATGATGATGATAATAATAATAACAACACTACTACTACTACTACTACTACTACTACTACTACTACTACTACTACTACTACTACTACTACTACTACTACTAATAATAACAATAATGATAATAATAATAATAATAATTTACTGGTATAATGTCAACATGAACAAGATAAAGAAACTTGAGTTTAAAGTATAATTAGATAATCAAAATAAAGAAATCTAAACTTTTTTAAATGTTAAAAACTCACCTTCACGAAATCATATTTATATTTCAACTCAAATTGAATAAATAATGCTTGGAATTTGATTTTAATCGCTACAAGTTTCAACCAGACATGATAATAATAATAATAATAATAATAATAATAATAATAATAATAATAATAATAATAATAATAATAATAATAATAATAATAATAATAATAATAATAACAATAATAATAATAATAACTAATTTAAAAAAAATAATTTCTGATGATGTTTAATATAGCAATGTCTATGCAATTGCACCTCAAAGCGCCTAATACCTCTTTTAGTCATTTAGTCACATATAATTCCATTTAATATCATTAGACCAAGTATAATTCATAACCAAAGTATACATTTACAGCACACCATCATCAGGTTACTAAGCTCCTCATTTTGACAATTAAAGATCCGCATCGTATTAATTTACATACATGCCAGGCCTGCCTGCTATTACGAAAAATTCGTAGAATTACGAAATTTTGACTCCAATTTCTGAACTTCATGAGCATTTCTAAGGTCATTAAAACTTATTGGAAATAAATGTTGCTACAAAACTTCGGAATTTTAAGGATTTTAAGTGTTATTTAATCACTGTGAGAATAAATTGTTGACTTTTAAAGTTGACTGTATCGACTACAATTATCTCCTAAAAATTACGAATTAAATTTTAAATTAGGCATATCTGATCTAGGCCCTTCACTCCGTCTGGATATTGGCAATCGGCTAATACTAATCATCTCCACCCTGTCCAGCTCTTCTTCCCATGTGAAGACAGCAATTAATACTAAATTAGGCAATGAGCGATATATCTTACCAGCCAAGATTGCTCCAACTACTTGACCATGATAATAGATTTCTTTACTTGCAAAAAGCTGGAAAATTAAGTGTAAAAGTTCATCCCAAAATTTCAGAAAAATTGATTATGGTGGGCAAAATGAAATTAATTAATCTTATTATTGTTGGAAATTAAAAAGTAACGAAACGGTTCAGAGTCATGCGATGCTAATATCATGATAACATCTTTTTACTTGCGTTATGAAATGAATGGGTAATATAATATATTAATACTGTAAGATCATATTATGAGATTTGCAATAAAGAGAAAAAAATCAAACAATCTCCCCCCCCCCAACACACACACACAAAAGCCCATGCATACACCCACCAAAAAAAAAACCAACAACAAAAAAACAAAAAACAAAAAAAAAAAAAAAAACAACGCGAAACAATTAACTAAAAATGCCAAAAATTCCTCACCCTAAAAAACATATATATACAACAAAAAAACAAAAAAACAAAAACAAACAAAACAAAACAACAACAAAAAAAAAGATTTTTAAAAACCAACCGCCCCCCCCCCCAAATAAAACAAACAAAACCCGAAACAAAACAATAATCAAAACAAAACAAAAAAGAAAACAATGTAGTTTATAGGAATCTATATATAGAACTACACTTTTATCATTATATATACAAAAATGGTTGAGTCGAGTAAAACGATAAATTGTGTAATGGTATTAGCTTGACCCTTGTCCCATTTCTTGGTCATACAATTGGGAAACCTGACACAGACGAAATACCAAAGATATGATTTGAATTTCTTTAATTATAATATGTGTGATACATCTAATAGTTTTACTATAAAAATGACAATAAAATGTGTTTTAAAATTGGGCAACTTTAGTAAGCCCTAATACCATAAATTCTTTGCTAAGGCCCTCAAAATGTCCTTGGTTCATGAAAAAAGAAAGAATGTTAAAAAGTGATCTCTTTTACACCCATGGTATCAACTAAATGTGCTCAAACAGCGTTACAAGCAGTTTAAAAGCCAACAGAAATACGTAACGTGACATGAATCTTGTTAAGCCCATAATTGGTTTTTGGACAAAGGCAAAGCAGTCACCGTTCATATCTAAGTACTGTGAGAAAATTTGAGCAAAGAGCCTTTTCAAAGACTACATTTTACACCGCACACACCTGGAACTGGGACTGGAACCAGAGACATACAGATCATAGGCAGAGTGTCATACCACAAGGCCACAAAACCATACCTTTAAGGTCATTAAGTGAAATAAAAAGATAAAGATATGATAGCTGCTCAATACCAGGCTACAAAACAGTGTTTTACTCTCCATCCGTAATCATAACTTAGCACTTTCCTTTCGGTCTCGTATATTTCGGTTTCCACTTTATCTAAGTTTCTTACTGATTATTCACTCAATATAATTTAAGGATGCAAATTATAAGGAAAAAGAAAAAAAGCAAAAACAAAAAACCCCAAAAACCTTACTTCTTGAGCAACCAAGGGGAATGCGCTTGGAGGAATGGTATTGTTGTCACCCCCTTCCGGAATATCTTTGGCACAAATGAATTGCACAACTCCTGGCATTTTCTGGAGAATGAGGATTGCACTGTCAAACATTTCTTTAAAAAGAAAATACATTTCCTCACACAAGACGAAACGTGAAATCTTCTGTCTTTCTGGATTTTATGTAATGATAATGTTGCTGATTGAAGCTTGAAGAAATAAATAGCAATAGGAATTGAATGGAAGAGTCAATTCAATAAACGAAAACAAATAATGTGGATGTTTTGGCTTTCCCCTTTATTGATAAAGGGGAAACTAAAACGTCTGTATTATTTGTTTTTGTAAATTGAATCAAAGCTTCCATTCAAATTGCTATTGTTATATATCAGATTCTATGTATAGTAAACTTGTTTTAATTAATTTTTTGTTGGCTGATGAAGGGTTTTCAAACCGTCCGATGTTTAATGTTTCATTTTAATTTGAAGCTCTTATATTCATTTGTGTTAAATGATTTTTACAGCTCACAACGTCTGTCAGTTTAGGATTCACACCAAGGAATTATGAAAAGAAAAACAAACAAAAAAACATAAACAAAACAAAACAACAATAGAAACAAATAAAAAAGATTGCATTTTAACAGACAACTTGGGAACCCAGAAACTCAAGTACCAGTAAACCATATGACTCAGATGGATTTGGTTCCAATTATTATCTTTTTTAGTCCATCTGCCAATCTATGAATTGGTAAGTGTGTCTAGTTAGTCCTAGTGGAAAACAATGTTCAATCAAAAGAGTAATCAAATGCTACCGACCATAATATCACCTCACAGAAACCATGCAGAGTAAACATTGTTTCATGGACCTCATGCCTCCAAAGACAATTTGTAACATATTGTACAGTTTATTTATAGTCAGCATCATGTGATATTAACACGATAACGACTTGTTTCCCGCATAATTTGGATATAATTTCAAAATTTTCTATGTTGTTATGAGTGTTTATGAAATCGGTTTGATGTGCAGTCAGCCTTATGCTTCTTTAAAAATTGGTCTTACAGCGCTTGCGACTTGCGATACATTTAGGTCATTTCAGCGCCGGTATAAAGGAAGAAAGTGGGATGGTAGAAAATTATAGGTTTACAATAAACAGCTCACGAGAAAAAGTAAAACAAAGTGGGAATGTTTAAAATAGGTAACAAATGTAGATTCCAAGAGCACACTATCACTGTACTTAGTTTGAGATCATCTAATAGTCTCACCCAGACACAAGCTCAGAATTGCATTGAGAGGAATGCATTCAATTGTTTATAACCCATTATATTAAATAAAAACAACACAAAATAATATAACAGTACATAACAGAGAGATGAATTACAAGGGAAAATGTCATCTCCCAAAACTATAATAAGACATTTGACTGTTTTCCCCCCAGCCAAGGACTCTGGACAGGGCCAAGACAAAACCAAGTGATCTCATTCCAAAACAAAGTCAGAAAGCAAGTTGGAATACAGATATAGGGGACTAGAAGAGACTGTAAACGCCTCCCTGTCCAATATGGGAGGGCAACCCCCCCCCCCCCCCAGCAGGCAGGCATCCAGAATAAAACTTGTAAACAAATGCAAATATATACATTAAACCCCTAGCCCGAACTTTAACATTGAAGCACCAGACTTTCATATGTAAGAAACCCAAGTTATTTGTTGAAGCTCAGAAAAAAAAAGAAGAAAAAGAATTATCTGTCTTGAGGAGATGGGGGAGCAATTCAAAAATAAGGTTAAAAAGGTCTCTTTTAGCAAATCTGCCCACTTTGTCCTTGCTTGTTTTTCAACATGTTTTTATTTCTACGCTCAAATGAGGACTTGTCACGATTATAATATCAAACTCACCACAGCTTCAGATGCATCAATCGAGTCAATAGTTGCATTAGCCACTTCAGCATGTACAAAGGCAGCAAACAATTCGTGTTGGAACTTGGGCATGTCATTGACGTATTGAGCATCTCCTGAAGCCTGGATATAAAATCATCATTTCCATCATTATCATCATCATCATCATCATCATCATCATCATCATCATCATCATCATCATCATCATCATCATCATCATCATCATCATCATCATCATCATCCTCATCATCATCATTATCATCATCATCCTCCTCCTCCTCCTCATCATCATTATTGTAGCTTAGTAAAGCCCATTGTAATGTGAAACACAAACTTTGAATATTTTTTCAGTGCATTAAGAGCAAAATTAGTCAACCTCATATGAAGCTCTAAGAGTAGAAATATATGAAAATAATGACAGGGAGCTCAGCATGGATTAATCATTGTATGCTCGTATCGTCACGAAGAGTAAAAAGACTTGTAGTAGCACCTTTAATAAATAGGATTAAAGCTTGCATGACAAGGGATACTAATATAATGTTACGACCCGTTTGTGCCCTCCTATTAAATTATATATATCATTTATTACAAATTGAACACAATTTTAAAATCTTACCTGCAAGTGTGATGTCTTTTTCGGCAGCGGTTGTTTTAATGGAAAATCAGAGGTATTTTCTTGGTAAGTCTGCATACCTGATGAAATTGGTCTGTGAAGAGATTCGGTGCCCGTCCTTAGGTTAGGATTGATTGGTCTGGAAATCCCGAGTAACACCTACAATAATATAACATATAAGTATACTCATTTTTGTTTATTATATTTTATAGTCCACAACTTCTAGCAGTTTAGTACCACTAAGAATATAATGGAAAGGTATATGACTATCATTTAAATATTTTCGAATACTGCACTTATGGTCTGGAGTTTATCTCAAATAAGCCTATTTGATGCAGGATTCTTAATTCTCCAGGGCCAAAATGACCAAGTATCCCACATTTATTATTCTAACATGAGGCTTTTCAATCAAAAAGAAGGGATGTCCAAATTATATTAGATAGAAGGGGCAGAAAATAAAAACAAAACAAAACAACCCATCACTGGACAGCCAGCTTCTTTCTAAAAGGAGATGAATGAACCTGTCACCTTTATCTATATAATTTTAAGAATAAAGAGAGGTTATGATCACTTTTTTATCTTCTTCTTCCTCTTCTTCTTCTTGTTCTTCTTCTTGTTCTTCTTCTTCTTCTTCTTCTTCTTCTTCTTCTTCTTCTTCTTCTTCTTCTTCTTCTTCTTCTTCTTCTTCTTCTTCTTCTTCTTCTTCTTCTTCTTCTTCTTCTTCTCGTCGTCGTCGTCCTCCTCTCCTCCTTCTCTTCTTCCTCCTCTTCAGATAAACCGACTGACATCCAAAAGAACAAATTATGACTTTCCTGATAGTCGTTACAGATCTCAAATATTACTCGGGAGCTTGATACCAACAAATAGGTTGCTGCATTAGAGGGACATATTTGGGAAAATGATTAAAGCTGACTCAACATTAGATGTAGGAAAATAAAAATATGATAACCTGACTGTCCAGTTTGTATTTACATGACTTCATTTGGCATCTCTGTTAGGCAATTTAACCCTTTGTACAGATTGTTATCTTAATGTTAGTCAGCACTACATAATAGAGTAACCATTCTATTTCTTAATGTGTGCATCTGTTCTAACCACTAATGAATGAGTAGACAATTTCAATTTAATAAGCCTGCAAAATTATTCATTTTCGTCCATCATTTTAAAAATAGAACCATTGTTTGATATCAAACTGTCACATGTGAGGGCAAATAACATTTTATCACCTTATATAGCAAGGAACAAACAAGATCGCTCCGATATTTTGGAGATGATAAAAGTTGACCTTCTTCAGGCTTTAGTTCTTCTCTCAAAATTACCAAGGCTTCTGATGATGAAATAACAAAAAAGTCATAGGAAATGTTCATTACGTTAAAAATCGACTATATTCTTTTTCTTAGTTTTTGATAGATAAAAAAATCAATGCTAATATATCTTTTAAAGATTAGAGACGCATTTTACCATCTTCTTTCTTACTGCCATCATTCGTTACTCACACAAAAATGAATAAAAACGAATTATTAAAATAAAAATTACGAGACAATTTTATTCTAACAAGTGAAAATACAATTAGTCAAGCTATAACGGCATACTTAAAATTTTATTCAACAGTTTTGCATATTATTCCGGCTTGAATGACTGTTTGGAAATGTGTGACATTAATAAGCAATTAACAGAATTTGGTCACAAAATTCGTAAACTAAAGTTTAAAAAACACCAACATAAAGGCAAAAGACAACGAATTTGAGAAGAGAAATTAATCCTTTTTAGGGGATAAACTGGCACTTGAGTAAAATGAGCATTCAGTTCAGCACAGGAATGCACACTTGTCAGAAATGTTTATACCTTTAGATCTAAAAAACATCTTTTAATATATAAGGACAGTAGCAAGCACACCTTTTAAAACGTCTGTGTCGAGTCTTTTCCCATTTAAAAATTCCTCTGTCCCTTGAGCATGGATCTGTGAATCATATAGATAATTTTAATAATACTTTAATTCTTTAGGTCATATTTGCCCTCGCTTTTCTTTTCTCACCGTGCTTACATCTCTATTTCAACCAACGTCAACAAATGTGGAAGTCTGACATCCAAACACAATTATGGGCTTGATTTAACATTATTGTTGTTATAGACAATATTTTGCGTTGGTTTGAGAGTTTTTTCATTACAACAATGAGTCCATAACAACTTGGGTTATCAGTCCTGCAAATAAGTAAACGTCTATTTCAACCAATTTTACTCAAATTATTGTAAAACAAAATGCATTGTTCCACGTACAGTGACATAATATAGATAATCTAAACATCCCTACTAACAGTGTGTACTTCATCTGACTAGAAGTATGTACTTTATCTGACTAGTAGTATTTTGTACTTCATCTGACTAGCAGTATGTACTTCATCTAACTAGCAGTATGTACTACTTCATCTGACTAGCAGTATGTACTTCATCTGACTAGCAGTATGTACTACTTCATCTGACTAGCAGTATGTACTACTTCATCTGACTAGCAGTATGTACTTCATCTGACTAGCAGTATGTACTTCATTTGACCAGAATTATGTACTTCATCTGACTAGCATTATGATATACTTCATCTAACAAGCAGTGTGTACTTCATCTGACTAGCGGTATGTTGTTCATCTGACTAGCAGTGTGTACTCCATCTGACTAACAGCATGTACTCAATCTGATTATCCAGATGTTAGTATTATCGGATCATTCATCCACTACTTGTTCAAGTAAAGAATAAAATAGTTCGATGGATTTCGGTATTCAGCAGTATCCTTAATTGTTGTTGTCAGTTTTTCTTTGTTGTTATCTCGACAAAGATAAATACCGACTCAGGAGTTGTGCACGTAAAGTTGGGGCCAAGTTGACCTCATGAATATTGAATTTTGAGGCTAGAATCAAAGTATTTTTTGTGTTATCAGTTGTTATTTGCTGTTATCAGGTGTTATTTGTTGTAATCAGTTGTTATTTGTTGTTATCTCGATAAAGATAAATACCGATATTTTACTGGAAATTATCTATCAATAGATTAAGAGATGCATGATTCTTATACTCTATAATCAATGTGTCGTAAATGATTGCTAGAATGATATACTCACAGTGCTTGCATTGATACCGCCATAGACAATGGAGGGCTTGCTCAATATCGTGTCATCTTCCACTGACATTCTGAATGCAGCATTCACATACGCATGGGCGTTCTAGAGCACGAAATTGGAATCATTCTTTGAGTAGAATTAAAACACACAAACGTCATAACACAACATGACGTATGGTATAGGGCGAAATAGAATACAATCCCATGAATGCCCTTAATATTAATTGTAATGTTAAAAATATATTGTTTGAAAGATCACAATAATGATAAATATGGTAAAGATAATTACCATATAAAATAAGTCGATAATTTATAATCAGTTCATGAAATATTTATCTCTGAATCGAGTGCGGAATGCATTCAAACCGGCCTATCCCCACCCTTCAGTCTTAGAGGATATTGCCTCCCAACTATCATTTTCTTGTATATGATCTATAAAATGAATTATGGAAAAAGTGACATGTATCTTGCCCTCCATAAACTGCCATAAATTCACCTGCCATCGAGGAGTGATCTTAAAACTCCTGAATACGTCATTATTGTCATGTTTAGGAAAATTCACAGCTGTCAGCACTTTTCCTTTCATATCGACTTCTAAGAAATCGGTCATTTTGTAAGTATGCCATTCACCTGTTGTAGAAGAAGAATGAAACATATTATACGACTTATTTGTATCATATAGCTACTAGACTGTGAGGAAAAAGGATCTTTCTAATAGAGTAAGCATCTCATCTCATGTAGTTCCATATCTGAAGCAGACGTCGGAGGTCATCTTCCGCCAAGCTGATCTATCTCTTGCCAATTCTATTAAAGCAGCGCCACCTTTCTCAGCTTCATCTGTCCAAGTTCTTATCCCTTTCAAATACGTTATTCTTTGTCTTCCTCTTATTCTTTTTCCATTCATCTTTCCAGTCAAGGCGAGTATTTCCAAACCAGGGTGGCGGATAATGTGTCCTAAAAATTCCATTTGGCGTTTGATGATTTTTGTTATCAGTGATCTTTTTCTGTTTGCCATTTCTAAAATTTCTTCATTTCTTTTCCTTTCCATCCATGACACCCTCATCATTCTTCTGTAAAACCACATTTCCACTGCCTCCAGTCTTTTAACCATGGTCTTGTTTATGGTCCAGCTCTCACAACCATATAGCAGCACAGACAGTACATAGCAATCCAGGACTTTGATTTTTGTTTTCATGCTAATATTCCTGTTTTTCATAATTGTATGCAGCTGGTTGAATGCATTCTTCGCCATACCTATTCTTTTCTTTATTTCACAATCTGATTTTCCATTGGATGTTACATTGAAGCCTAAATATTTGAAACATTCAACTTGTTGTATTGTTTGTCCTCTGCTTGTTATTACACAGGCTGGTGGGTTATTATTTTTAGATACCGTCATACATTCTGTTTTAGATATATTCAGTTCCAGTCCCATATTTTCACTAGTCCTGACTACAACATCCAGTAATTCTTGTAGTTCATGTTCAGATTCTGCCAGTAGAACCGTATCATCTGCATACCTCAGATTTGTTACATTCTTTCCTCCAATACACACCCCCTTCTTATGTTCGATATCTCTTAATATCATTTCACTATAGAGGTTGAATAAATCTGGAGACAAAACACACCCCTGTCTAACTCCTCTTCTAATAGGTGTAAAACTGCTTAGTTCGTTGTCAACACGCATTGCTGCTTCTTGTTCCCAGTACAAATTCCGTAATATTCTTAAATCTTTACCATCAATGTCCAAGGATGATAGAATTTTGAATAGTTTTTCGTGTTGTACTTTATCAAAGGCTTTTGAATAGTCGATGAAACACATATACAGATCTTTATTTACTTCAATACATCTTTCCATCAGCATTGATAATGTGAATATTCCATTTCTGGTACCCTTGTCCTCAACAAAACCAAATTGCATCTCCCCAATTTCAGGTCGTATTTTATTTCTTATTCTTAGTAAAATTATCTTCAAAAGAATTTTTGTGAGGTGGCTCATTAGGCTAATAGTTCTGTGTTGTTCACAATCAACTGCCCCTGGCTTTTTTGGTAGTGCTATAAAAATGGATAGTTTCATATCAGTTGGCATTTTTCCTGTGTCATACACTTGATTTAGAAGGTTTGTGATGAATTCAATCCCCCATTCACCCAGGCCAGTCAAGGCTTCAATTGTTATGGCATCAGGTCCTGCAGCTTTTCCATTTTTCATGCTTTTCATGACGTTCCTAACTTCATCTTTCATTATAGAAGGCCCTTTCAGTTCTTTTATCATAGGCATTTCTCCTCGATTATCAAAAAAAAGTTCTTCAATATATTCTGACCATCTGTTTAGAATGCAGTCTTTGTCCATGATGGTGTTTCCACGCTTGTCTTTGATGCATCCACTTTTAGCACCTGATTTAGTTTTGTTTGTCACTTCTTTGATTTTCTGATGGAAGAATTTGCCATTTTTTTCTTTGCAGGACATTATATAGTGACATTGTTCATTTATCCAGTCTTCTTTAGCATCGTTGCATTTTCTTTTTATCTGCCTGTTCAGAGTCTTGTATTTTTCTTCCTGATTTTTGGCCTTTCTTCTCTCATTCATTAGTTCTAATATCTCTGGAGTAATCCATTTCTTCTTCTGCAACTTAAGTGTGGTTGGAACATTTTCTTCTAATGATGCAGCAACACTGTCTTTAAACTGCTCATATTTCTCTTCTATATCTGTTAGTTCTCCAAGCACTTCAAACTTGTTTCTTACTGATAGTTCAAATTTTTCTTGTATCTTCTGTTCCTCCCGGAGAATGTCTAGTTGGTATTTAGGTTTAGCCTTTGCTCTTTTGCAGATTTTCAATTTAACTCGTATGGGGCATAGCACAGGTATATGATCGCTGTTACAGTCAGCCCCCGGCATAGATTTGGCATACAAAACCGAGTTTCGGAAACGTTTGCTGATGAGTATGTAATCTATTTGGTTTCTCACTCCATCTCCAGGACTTTTCCATGTCCACTTCCTTCTATTGTGGTTTGTTGACCAAGTATTTGTGATTGTCAGATCATGTTGACGGCACCATTGAATAAGACGATCACCTCTGTCATTTTTGTCTCCCAGACCATGTGGGCCCACAATATCTTCTATTCTTTCTCGGCCCACCTTGGCATTAAAATCGCCCATGATGAGTTTTATGTCTGAAGACTTAAACTGATGCATTGCTTTATCTATTTGTTGATAGAAATTTTCCACTTCTTCATCATCGTGACTGGTGGTTGGGGCGTATATTTGTAAAATATCAAAATCAAAAGGTTTTGCTTGTAGTTTGATTGCCATTACTCTGTCTGATATGGGCCAGAATCCTTTGACTGCTCGCGCCGTTTTATTATCTAGTATAATTCCAACTCCCCTTTGGTGTTCTCCTCCTCCTGAGTATATAATTTTACAGTCATCATAATTAAGTTCTCCTGCTCCTTTCCATCTAACTTCTGATAATCCTAAAACATTGATATTCAATCTCTTCATTTCCATAACTACATTTGCTAATTTTCCTTTCTGGTACAGACTTCTTACATTCCATGTTGCTGTTCGTAATGTTTGGTGGTGCACAGTAGCTGGATGACGGTCGAGAGTCACCTGTTCACCTGCATGACTATCTCTACCGGACGAGGCTGTAATCGAGTTGCTCGAAAAACATCCATTGACGTCGTTGACTAGATTCGCTTGGACGGACATCATGACGATCTTGGGATGATACGTCAGTGGTTTCCCGTTGCCTTCTGACAGAGTAAGCATACGAGGGTTTTTAAAAAAAAAATTATGATCCTCACACATCGTCATTATACCATATATGCCACACAATGAAAGAAAATGAAAAAAATGCCTGATATATTCTTTTAATATTATTATTTTTATTGCACGATAAAGCAATAGTGTTATATTTTTTGCAACTACCACTTTGGTCTCTTAGCAGCAACATTTTAAAATATCACTTTGAAGAATATCTGGTATTCCTTGGTCAAAGATGAATGGTTATAAAAACTGTTTAAAAAATATGTATTTTAAATGATGTCAAAATAAACCCCACACCAATTGACTGTTTCATAGATTTAGAAATAGGTAAAATTTCCAAGACGGTTTTGAATAATGAAAGGAATGTGTTTACCGTGCCCATAAACTTGTATTGTTGCTCCAGCAGCTTCAAATGTTGTGAACAGATCTGATGGAAAATCTGGATGGTTATGTTTGATCATCAAATTTCCGGCAATACATCCAACCTAGAAATGGACATAGAATATATGCGATAAAAAGAATTTATATCTAATATTAACAATCTCGCGCTAAACTGCCTGGTCACCAGGATTAAGTGATTTTTAAAAACTTTCCTTATTGTAGGGTAACAGCAACGTGAATGGAAAGACAAATTATGGGCTGCCAGGTGACCGTGAAATGAGACTCTTAATTTCCATAATTTCCGTCATTATTGTTTAAGCCAATTGTAAATACAAATTTTTATATTTAGAAGCCTAATTCGTTAATAGTGGTGTGAAACTGTACATGTTTTAGGGTTGAGGCAATTCAATATTTTAACGATTAGGTATGTTAAAAGATATGACACCATGTCTTAAAATAAGGAGAGGCGCTATATTACCATGACATAGTATATTTCACTATGTTTCCTTTTGCATGATAACATGATCTGTGCAGTCATAATTCTGTGATACATTTATGTCAAATAATATAGTATATATATTATCTATAAGTTATTCTTATCATATACAGGTGGGAGGGAATGGCAAAAAACTCTCAACATTGACAAAACAGTCTTAAAATACTCACATTTCTGACTGAGACATTTGCTACCACCTTGAAATGTTTGACCAGATGAGAAAAGTATCCATAACCTGGTTTATCTTGATGTGATTTAAGTACGGAGATGAGTTTGGTCAAGCTGTGACCAGCACCCAAAGTCATCTCATTCTCCTTTTCCTAAAATCATGAAAAGAAAAGCCGTCTTCAGTGGTAAAAAAATCTTCGCATTTCCTATTCTTTTGATGTTTCGTGAATCATGGTGATGTATCATTGTGCCTAAAACATTTATCTTTTTTCAGTAGGATTAAGTAAATTATTGTGACATTCATAGGAGACTAATCCTTTCCTCTAACTAAAAGCAATATATAAATATATATGCAGCTTTGTGGTCTTGTGGTATGACACTCGTTTTCGGATCGGAAGATCCTGGGGTTGAGCCTCACTCGGTGCATAGTTTAGTCCTCGAAGAAGGCTCTTTAAACACATTATCTCACCCTACTCAGGTGTAAAATGAGTACCTGGCCGTCAACAGCGTTGTTTTTCTTTCTTTAAAAAAATGTAATATCGCCCAACAGGCGTCATGTCTCATTCTATATGTTGATTAGGGATATAAAACCTACAATTCAAATAAATAATTATAATTTCTTTATTACCTCAATTAAATACAATAAAAATATTATATTTTAAACGCCTTATTATTTATCCTTTTAAGTAAATAAAACGTCTATTATGGAATTGAATTGTTATGTAATTCATAACAGCTGTTGTACCTGAAAGAAAAATATATCCCTGATCCTATGCGTGTCAATATAAACATCAAATGGGCCATCATCTTTGTAAATCCCTGCAATAAGAAACATGAGCAAAATAAATGAAAAAAAAAATTAAAATATAAGAAGTCTAATGTATTGATATATAAAAAAACAATTATTATCTTTGTTTTAAACAGAAATTACAGCGTTGATAGATTAAAAAAAGAACGTTTGTAAAGACATGCGTAAATAATTCCTTTATTTTCTGCTAATTTATTGCACTACAAAGGCACATGGGACAAATTTTAATGAGGTTTTCAAGCAATGTTAAAGAAAATCAATGGATATTTATGACTACTTTTCCAAAATTTTAACCCTGTGACAGTAATTATGAGAACAGGAAAAAATTGATGGAATAAAATTGAAAAGAAAACGTGGTAATCCATATTGTAACTTGCCCTTATACAAGAGAATGCTAATAAAACATCGGATACACGCCAAATGAGTGCAACTATTTCTATTGTAGTAAACATGCAACCTTCATTCTCTTTTAGTTCCAGGTAGAATTTTAAAAACATTACCCAAATATAGATCCGTTTCGTTTCAATTTTAACTCACAACATTGCACCTTAGATCACACCAAAACCCCACAAGATAATGTGTTGACCAGACAAACATGTTTGATTGCCTTGCAGATGGAACTGTGCATTGACAGCGTATTCTTCACTAGTAAGAAATGTTGCGGTTACGTCAAGCCTACTTTGATGGCAAACCAGCTACATTTTAAAACAGCTTGCAAAGTAGGCTGGGAATCAATCTTTGTTTATACATTTGCCTTGAACCGTTTCCATGTGTTATTACTAGAAGAAATGTAGCTTATCCAATATAATGAATATATATTCACAATATGTGAATAAAAGAAAAAAAAAGTAGCTATTTATGTATAAAATTCACTCAACCTTGGGACGTGTTCCCAAAAATAAGTCTGATAGAAGCATCCATGTTGTTGTTGAAAATTTCATCAATATCCGACAATGAAGTAGGTCTATAATGGGAAAGATATGCATGCATGGTTAAATGATTTGTTTACATTTCAATAGTGAAGTTAATTATTGATGAGAAGAACCTTCTTGAAGCTGAAATGAATAGAAGTGAATGGATGGATGAATTAATGTGAATATGTGTTGAACGGTATTGCGTGTGCCATTATTGTAAAATCTGCGTTTATTACACCAGATGTGCTATGCGATTTAAAGTAAGAAGAAGAAGAAGAAGAAGAAGAAGAAGAAGAAGAAGAAGAAGAGGAAGAAGAAGAAGAAGAAGAAGAAGAAGAAGAAGAAGAAGAAGAAGAAGAAGAAGAAGAAGAAGAAGAAGAAGAAGAAATAATCCAATGACATTAGCTCTGTTACTTAATGATGGCAATGTTGACGAAGCTTTAACTTAAATGTGCATAGACACAAAAATGTCATCTATAGACAGACCTAGAGTAGAATATGCTAGGACGACTTAAGACATTGGAGTATATTTTAGGGACAGAGCTGAAAACTTTCATGAAACTTTCATTGAAAGCTAATAATAATAATAATAATAATAATAATAATAATAATAATAATAATAATAATAATAATAATAATAATAATAATATAATATACTTTATTCATCCAAAAATAGAAATTCGTTAACCGACGTGGCATGCATAAAAAACTGTATAACTATAAAGTTAAGAATTTATGGCGATAATGTATATATAATATACATTTTACAAAGTGAAAAATGTTTTCCCCAAGACCACTAGTTTGAATTTATATGTATATGCATAAAAATGTATAAATATAGGAAATGTAGTGAATTTATGGACAACCTTGTACAATTAGGTAACCCAGGGAGTCTAGGCGGGTACACTAGCTGACCTGCCTACATGATTTAAAAAATAATTCGTAGTTTACATGGTAAAAATAATACCGGTCATTGAATCTACATTTGTAAGCGGCCAATTTGCCATTAAAAAAATTGTAAAACGTTTCTAGGTCCCCTACACAATATGATTCATTGAACTGCATAGCTAATTCTACTCCAAATTTGTAGTTCGTTAAAAAATCTCATAGTAAAAAGGAGATGAATTATTTGATAAAATTCAATATTCAGTTAATTTGATTTCCTAATCGATAAGAAGAAGAATTTCCTCACAACAAAAAGAGACGCACATTTAAAATAACAAAAATTTTCCTAATCTGCTATGGCCGAGGTGCACTTATTTTCAGGTCTGATTTCCCAATTCCTAATGGGCTCATTGTTGTAATGGAAATCTCAAAAAATGACACAAAATATTGTCCATTACAACAGTGTTAAGCTAGGCCCATAAGTGGGTTCGGATGCCAGACCTGCATATATGTACACATCGGCCATGGCCATTTTAACAACACTTAAATAACACTTAGAATTGTTGAAATTACTTGGAATTTAACAATGTAAAAATTGCAGCAATGTGGCTTAAATAGAATAAAAACTAAACTGACAAAGAGGAAAACTTTTTTTTCTTCTGAGCCACCCGATATATGTAGTATATTTTATACTCACCTATTGTAATGCGCCCAGAGCCCTCTGTGCATTGAGGGGTAGATGCGCGCAATAAATATTATCATTATGATGATGATGATGATGATGATGATGATGATGACGATGATGATGATGATGATGATTATTATTATTATTATTATTATTATTATTATTATTATTATTATTTATTTTTATTATGATTATTATCATCATCATCATCATCATTATTATTATTATTATTATCATTATTATTATTATTATTATTATTATTATTATTATTATTATTATTATTATTATTATTATTATTATTATTATTATTATTATTATTATTATTATTATTATTATTATTATTATTATTATTATTATTATTATTATAAAGTGTACCTGAACCATCTGGCATCAGATAGGCTGAGATTCAAACATCGTGTTCCGCCTTTTTCATTTGTGCATGGATCTCCAGTTTTTGGACAAAGGTGCTTATTCAAATCCTATAAACAGTTCGAGCGCCATAAATAACACAACATTATTAGATAAATAAAAATAATTGATAAACAAAAAATGAATATAACAGCTTAGAAAAAGAACAAAATACCTAACACGGAACGATTCGGGCTCAAAGCCCTTCAGCCAACAAAAAAACAAAAACAAACAAAAAACAACAACAACAAAGACAAAAATACATTACTAAATTTCAGATCGACGACAGAGAAATTTTGTACGTCTTTTCTGTTGTCGAAAAATCTTGGAAAGTAAAAAAAAAAAGAGTGTAACTAAGGAGTTCCAAATTGAGCGGAATTTAAAACAACGCATAAAATTAGGTGCGCAAAAAAGGGTTTTGAGCCCAAAACGTTCCGTGTTGGGTATTTTGTTCTTTTTTTTTGAAGCTGTTTTATTCATTTTTGTTTACTACCTTTTACAGTCCACAGCTTCTAGCAGCTTAGTATCACTTTGAAAAACAATTGGCTAAAATTAGACAATAAATATGAATTGTCACCCGTTTCTAACAAGAATAATAAACTACGGCATATTATCAGTTATTGATCAGAGTTCCATACATTAATTTTGCTGTTGTATTAAGCACAGTCACAAACTTATATAAAGAGAGAAAAGAAGGGTTGCCTTTATCATATTGAAATGAATATTTGAGCCACTGCCACAATATTATGGTATGTAGAAGTAAACCAGATGCCGGAAAATAAATCTAAAATTAAACTGTTCAGAATTATGAATATCCCTTCTAGAAGGAAACGAGGCTGTGCCAAAAAGGTCGTTTTGGTGACCTCGCCACCAATATACTGCAATACTATTTGAGGAAAAAATCGCATTCATCAGTTACTCCGGTTAAATACTGAGCCCCCCCCCCCCCCCCCCCCCCCCCATATCCATCGCCAGTTTTTATGTTTTTGTTGTTGTAAAAAACAGTAGTACTTCAGAGCCGTAAGATCAATGGAACCGGAGTTTATCCCGGTTTCTAAATCGTGAAACGGACAATAACAATTGCTAGTAACCCTTTGGATAGGACGTTAGTCTATCTCAAAGTACTCTCCGTCAGATCTAACAGAGCCAGCTACCCTTTTACTGCTGGGTGGATAGGGGGGAGGGTCGGAAAAAGATCCCGACTGCACCCGGTATCGATCTTGGTCCCTTTGCGTGTGAAGCGAGTGCGATACGAACTGAGCTATAGGGACCCCCTTTTTGTTTACCTTACATTATTGAACTGATCGAAAAGGATGAAAACATTTTTCCCTTCCTTTTCCCAAATGACCTGATATTGGGGTATTTTTGTGGAGAATGTCACAAAAACATTTTGGCATAGCATCGCATTCGTTCTCAATAACAAAACATTTAAACCAAATGCTGAATTTTTAACTTATACCTGCAGTTTTCAACATCTAGTCATCCCATAGTAATACCATTTTGAGGCAATGAAACACATATTATGTGAGATTGGAGTAATATGTTCAAAGGACTCGGTTTATTAAAAAAAATTGCCTATTGAAGTAGGTTAGTTAAGACCCCCCCCCCCCTCCCCTCGCTAATCATTTCATTTCCCTTACTTAAATAAAGAAGAAAAAGAAAGGATAAAATATGGTGGCATTAGTAATTATTAAAATAAAAAAATATCCTGAGGCGGTCACAAATGTCATTTTTTTCAACTACAATTTGCATTTTTTTTTGCAATACTTAATAATTGAGATTTGCGATAAAAAGGTAGACTTTGAAAAGAATAGAGAATCCATTTTTGCAGATTATGTCTGGAGTGACTCATAACAACTTTGTTTGGATTCCACTGTCTCTCTAATCCATTTTGAAGCTCATTGTAACTTAATGTGCGGCCTTGTGGTCTGGTGGTATGACACTCGCCTTCGGTCCGGAAGGTGGTCCAGTGTTCGAGTCCCACTCTAAGAGGTGTATCGTTGAGTCCTTGGAAAAGACTCTTTACTCACATTCTCTCACATTAGGCGTAAAAAAGTACCTGGCAGTTAACAGTATTGTATCTGTCGCACAAATTGTAATATCGCATAGTTACAGGCGTCAACATACTTCTTACTTGTTAAGTGTTGCTGATGGTTAGGGGCCCCATGTAAAGCGCTTTGAGAATATTTAGTGGGTATTACGCTATATGAATACTCAAGTCTTTTTTAAATATTGGGTTTGATATCAAAATCTATCTACCGTTTACCTCTATATCGACGGCTTTAGCGTTGGGGATGTTGCTGTCTTTAGCAAAAGATTTCATGGCATCTAGAATCGGTCTGTAGCCTGTACAACGACAAATATTTCCATCAAAACTATCCTCGATGTCTTGGCTACTCAAGTCTTTATGTTGGTGGAGAAGGCTGGAAGGATGAAATGACACCCACAATGAAGGTGATGGAGATGGTTGGGTAAGTTGGTGGTGATGGTGGTGAGGTGATGTTGTTGTCTTCGTCGCCATCGTTGTTGTTGTTGTTGTTGCTGTTGTTGTTGTTGTTGTTGCTGTTGTTGTTGTTGTTATGGTGGTGGTGGTGGTGGGGTGGTAGCTGTGGTGGTGATGATGATGATGATGATGATGATGATGAGGAAGATGATTGTGCTGGTGATGATGATGGTGACGACGACGACAACGACGACGACGACGACGACGATGATGATAATGATGACGATGATGATGGTGATGATGATGATAAAATTGTAATGTTGAATATGATAGTGATAATAAAATTGATGACAGTGGTGGCAAAATTATGACGACAATGATAAAGACATTGGTAATGATGACGATGACCACGATCATTACGTAGTTAATGATAATAATGATAATTATGATGTTGCTGCTGATGATGATGGTAATATTAGTAATAGTCATGATAATAATGATGATGGCGTTGTCCGTTATGATCAG
>NC_088364.1:50983037-51003037 GCF_034508935.2 Berghia stephanieae | reverse complement strand
AAAAGATTTCGTTTATAACAGCTATATTAAAATCGATAACTGATAAGGATCGTAACTCATAGAGATATGATTTACAGTATGAAAATTATGAATTTTCCGCTTATCAATTTTGAAGGAATTCGTTAAAATGGAATGTTCGGTTAATTAAAACTTAAACAGTATAAACATACAGTATCTGAATATGAAGGAACGAATGACAATCCATAACTATCAATATACATTACTGACGAAAATACAAATGAAAGTGAACATTACACGCTTCCGACATTATTTTGATTACGAAATTCATAGAAATAGCCAAAGAGGATGACATAAATTTAATGGAGACTGCGGTCAAAAGTAAAAATTCATCAATTTATGATACAGTGTTTCTTCAAATATGTAGATGTGTTCAACGATAACAACAACAACAACAACAACAACAACAAAAACAACAAGATCAATGACAACAACAACAAAGACATACTGGACATATCAATCCTCACATCCTGAAGACGAGGATGATGACAAGGAGAAATGGAACGACTATAGAAAGATTTCGAGTATCACTCTATCCATTGAAATGTAATTTTTCTCCAGTTTGCAAAGGTTGAAGCATGCCTTTTTCCAGTCTTCCCTTGATATTTCATTTATTGCCTCGTTGGTGAGTGTAAATTTGATGTTCCTCCTCTCAATTTTTCCCTTTACTTGTGTCCAAATGAGCTCGATTGGATTGCGCTCACAGTGATATGGGAGAAGTCGTACAACCTCGTGTCAACACTCATTGATTAGACAGTCCGCTTTGAAAACAGTTTCTGGTTTGTTTCTTTTCACTAAAGAGTATAGTTGGGCCTTTGATAATAAATGGTCAGAATATGTAGTGCTGCTTGATTGGAGCCACGAAATCTTATCAGTTTTTATAGTTGCCGAAGTCGGAGCCTTGAAGTGATCATGGGCCATCGAATGGCAGCGTTGTTCAATACAAAGGCAGCAAACGGTTCTTTAGCCACTCTTCAAAAACCTCTGCAATGACCTTAGAATGAGAGTCTCTACCTTCCAGATGATGCAGAGAAGAAAAAAAATGGCATGGCATTCTTCTAAATACACAACATCTTCAATATCTGCAAGAATAACAATGATCCTCTGTCAAGAACCCATGAACTTTTTTAATCTACCCGAATTGTCTGACGTCCATTCCTTTGTGGTATGTTTAACTCTATCCTTACCGATCCTTTTCAGTAGTTTCCCAAAATGACAGGCTTACACAGTGTGACGAACGATTTTATTTCACTGCGTGTTTCTTTATCATTCGTCAGTGTCTCATTTAAAACCACTTTAAACCTAGTGGACGAGACATATATTTGATTAACACCTCCAGCTAAGATGATCAAAACATGGACAGCCTTTTTCCAATAAAGCTCTAGATTTCTCTAACGGAAATTTTGGTCGTTAGGTGGGAAGCCTTTCCATTGTATAACGGAACACTCACTTTCAGCTTAAGGCTTATTTACCTGTTCAAATTGTCTGCCCATTGTATCCATGCCTCCTGCTAATTACCTTTTCCAAACAAGACTCCAACGTGCATAGGCCCTGAGGACCTTGTCTCGTTCAAGAGTAGCTAAAATTACAATTAAGGTCTAGCTCTCCGGTAATTATCCGTTATTCTTTCTTACCAAAGCATCTGGATATCATTGGCTATCTAAAACAGGAACATTCTTCTGATTGGCTATTCCCATAATTCAGACGCGCTTTTTCATTTCACAAAATCAAATTCATCTCTGAATTTAATCACACACACGCTAAGAAGCCCAAGAGAGAAGAGCTATCCCTCCAATTTCAAACTTGTAAAAACTTCTCGGCTGGAGGTAAAATGAAGTATTGGTTAACATTCAAAGTGGAACGAGATATTACTGTGAATTCAATTTAATCTAGCATTACTATTATAGTTTGTATATATATTTTAATTGTGCTATTCCATGGATGTTCGTAAGTTGGAATACCTGTACAAAACTATATCTATATGTATCTTATACTATAGTTAACATTTGCTTATGATCTATGCTTTTATTTCAATTATATTCAATATGTATATTGTTTAAATGTCTGTACCCTACCGCCAATCGCCGGCCACACATCATAACCTCAATTATAATTAATAAAAATGAATAAAGAAATACCAGGGACACAACCCTGTTAAATTCTCATCATGTAAGATAGCTCGACTGTCAGTTGATGTTTGATGCAAATATACTAACTACCATTATCATGGAGTTACTGCTTCTCCTTGCCTTTGTCGGCAAATAAAGGCTATTATGATGTGTCGCTCAAGGACGATTCGGTGGCGAAAGACAAACTCGATTGGCTCTAAGACCTTGTTGTTTTAACTCTTAAATTGAAGGTCCTTTTCCGTGTCCTTGGAGCACCCAGTCGTGCCGAATCCCTGCATCCCAGTCCGTGAATAAGGGTAAACCCCTGATGTCAGCCTCTAAATACAACACACTGTTGTGAAGTCCAGAAAACTCTGCAAGCAGGCGCTAACCCTGGAACTGCTGATACATTCGCCTCAGTCAAGCAAGCCGGCGGGATAAAGATAAGCCAAACGGGCTTATACCATTTTCAAATGTATTTTCCACAGACACAAATGATTATATCAAAATAAATAGATAAATAAATAATAAATTAGATCCACTCAATTAGAGCTATTCTTCCTGATATCAAATAAATACTTATTCTTTCTATCCTTTCCTGTAACAATCTAATTAAACTTTATGTATAGAATTGTTATTATTGCATTTGGGCGTTACTATTGTCGTGACTCACTTGTTATTAATACAATTAAGTTATAAGGGACCCTAAGGCAATTCTTAATCACCCCCTATATTAAACCTGAGCCGTTTGTGATATAGGTTGAGTGGTGCAGCTGGTAACGAGAGCCATAGCGCGCATACTGGTTCGAATCCAGACCATTGAGCTATCGGTTGGAATCGATCCCACAAAAATAACACACAACCCGCCACACCCAGCAGAAAAATTGATTTTTAAAACTCAAACAAGCTCTCTACAAAACAACTTTATGTTCTTATTAATGAAACAAAGACCATTCTTCAACGTTTGTGATGTACAAAATAAATCTGAATTTTCAAAAATGTACAATGTGTCGTAACAAATGTGACGATTTTGCTGCAAGGAGAGGGTTAAGTTCACTCAGCTCTATACATATTTGGATGATTTCCATATTGAAGTTATCTAGGATCCTTTTCCTATCATGTCGTTCCACACTGGTGATCTCTCTGTCGTGTTTCGAAAACCATCTTCTCGGGGTTGATTGTGAAATTCCAATTCCATAGCTGTCCTCTTTAATGGCTTATCGATAGGTACAAGTAGACTTATTTTCGCAGCTTTAAGAGAGTGGAACTGATAAAGGTATCGTATCGTATAGATAGTGTGTGCTTGGCAAGGAAGCTCACAACATTGCCATCCGGAAGTATAACGGACCAACTCACAAAACTATGTGAAACCTTAAACGTTTATAGATAGAATGAAGATGACGCCACTCAGGTCTTTGTTATTGTTTTTTGTCATCCGTGATTATGAGTAATTCTCACTATACTGCATTAAACAGACTATAAAAGTTCATGGTTTCACATAGTTTTGTGTGTTAGTCCTTTCTACTACCGGATGGCAATGTTGTGAATTTCTTAGCCAAGCGCACACTAATTATAGTCTGTTTAATACAGTTTAGTGAGAATTACTCATAAACGAGGATGGCAAAAACAAAACAAAGACCCAAGTGACGTCAACTTCATTCTATCTATATTTTAAACGCGTTTATGTTTTAAAAGCCTTTAAATGATCTGTGAAACGTTCGTGCATAAATACAATTTTTCAAAGTTATATAATAAATAGGTACGTAACTAAATACAAATTAAATTCCCTTTATTCATCCCATTGGGGAAATTTGTCACTTGGGTCTATTCCAAGGGGAGACTGGAATAACCCAGGCGTCAGCCGCAGTACAGCACCGCAAATTGATCTAGCGCACGGTGACTTGCTCAAGACCACACAGCGGTTTAGAGTAGCTTTTTTTATAGGTATTAAAGAAGAAAACTTTTTTGATATGGCATCAACTTGGTACAAAATCTATATTCAGTAGAAAAACACGCGCCATTAAAAAATTGACAGTAATTAACCTTTAAAATGATATATGACACAACGTAATGACAGATTTGAGTCAAAAGATATAACAGGGGAAATAAGTGTGACTTATTTTGCAGGTCTGATAACCCAATTCCTAATGGGCTCATTGTTGTAACGGAAATCTAAAAAAAAAGACGCAAAATTGTGTCCATTACAATAATGTTTAACTAGGCCCATAAGGTTCTGATTTCAGACCTACATAATGTACACGTCGATTTAAACATTCGGGCTTCAGTTACCTCACTATTGAAATTTCCATGTCTCAAATTACCCCTTTGAGGCCCCGCTTTAAGGAATCACCGATGCGTGCTATGTAGATAATACCAGAGACGTTAATATTGTATTGCTGTCTCAGGTAGTACCATCAATATCAGTTTCCTTTGTTCAATAATAGATATACTCATTAGAGATAACTGTAACTGTGTTTGATAATAAAATGAATGTAATTGGAGCGTGAAGGGTAATGGAAGAATCATTGAGGACTCATTTTACGGTCATTGATGTATGTATCTACATTATATCGAGTGCGAGAAAAACATCCCGGAAAAGTTTAGAAACCTGCAGCCGCCAGACCAGTTATAGATAATATAAGTCAGAAATGTGACTACAAATCAAACACCATTATTCAAATTTATGTATACTATTTTTCAAAAAAATATATTGAAAAAAATTAATTCTACGATTGTTTTAATAAACACACCGCAAAAATGCCACATCAAGGATTTCGGACGCAGATAGTTCTCACATTTGGATGTGATCTTAGATTCCTTTTTGCTGCATGACGGATATCCATAGCATTTTATCCAATGATCCAATTGCTTTTCTAATGTCTTGAATAGTAAGTCGATCCCATGCATTTTGAATGGACTCTTTTGACTCTGCGTGTAAAACGTTATAATGCCCTTTGAAACCACCAATGACCAAATGATGTTGTCCGTGGGATTCAAGTCAAGGTACAATACTGGCTATTCATCTTTGGGAATAAACCGAATATGATTTCTGCTTGTATTGAAAATTATTGTAAGAGGTAAAAAACGTATTCCAGGCTTTGCCTGATCGGTCATTTGTTTTTCAACCAGACGCGGCAACTTCTTACACTAGTAACACTGCACTGCTAACACAAGACGCAAATTTACACACACACACACACATACACACACACACACACACACACACTTACTCTCTCTATCTATATCTCCCTCTCTCTCTGTCTCACAAGCACACATACACACACACACACACATACACACATAACAAATTATACATAAAATGCATTGGCATTATAATTTGAGATCAATCATATCAAAACCACAACACGTCGTGGCGAATCTGATACATACATTAAATTTCAAGTTTTTGTTTGAAGCTATTTCGGGTTGAATTCAAACAAGACTGTTAAGCGAATTGTTTTCTGACAGAGAGAGTGCTGTTAACGGCCATTTTACACATGAGTACGTTAAAAGGATGTGAGTAAAGAGAATTTTCCAAAGAATTAACTATGCACCGCTCAGAGCGAGACTCGAACCCATGACATTCCGATCCGAAGACCACACAGAGGCATGACATGATACCAAATCAACGCAATGGCTCACAATCACAGTCTGCAATTTACACAACAGATAATATACCTTCAACTTTGTAGGGGGAGAAAGAGTGAATAGGGCGTTGCAGTAAAAAAATATTAAATAGCTACTTTCTTGACGTCATAAAATCTATTAGCACTCGCCCTCACTCATAACTTGTTTCATGCGAGAAACTCAAGGAGGCGAAGGTAAAAAAACGAAGAAGGTACGAAAAGCCAAGCTTGAATGGCTTGTGCAACACATGCAAAATTATACTTCTATCAATTATTATGCTATGCTCTTCTCATGCCTAGCACAAATAAACAGTAAACAGAGTATAAAAAGAAAGCAAAGATCTTACCCTTCTGGCATTGTTCTACCTTTATTTCCAAAATGAAATTTTAAAATATCACAACTAAACAAATTTGCTACGGATTCGAATCTCACACAATTATATCAACAGACCGAAAGCTTTTTTTAAAAAGCTATAGTTGCATGTCAGGGCCTTCTAAAAATAGGTCGCCTTTTGGTCGCCTCGTTGCAGGTCTACGTTCAACTCCAAAAGATCCCATGAATGGGGGTAACGATCAATGCCCAATAAAAATGGCTATACACTATAAACACCAGTCCTCTGATGACACGGTGTTATCAAGAACTATTACTTGAATTGAAAAACATTGACGGTCTGTCGTTCTCTTCCTCTTCTGTCCCTCCACTCCTCCTTCTTTTCACATATCTTATGTTTCCACTTCCCATTCTCCCTTTCCACATCAACTCTTTGTCAATCATCGCAGTTACCTCTCTCTCTCTCTCTCTCTCTCTCTCTCTCTCTCTCTCTCTCTCTCTCTCTCTCTCTCTCTCTCTCTCTCCAGGCAAACTTCATGACAACATAACTTGTAAAGTTGTTTGTACCGAATGCGTCATTACGCAATAAAAAATATAACATTATTATTATTAGGCCACCTCTATTCGCAGTAGTACTGCGTATAGTGATTTCCTCTATTTGCAATAGTACTGCGAATAATGATTTCCTCTATTCACAGTAGTACTTAAATAGTGGATAGCGTTCGTTTTCGTTATTCGCAGTAGTGCTGCAAATACTAGATATCAGTTATTTGCCTCCCGCGGTTTTTTGCCATTTCAAACGACAAAATTTGCCAAAATTTGCTATAAAAAATGGTAAAATTTGCCATCAAAATAGCAAAATTTGCCAAAAATTTGCGGCTAGTTTTACAAAAATCAAACAATTAAAACAACATGTACGGTAAAAAAATTGACACAATTGGGGCATTTTGTAGACTATTGATGTCACAACATGTCAACATGAATTTATTTACATTTTGAATGGCTTGAAATAATATAATAATAATAATGATAATAATAATAATAATAATAATAATAATAATAATGATAATAATAATAATAGCCATAGTAAGTAAGTAAAAAAAGAAGGAAGTAATCAAAATATTTTATTAACTATTTAGCTTCTTAAAGTTTGGGAAATCAAAGTCACAAACGCATAAAAAATTCAAAATTTGAAAAACTAATTAAGGAGAGGAAAAAACCCCAACTATTCACAAGGACAGAGAAACAAAATCCATTTTCCAATGGGGGCACATTAAATTTATATTCTCTACTTACTATCCAATTTTGAGCATTATTATTATTTCAATATAGGCCTAATGGGTTTTTGAATGAAAGACATGGAAAAAATCATGAAAAATCATAAGCATATCATGAAAACTATGTGCAACTTGTGGCTAAAAATGAAATTGCATTTCATGAAAAATATTTTAATAGAACACATTTTGTTTACATAAATGACAAATGTGATTAATTTCTTAGGAAAAGAATTAAACTTTGAAAAGTAAAATTTTTACAACTTTTCATAGCTTTTGTTTTAAAAAAAATAAAATAAAAAAATTGTCAATTTAGCCTAAAAACAACGAAAATTGCGGCTTTTTGCGGCCAAATAAAAATTTGCGGCTTTTTGCGGTCAAGGGTGAAATTTGCGGCCGCGAAAAACTGCGGGGACAGATTTGCAGTAGTACTGCAAGAGGGTTAGTTCAGTATTTTTTGTAGTATATCCTACGAGCCTAGTGTTTTATTGTATAGAGGATTGGGCGCAAAATATAAACTGCATTATTATTATTATTATTATTATTATTATTATTATTATTATTATTATTATTATTATTATTATTATTATTATTATTATTATTATTATTATTATTATTATTATTATTATTATTATTATTATTATTATTATTATTATTATTATTATTATTATTATTATTTTAAAATAATTTTTTTAAAATTTAAAGTTTTAAAAAAATTATTTTTAATTTTTATTATCATTTTTGTAATTAATTTTAAAAAATTTAATACTATTATTCTTACTTTGCGTTTCGTTGACGATGACGATGTGTCTGTTGTTGTGTTGTGATGGTGGTGTTGATGTGGTGATTGTGATTGTAGTGGTGGTGTTGATGATGTAGTAGTGGTAGTGATGATGACCATAAGGAGAATAATAATGATGTAATGGTAGTGGCGGTTGCTGTAGTTTTGATAACGATGTGGTAGCTGTGTAGGTGGAAGTAATGATGATGATGATGTAATGGTTGTGGTTGTAGTAGTGGCGGTGGTAGCGATGATGACGAGGATGAGGATGATGATGTAAAGGTTGTGGTGGTTGCTATAGTTTTGATAACGATGTGGAGGTTGCTGCGGTAGTAGTAGTAATACTGATATGGTGGTGGCTACAGTAGTAGAGGTAGTTAATTTATGGTAACTTCTATTATTTGCAGGAGCACTGAGATACGAGCCATGAGCAACGGCGAGAATGTGTGTGTGTGTGTGCCTGTGTGTGTGTGTGTGTTCGGGTGTTTGTGTAAGAGAGAGAGAGAGAGAGAGAGAGAGAGAGAGAGAGAGAGAGAGAGAGAGAGAGAGAGAGAGAGAGAGATTCCTGGAACTTTATAAAATATATTTGACTAACTGTAAATAAAACAATAAACAGGGACGGATCTATTCTCATTAAAGTAATCTGATAGATAAGCTTATAGATTTCAAGATGTGAACGAATGATCAAGTCGGAGAGGTAGGGGCGGTGAAATTTTCATGGATTGGATTGGGGTAACGAAAACAAAACAAAAACGATATTGTCAAGTTTCAGACTTGGAAGAAAAGTTGAAACGTTCAAAATCTCAATTCTAAGTCACACAAAATGTTTCAATCATCCCTCATTTTCTTTCCTTTTCAAACCAACACACTCTCATTAAACTTCAAGCCATTCGACAACAAGCCATTTTGAACAGAAAATACAGTGTTGTGTTCAGTGAGGGCACAAACACTAATTTTCAGAGACGGGAGAGCTCTTCTACTTACTGCGAATAGTGATTCTACCATGAAATAACTTCGCATTACTACTGCGGATAAGCACTTCGTTATTATTAACTAAGTGCTTATTTGCAGTACTACTGCGAATAATGATTTTGGGTTATTCCAGTCTTCCCTTGGGATAGACCCTAGAGACAAATATCCCCTTTGGGATGAATAAAGGGAATTTCATTTTTATTTTTATTTTTAACTTTTAATAAATTGCAATACTAATTAATTAGTGCGTAGTTAATCCCAAATGCTTTTTATATATATTGTTAATGGGCTAATATTGTTTAAAGTTCAACGAGCAAATATTCCTTTTGGTCAAATGCAAGAGAAACTGGTGATTATGTGGCTATACACTCCACAAGGAGAGTTGTAATATCATCGAGAGGCACCTGAATAGAACCTGCAGTGGAGGACACGTTTTTTAAATTAAATATGAAATAATGATTTTAAAGAAATTAAAATAACACTTATTTTCTTAAATCAAATGGAGGACACAAATGACTACACCAGAATAAAGGCATGGAGTAGAAGCCTTCTGACCAAAAACAAAGCCTCTGGTCTGACGGCTATGTGGTCTTGTGGTATGACACTCGCTTTCGGACGGATGGTCCTGGGTTTGAGCCTCACCCGGCGCATAGATAAATCCTTGGAAAAGGCTCTTTACTTACATATCTCGTACTCATAATAATAATAATAATACATGACATTTATAACGCGCATTTTCATCACTGGGTGATGCTCAATGCGCGAAACAATAATACAGTGACGTAGGATAAAAAATGTAATATCGTCTAACAGGCGTCATGTCTCGTCCTACATGTTACGTGTTGCTGTTGGTGAATAACCCTTTGTAAAGCGCTTCGAATACGTTTAGTGGATATTGCACTATATAAAAAAATCTCGAGCTCATGACCTGGGAGTAGATGAAGACGTAGATAAGCCAACAGAAGAAGCCAGAAGGGCCGCTGTTGAGACTGCGCAGAGGATTAAGTCAAGTATGTCGAGCAAGTCATGTCTTTTTGCAATCTGAACCATTTTATCAGGTTTGTTTAAATATCTATCAGACGATTTCAAATCTTTAAAAAGTGATAAACGTGCTATGCGAATGAGTATTTTGAAAAGGACCATAGTGCGAGGATATTATATTACTGTATTGAATTGTGCGTGTGTCAAAATGGTTACATTATATTCCCTTCATTCGAATGATAGATAAAGATCATCTTTTCTTGTGAAATTGTATAGCCATCCATAAAATATTGACAACACTAGCACATTAAAATACATAATGTAAACCACTTGAGAATTGAGATAATAATGAACTATGATATTCAACATAAAAATAAAAATAAATGGTTGTTACGTTATTGTTGTTTCATATGTGGTGATAAGATTATAATATTTTACTTACGGCAAGATATTCAACGGTGTAAGTATTATGAAAGGAATCAAATCACAAGTTTCAGATTCCTGAGTTCGTAATGGCTAAAGCAATAATATATTATGATCTTAGTCTTCGGTATCACAGCAGGATTGGTAGTTTTTTCAATGACTTTACCTGATAATTAAAAAGAAACCATGCAAATAACCACGTGTAAACTTGGCAGCCTAGACAGTACACAAGGTCATTCCAAAGTTATAATAATAATAATAATAATAATAATAATAATAATAATAATAATAATAATAATAATAATAATAATGATGATGATGATGATGATGATGATGATGATGATGATGATGATGATGATGATGATGATGATGATGATGATGATGATAATGATAACAACAATGATGATAATAATAGTAAAGATAATAATCTGCTTCAAATATAAGACATCATCTTTCTTCATTGGCAGGGACTTTATCACTGAAATAAAAGCACATATGTGACCCGCCGTCTCAAAACAGTATTATGTCTGGTGTGCTAAGAGCAGAACATTTAATGTATAGACACAAATAGATGAAACTTTGGGTAATAATACTTTATTGCATCTTGAAAAGGAATTTTTTTTTGTACAGACGTGTTATAGTTTACACAATTAGATAAAAAGATAATTGAAATATGATGTATATGTAAAGAAGGAGCAGTTCCACAACCAGAGCCGCTCTTTATTTGAATAATTTCAACACTGTAAAATAGTTACAACAGTCACTATAAATTGAAAACTGGGATCATTGAAAAACAAATAAATAAATAAATTAATATTTACATTATTTGGAAGTAAAAAAAGCGAAACAATTATATAAAATGATTATTGCTTGTTGTTATAAAGCCTAATACTGGACGGAAGAAAAGATTTTCGGTGTCTCTCTGTTTTTGTTGAAATAGAGAAAGGGCGACCACTCCTTCCTGAAATAATAACTGATGGTCTTAGTGGATGATACTGGTTATTTACTAATTTAGTTATTTTACTGATACAAAATTTCTCGTATAAAAGATTTGCATCGTGAACAATTATTTATCTAGCATTTGATGGATTTTTAAATAATTGAATTTATTTTGTTCCTTTCCACTGCTTAGCAATTGCCTCCCAAGCTGTTATACAGAATGACAAGAAACTTTCGATTACTGCTTTATAAAATAATGTGCTGAGGGTTTTATCTATTCCAAACTGAGAAATAGAATAAATAGAATAAATAGAAATTAAAGAGACGGCAAAAGCTGGATGTCTCTCATTTCTGAGGTTTAAAAAAAAAGAAGAGGAAATATAGAATTTCTTGCGTCATGAAAAGCGTACAGTTCGTCTTTCTTACTATTTTAATTCTATATTATTTACTTTTCGGGGTCCGGTTCATCCAGACATAATACCGTTTTGAGACGCTGGGCCACATATGCTAATATACATAACAACAAAGAAATATAAATGGTCTTCTTTTCGACACAACACGACAACTTCAATTCAAAAGTCATTGACTAAACCAAAAGTCAAAACTCAACCTTGGATCTGCTTTTCCCCAATTTTCCTAGCTTGATCCAGAACATCAAAGATTTTAAAAGTCATTTGCTTCGCTCAGGCTTAAAACTAGTACGTTTTTTACTAGACTGGTAAAAGACTAAATCTCGTAACCTAACATGAAAATGGGCCCTGGCCCCAATACAATGTCATAAAAGTGACAAAGTAAATATACACATGTGCAACGTTAATGCACACTACTACGATGGTTTATAACTTTGATTCAATCCTTACACACGAACGCATAAACCTACCCCTCACGCACACAATATCACACAAACAAACACACATATACACTTACAGACACATGAACAAATTACAAGGTAATACAATTTAGAGCTGGGAAATATGCCTAAAATATCATGTCCGTGAAATAGGAGCTCACATGACCGAAAAATATGAGTCTTCAATTTCTTTGTGAACGACTCCAGAGCCCTAAGCAGAGTCAGTGACTAAAAAAATCGGATTTCATGAGCGCTTTTTCGTCTCGGACTAGCAAGTCTCTTTCCTAGAAGTGGGCGTTGTAAGGACGGCTACTAATTCGGCTGTTTTGTGCTGGTAATGTCACGCTCTCTAATACACGATAGCAGGTAAGATACCCGCCTTCATACTGTTAACGCAAATGATTTCAAAGATGCAATTAACAACACATGCTCTATAGGTAATATTTAGTTTTTTTCTCTCCATATTTTAACTTACTTTTTCCATGATGAACCAAATCACTTGATATTGACTGTCGACTGTTATATACTGCAATGATGTTCATGATCAACTGTCAATTCTATATTTAGGCCAATGGAAGTTTCATTGAGACCGACTTACATTGAGATTAAAACTCAAAGAAATTAGACTTAAAAAACAAACAAACAAACCAAAACCCCCAAAATAAACAAACAAAATAGAAAGTGTGTTCTTATTAATCACATTCTTTCAGCCAGTTACAATGCAAACAGAATAACTTTTGTCTCCACTATACATTCTAATCATTGGTTTGGCTGTTCTTTGACGCAAACCCTTCGATTTCGGAGTCTCGTTGACTCGGCTCGCGAGCCTATATATTCCTTTTTTTGTTTTTATTCACAAAAATGTGTACTTTCGATGATCTGCACTTATCTTATAGTTTTTTTTAAAATGCCGGTGTCAATGGCAACAGGACACTTTTTGCCTAGTCATTCGTAACCGACGAACTGAAGCGCACTCAATCAAACAATAGCTACTATCTTGTTGACGCTATGACGTCTCCTTGTAACTAGTCTCAGACTAAAGAATTAAGTCTTGCCTCAGCAAACGACTAAAACTTGGCCAAACGTAGTCCGAAGGTACAGTGATTTTAGTCTCGGATTGCTTAGTCAACTAACATGAAATCCGATTTATTCAAGTCCTTGACTAGTCAGAGATAGAGACTAAACGCTAGTCCCCGTTCATGAAAACGGCCCCACGGTTCGTTCTTATGTAGATTGACTAAATTTCATTTTTACATGCAAGACTTTATAGTCTTAATAAGCCTGAGCGAAGTAAGTGAAAAAAAAATCAGTTCTTTGACTCCGTTGGATTTAGCCTAGAAATGGGAGTTGTGGGGACGTCGACTAAATCTGTTATTTTGTGCTAGTTCGATGTGTACATGTATGCAGGTGTGACATCCGAACCAACTTATGGCCTTGATTTAATATCGTTGTAATGGATAATATTTTGCGTCATTTTAAAAAAGATTTCCATTCCAACAGTGAGCCCATAAGGAATTGGGTTAAGCAAATAAGTGCACGTCCTACTAGTAAGTTGCTGGTCTTAATACTTTTTCAACGAAAACGATTTAAGTCGTACCAAATCCGGTACCGATTTTGTATCGTCTCGCTTTCCATTTGAACTGTAACCTTATTTAATTTACCATAGTATGTTGAATCTTAGATTGTTGAAGATATGTCCCCCTATATTCACTCCTGCCGTCAGCTGTATTTTACGTAGAATGAACTCGCTGTAGATGTTAAAATGGTCGGGAGATAGGACACATCCTTGCCTCACACCTCGTTGTTTGTGTGTGTACTCGCTGACCTCACTATCAATTCGAGCAGCCATTTTTTGCTCCCAGTAAATATTTCTAACGAGTCGAATGTCTTTGTCATCTTTATACAACCTCTGTAGAATGTCAACAACTCTTTCATGTTTTACACGGTCAAAGGCCTTTTTGTAATCAATAAAACATATATACACATCTTTTGCATTTCAAGATAGAGATCTATTAATGTTGTTAATGTGATAATAGCATTTCTTGTCCCACTATCTGGTACAAATCCAAATTGAAGATTACTGATTTCTGGTCTGATCTTATTCCTCATTCTCTCCATCAAGATACGAAGCAAGAATTGTGTAATATGACTAATTAAACTGATTGTTCTATGAAGTCCACATTTGTTGGCTCCCGGTTTCTTTGGTAACATTATGAATATTGATTTGCTCATTTCACTGGGTATCTCCCTAGAATCGTAAATTAAATTCACCATGTCAGTTAATTTATCAATTCCCCAATCTCCAAGTGCTTCAATCAATTCTACATGAATATTGTCAGGTCCAGGTGCTTTCCCTCTCTTCATCTTTCTGAGAACATTCTCTTCTTCAGCTTTTAAGATAGATGATCCTTCTATGGAGTTATGAATTTGCGGTTTGTTCCCTCTTTCATCATGGAACAGCTTCTCGATGGATTCCGACCAATGTTGTAATATGCTGTTTTTATCCATCAGCACTGTACCGTCTTTAGCCTTAATGCAGCCTGTTTGTGTACATTTACTCTTCCTGTTCACTTCTTTGATCGTGTTGTGGAAGGTTTTTGGGTCTTTTGAATAGCCAGCTCTTTCTATTTGTTCACATTGCTCATTCAGCCAGACTTCCTTTGCCTCATTACATCTTTTTTTTTATTTCTTTATTTATGCTTTTATACATTGCCTCATTTCCCTTAACACATATCCTCCTTTCCATCAGATCCAATATTTCCTGTGTTATCCATTTCTTTTGTTTCTTCGTAGTTATTTTAGGAATGTGTTCCTCGAGTGAGTCAGTGATAGGGTTCCTGAATGCGAGATATTTTTCTTCCAACTGTGATATATTACTAAGTACATCATACCTATTTTTTTTACAGATACAGAAAACTGTTCTTTTAGTTTGTCATTGGTATTTAGATATTCAATGTGAAATATTGTTTGTGTTTTAGATCTTTTGAGTTTTTTCATCTTTAATTTTATTTTACCTACCACGGTCACTGTTGCAGTCTGCCCCAGGCACTGATTTTGTCTGTTGAACGGCGTTTCTGAACTAATCTGTACAATAATGTAATCAATCAGATTGCGTGTCTGATCTCCAGGGCTCATCCAAGTCCATTTCCTCCTCGGGTGATTATCAAACCATGTGTTGCTGATGAACATGTCATGCGTTTTGCACCATTCTATTAGCCTTTCTCCTCTTTCATTGATCTGTCCTAAACCATGTGATCCAACAACATCTTCAATTTTTCTGTCTCCAACTTTGGCATTAAAACTCCGATTACAACCTTGATGTCTTGAGATCCAAATAGTTGCCAGGCTTTCTCTAGGTCGTCGTAAAACGCTTCTATTCTCTTCATATGACACTGATCTAATCGCAGAATCAGAAAAAAAGAGTTACAAGAACTACTCGATAATGTGGCCAAACATAGCGAAGACATAGGGTTAGAACTCAATGTGAAAAAAACAGAATGTATGGTTTTGAGCAGAAATAATGTTAAACCGCCCTGCAAATTATCCTATCAAAACGAAGAGATCAGGAGAGTTGAAAGTTTTACATATGTGGGATACATTATTACATCTGATGGTAGATCCACCCATGAAATTAAAAGAAGAATTGCTTTAGCAAAGAACACATATAATCAATTAAAGCAACTCATGAACAACCACAACATTGAGATGGCAACAAAACTCCGGGTAATGAAATCATACGTGTGGTCTGTGCTTCTTTATGGCAGCGAGTGTTGGAAGATTAACAAAGAATGTGAACGTAGAATAACTGCAGCCGAAATTTGGTTTTATAGACGCACTCTTAGAATATCATGGAAAGATAAAATAAAAAACGTATTAAAAGAAATTAGAGTACGACCAACTTTGGTAAACACCATCAGAAAAAGAAAGTTAAAATTTCTCGGACATATTAACAGAAAAAACGGAATTGAAAAGATTGTAATTACGGGTAAAGTTGCTGGGAAGAAAAGAAGAGGGAGACAGAGGATAGATTACATTGACAATCTGAACGGATGGATTGATGGAGGAGGAACAGGAATCGAGCTATTGAGAAGGTCTGAGGACAGATATGGTTGGAGGGACATGATCGCCGATGTCTGCAACAGGCCTGGCACTTGATGATGATGATGATGATGATGATGAATCAAGTCATGTGATCAACGCAATTGCTTCCGTTTGATTTGTCAACACACGCATAAATTGGACCAAAAAAAACCCCAACAAAACAAACAAAACAAAAAACAAAACAACCCCTCAAAAATCACCAACAAAAACAATACCAACAAAAAAAAAAAAAACCAAACCCCCCAAAAAAATAAAAATCCCCAAACCAAAAATACAAAACCCTAAAAAAAAAAAACACAAACAAAACAAAACAAAGCAAGTTAAAAAACTAAATAAATATTAAAAAAGACAACAAAAAAAAAACCAAAAAAAAAAACAAAACCGTAAAACCCCAAACAAAAACAGTACAAAATAAAAACAAACAAACGAATGTGTGTTTCCTATTAACCACATGATTTCACATTATTTCAGTCAATAGGTATAACAGCAAAACAATTGTTGGTTTAATATTGTACTTCCTAATCATTGTTCTCTTCTTCGAAGCGAATCTGCTTCGAATCTCGGGTGAAATTCTGACTTGCAACTCCCGAGCCCGATCAGTGTTAGTTATTTCTTTTTTCTTTTTTTTTTTTTTTTTGGTCTATACCCACAAAAATGTGTACTTTCGATGACCTGTAATTATATAACAGCTTTTTTTTTTTTTAAAAAAAAAAAGCCAGTGTCAATATCAACAAGACACATTTTGCCTGTGCCTGTCATTCGAAACCGACATATTTCCCTTCCGAATCGAAGCTCCCCGCCATTTATTTTTTTACAATGAAGGTTTCCCAACTACTCGCCTGAGACAAGTGGCCAAGACACGGGTCTGAGGGGACGTTATTTTGGTCGGTGACTTTATTTTTTAGTAAGCTCACATAAGAAGTGTTTTTTTTTCCTTCCAAAGTCACTGCTACTCATTCTATTTTAGACGGGTCCCTGATGATAAATTTCTAAAGGCAATTTATCCCATATTTTGGGACCGGAACAAATCAAGTTTTTTTCCCCGGCTTTTAGTTTAGTTTTGGGGATTTTTAGAGGTTGTTTTTAATCGGAAGAGGAACACATACATTTTTGCGGTTCACACAATATATCATTCAATGAGCTCCGTCAGAAAAGAAGAGCGCTGTTCACGACACCCACTTTGGACAGGGATACCCTAGGACTACAGGTCGTGAACCATTTCCCTTCTTCTTTTATCTTTTGGCGTTTGTGACCCAAGCGTTGCACACACTGACGTTTTATTCTCTATCTTTCTATCCTTGTATGTCTAAAATGGAGGGTCCCGATAATCAGTTGGCGGAGCAATCGCTTCATACTCAAAGGTACCGAGATCGATCCGGGGTGCAGTCGATATTTTTTTCTTCCGACCTCCTTGTCCACCCAGCAGTGAATGGGTAGCTGAATCTGTTAGATTTGGCGGAAAGTACTTTGGGATAAACTAGCGTCCTAACCAAAGGATAACAAGCAATTGTTATTGTCCGTTTCATGATATAGAAAACCGGGATAAACTCCAGGTCCATGGGCCGAATGGCTCTGAAGGGAAAAAATGTTTAGATAAAAATGTCTAGATAACGGTAAAGCATGGATAACAAACAACAAGCTTAAATTTAACTAGGATAAAACTGAGCTGATTGTATTCAAAAAGACAGGAAAGAATATATTCATTAACCGTTTGTCCCTCGGAGAATCTATTATTAAAAATTCCAATGTCGCTCAAAACCTGGGTTTCTATTTTGACATTCACCTAGACATGCACGCACACATAACAAAGTGCTGACAGCGGTTCATAGCGCTCTCCAAATGATATGCAGAATACGAACTGTTATTGATGACGATACATGCAAAACACTCATCCATGCCCTTGTTAACAGCCGCTTGAATTATTGTAAATCTCTCCTGTACGGCCTACCAAAAACATCGCTGAACAGACTATAGTTGATGCAAAACAAAGCTGCTCGTATAGTTACAAGGACAAAGCCTTGGGACCAAATAACACCGGTCCAATAGAGAAAAATATAATACACAAAATCGCATGTTTTGCTTACATTTGCCTTCACCATACATCACCTGAATACCTTGAATGCCTTGTGAGGGAATATAGACCAACTCGATCTCTGCGATCCGTCAGTTCTTCGCTAATGGAGAAAACATCCTAAGAACAAAGTTTGCTGAGCGTGCTTTTGCTTTGCATTTTCGGCTCCAATCATATGGAATTCTTTATAGCCTAAAACCCGAATGTGAAAGTTTACGTCTTCAAACGACATTAAAAACAAATCTTTTTCATTCTGCTTTTCGTGATTCTATGTGAACTTCGAACAAGATGTGTGTGTGTGTGTGTGTGTGTGTGTGTGTGTGTGTGTTTGTGTGACTGTTGTGGTGATTTCGTAGTCGAATGAATGAACTTGTGTGATACCAAAAAACAACTGTTGTACAGCACCTCTGGGCACTATTTGTAGATACTGGCGCTATATCAAATAATAATTATAATAATTGAAAACTAAAATAAAATGAACAAAAACATTGTACAATTTTGATTTTTGTTATATTTCTTATAATATCTGATATGAATTTATAAGTCACCATAAAAAAAGATAAGGCGTAACAATAAATACATGGAATAGATACATCAAGCATAAAGCGATCACTGGGCGTTCAAAATTCAATAAGCAACAAAGAAAGGAAATAAGCACATCTAAACATAAAAGTTCTTAGGTAAAATAAGAACAAGAAAAAGAACAATCAAAATAGAACCAACGTGTACTTATTTGTTTTGGGCTCAGTCTTGTGTTGAATATACTCACAAATCAATTTATAATACTTTCCAATACAATAATGTTAAATCAAACCAATAATTATTGCTCTCTGTTACGAGACCTGCAGATAATATGTGCATGTCGAACGGGACAGATAAATGCACAATTACTTGCATGAATTATCTTTCCTTTACAAGTGTTCCGAATGGTCTCCACAACGCCCAACACATTTTCTGTATTCTAACAATGAAATTTTGGGAGAATCTCTTGCATGATAATTTATAACTTGCGACAATGTCAATTGTTTTTATACTTCTAAATATTTAGAGATTAAACCATTTATTTTAACTAATATGTTTTACAAAAACTAGCATACTCAATTAAAATATATGAAAATATAAAACAAGCAAACACACTATATTGTATTATATTTGAAGTATTGTCATAAACATACAATGCTCTATTAAAAAACATAGTCGAGATGGATTGTATAAACTTTTTGGAGATTTTCTCTCCTTTTCTTATAAATTACAGAGCTGATAGCTCAACTGGCGATAGTAAGTAGACAATACGGAGCAAAGGCTGTACAGCTGAGCCACGCTTCCTCATGAAAATATAAAACGAGCAAACATATTACATTGTATCAGGGACGGCTGGTAATATTGGGCAGGGTGGGCAAATACCAGCCTGTTTTTTTCAAGTTATAAGCTGTATTACCAGGTCCGAAATAATCTAATTTAAATTAGATAATTTTAAAAGTTAGTACTTAAACTTGATACTTCAAGCTGAAATCAATTTGTATGT
>NC_088364.1:50973037-50978037 GCF_034508935.2 Berghia stephanieae | reverse complement strand
GGAGTTGTCCAGTAAGGTCGCGGGATCAAATCCCCATCACCGCCGCGAAACATTTTTATTCTCTATTGTCTTCTGTCACTTGCCTACTCACTTCATCTCTTTCAGTTTCAGTATGTAAATCACTCACAAAAGCATTGGTCACAATCCCAAGTGCAGTTGAGTTTTTTTTTCTTCCTTTCTGACCCGTCCGTGCTACCAGTTGTTTTTGGATGGCGGGATCTCTTAGATCTTTGCAATAACTAGACGTCTGGAGTCAAATGGGTACAAAACAATAGACAATGTTCGTTTAACGCTTCCAAAACCATATACAAAATGAGTTCAAAGCGTCCCACATAATATAAAGTATCCACGATTGTCAATATTTTTAATAAAAAGATTGTGTCAATTTTTTCTGCTCCCCTGGTATATTTGTTGATGATTTACAATTATAAACAATAACAGATGAACGCCAACAAATTAAGTATGACCGAAGGCTAAATATAGATCAACAATAATATCAAGGAGGCATCGTGCTTTTTTCACATGTAAAAAAGAAAAGAGTGGGGAGAGGGGGGGGGGGGGGGGGTGAGAGACTGGGAAATAATTATCAACCCCCCCCCCCCACTTTATTTTAGCAAATAGAGCAAAAGGTCAAATGACCGAGTTTATTTCGAATGCACCATTTATTGTGAAATTGAAATTTGGAACTTATTTTGCTTATTTTTGTAACACCCATTTTTCATGTCCCTTGCTATATCGGACTTCCACTTATATATATGTGTGTGTGCGTGTGTGTGTGTGTTATATATATATATATATATATATATATATATATATATATATATATATATTTGTCGTGGATGCGTGAGTGTGTTTATGTGTTACAAGTGTTGAGAATAATGTCAAGTAGGCTCACAAAACCAAAATAGAAAAATTGTTTTTTTATCGGATATAAAAAAATCTAAAAGCCGTCCTCGGTTTAACCTGTTTTTTTTTTGGTCCTATAATCATCAAGGTCATCGTCACCACCACCACTACCACCACAACCACCACCATCATCATCATCATTATCATCATCATCATCATCGTTGTCGTCGTCGCCGCCGTCATCATCACCATCATCATCATCATCATCATCATCATCATCATCATCAACAACAACAACAACAACATCAAAACAACAACAACCAGAACAACAACAACAACAACAAGAATAACATCAACAACGTACTTCCCCTAGATATATCGGGTTCATACATGGCAGCGGCCAGGTCACTGAGGCGTAGCCAGAATGCCGGATACTTGTGTTTGGCTGTTTCCAACAGTAACACCATGTCACTGCCTTCGTGATATCTGCCACATCGAGGTAATCAAAAGAAGAAATGCAATTATAAAACAACTTCCTATTTTATAATCGACGACTGCATTAGTGCTGGATGCAAGCAACTCAAATTACACCCAGTAAAATATATTTAAAAAGTCAAGAATACTGCTGATAAAAAATAATAGATCGTATGATATAATATGACAATGATGAATAACCTCTCTTTGTAATGAACAATTAGCAATGCAATCTATTCAAGGAGCCTTTCTTTTAAAATGTCTTAAGATTCTCAATAATTTTTATACTAACCATAAATATGCGTTTGTTGTATTGTAAAGGTATAGGCGTCATAGGTTAAAATTTGTTTTATGGAGCACTATAAGACATTTTGCCTATTCGCTCTGCATGTTGGTATGAAAATTTGAAAGTTCTTATAAACAATAACCAACCAGTTAGCTTGGCCTTTTACAAAGAGGCATTCTATTTCCTGTCCCATCATTGTTTTTGTTTATTGACCTCAACTTCGCCATTCACTCATATATCTTCCTAGTGTTTCATTCATCGTGTTTTGTTGATAAAGGGAAAACCCGAAATGTCCACAGTATCTGTCTTCGTCTAATAAATGTTAAGCTTACAATTCAATACTTTTTTTTTGTGTGTGGTTTCCTAGCAGAATCATGGTAATATATCCTGGACAGACAGTTTGTGTGTGGTTTCCTAGCAGAATCATGGTAATATATCCTGGACAGACAGACTGATAAACGAGGAAGTCTTGGATCGAGCAGATATAGGACCTGATTCTTCAGAAACATAAGGGTGAGATTGACGAGTAAAAATCCTCGTTCATATAAATAGAATAGGTATTATTGAGAAATAGCTCTTGTTGGGAAGACGGGCGCGGGGGGGGGGGGGGGGGGGGCTTGAAATAATGCCATTCCGCGTGGCACCTTTATCTTTAGATGGCGTCGCTTTGGCATTCCATGACAGAATATAGATATTTTGTCAAACAAACGTCTGATGTCAAAATGTATGTAGCAATGAAGATGATATCATTTCATTTATTGTCTCTTTGTTATGATTCAATTGTGGCCCAAATCTGACATTAAAATCGTAGAAATTTATTTATTCGATGTATACCAGAATGTTAATGTTAAGATTTCTATGCTATATATTCTGCAGCATTTACCAAAAAATAAAAAAAGATATTTATGTATATTTCAATATCTTTCAAAAACATTTTTATTCAAAAATATTTTTTTTGCCTAGAATGTTTTCAAAATAAACGGTCCATTCTCCGTCTTCACGAACTTAAAGACGGTAATTCAAACTTCCGATTTCGATACATTCATAAGAGAATGTATTCTGCAAATTTCTCGAACATTAAAATATATCTACTTCAATACAATAATGAATATCAATGTACCATTACGACGTATAATCGACACATTAATTCACATACCCAGAGATGGGCAAGAAATGGCCAATTCCACGTTGCTGTATCGTTATTCGTCCAAAGTTGACAACCATCACTACATCTGACCGCGAAGTGACCATTTTGACCCAAAATCGAAGTCGTTCCAAAGTCAAGTCGTCTTCAGCTTGAATGGGATATGCCAGAGTATCATTGCAAACGGCCATACAACAATACTGGTTTAATTTAACGTTGGCGTTTTGGGGGCGAGCTGTGCCGCAGGCAAGAGATCCCAGGTGATGCCAACGGTATTCCTCTGTTAAAAGAAATTAAGATAAAAATCGTTAAATAGGAATGAAACCTTTTTTATTTGAATACAAGAATACTTTTTAAAAATTCATGTGATAGGGGGAGGGGGGGGGCACAAAAGGACATTATAGTATAATCATTTACACGGTATCAAATTGCAGCTCGCAGGGAGAGAGAGAGAGAGAGAGAGAGAGAGAGAGAGAGAGAGAGAGAGAGAGAGAGAGAGAGAGCGGGGGGGGAGGACATTTATATAGCGCAATATCCAATAAACATGCTCAAAGCTCTTTACAAGGGTCATTAATTAGCCAATAACAACACTTAACATAAAGGACTAGGCACGACGCCTATTTGGAGATATTGCAACTATTTTCGACAGAGACCCAGCTCTAAATGGCCAATTACTAATTTTAAACCCGAGTACGATGAAAGAATATGTATTATGCTATGATATGTAATATGTAATAATTAATGTTTACAGCGCTCGGAATCCACAAAGGTCTCCAATGCGTTACACATACAAAGACAATAAGTGACACAAAATGCAAATACTATTACTACTCAAAAGCCTGTCTGAACATGAATGTTTTCAAAAAGGTTCCAAAAATCACTGAGCTCGGAGGCGTATTTGACTTCTTAATCAAATTTGTTCCATGCTTTTGGGGTCCCGACTAAGACAGATTTTTCGGCTAGAGATCTCTCTCTCTAGTCAGCTGATCCTGCGTCTGACGTTCAGGGGCGGTTGATCACATTGTATTTAAGGCGGCACACATCCGAAATACAGAATCAAATTTTATTGGTCTAGTTAATTTAACTTAATTTGACCTACTTTGTATGTGTGTGTGTGTGTGTGTGTGTGTATGTGTGTGTGTGTGTGTGTGTGGAGGGGGGTATTGCAATTGTTTGCATATGTGCGTGTATTTGTGTGTGCGTGTATGTGTGTGTGTGTGTGTGTGTGTGTTAGAATATTAACGAGACGTACTCACAAAAGAGCATCAATTATCTTGGACAAAACTTGTCTGTTAACTTTCACCTGTTCATTATAACGACTCACAGACGCAGCATGTCCTGTTTCCAACTGATTTCTTATATCTACAACGTTGAAAAGTTTATATTTAACAGCATCTGTGACATGGCTATTTGATTCAGAATGTTTCTTCAGTGCCTGAGAGATGTGCGCAATATCACTGAATCCTCCTGTTGTCCGTTATAGCATACATCACCAAAAATCAAGCAATAAAAACAATGAAGCGTTTTACGGCTTTCACTGGCAGTAAGCCATTCAACATTTTAAAAATAATCATTATTAAACCGGCGCTGTCTCCTCGGTGTGTTAGAAACTAAGTTAAAATTCACTGGTTTGTGTGGACCTAAATCTTTCACCACTATTTTCTCTTGAGGGGATAAGTGTCGGAATCGATTTTCAATTAAAAAATCAACATGATTCATGATTGGTTACAAATTACAGAAATAACTTTTTAAAATAAATGATTCAAGATAAAAACAGGTAGGTTTCATAAACAATGACAACAGCGATAATACATTTTCTCTGAATACTAACGGTATGACACACAACTTTAGAATAATTGAATTTAAAAATCCACATTTAATTCCAAACGCAAAGCACTTGTTAACTTCACACACAATCAGCGACATCTTTATAATTATACTATTATTAGACAATGCACACAATACAAGTTGAGTAGGGATCGTTGGGAGTGTGCGGGGATGAAGGACTCCGTGGGGTCAGGGATTTTTATTTATAGTACCATGGGGCTCTTCTCGGTGCATACTTTGTTTACTGTTCTTTTTTATATTTAATATATATTTAAGCAAAACCAACAATGATAAAATATATATTTATTGCCATTCTCTTCATCCGTATATCATAGTGAAGCAAAGCCTCTTCTTTCAGTGATAAAACTGATATGGTTTTAATTTATCCCAAGTAGGACCTCAGGGCGTGCATCGCTAGATTGG
>NC_088364.1:50945537-50968037 GCF_034508935.2 Berghia stephanieae | reverse complement strand
AGCTAGGTTTCATAAACAATGACAATAGCGATAATACTTTTCTCTGAATACTAACGACTAACGGTATGACAGACAACTTTAGAATAATAGAATTTAAAAATCCACATTTAATTCCAAACGCAAAGCACTTGTTAACTTCACACACAATCAGCGACATCTTTATAATTATACTATTATTAGACAATGCACACAATACAAGTTGAGTAGGGATCGTTGGGAATGTGCGGGGATGAAGGACTCCGTGGGGTCAGGGATTTTTATTTATAGTACCATGGGGCTCTTCTCGGTGCATACTTTGTTTACTGTTCTTTTTTATATTTAATATATATTTAAGCAAAACAAACAATGATAAAATATATATTTATTGCCATTCTCTTCATCCGTATATCTAAGTGAAGCAAAGCCTCTTCTTTCAGTGATAAAACTGATATGGTTTTAATTTATCCCAAGTAGGACCTCAGGGCGTGCATCGCTAGATTGGCCGTCTTGGCCTAATTATTTTAGCAGTGAAAGACAATAGTTAGTTGGGGAGGGAGGGTGGAGGGAGATTGGGGAGTAGTAACTAACTTTCTTCAAGGTACAACGGAGTATAGGATAAGGACAGGACGGCCAAACGAAGACTGGCTCATATAAACAAAAAAAACTTCCCCACCACACCACACCCTCCGCTCATTGTCACCCCGCGCAGGCAACGGGGGAAAGATGAAACGTGCCGATTTGACGCTACCTTCGCGGAGCGACGCACGAGTCATCAAATATTAAATTCAAAACAAAAAGCAGTATGTGCTAAATTTTTAATTTTATCAAAATTGTAAAATTGAAGTTTTTTGTTTGGTTGACATGCTAATCTACGGAAAATATAGGGCGGCACAAAACAACTTCGCTCTATTGACCGACCGCCAGTGCCCACACCCCTAGAAAAATGACATAATGATAAAAAAGCAAAATAGATTTCCGTTTTCTACAGTCTTTTAAACTACATATATCATTTTAGATTGTGTTTTACGTGCTTCTATATTATATTTTGAGAAATTGCACTTAAATAATATTATTTCTAAGATAATAAAATATTGTTTTCCACCAAAACTTAAAGTAAATTTTTTGAATGATTTTTCTAATAATTAGACCCAAACAGCCCCTTAATAGAGTTGTCACCATGACTTCTGCTAACAAAAGAGTTGTATCCACTAACTGACAGCGAAGCCTTCGTGTAACAACATGGCCATTGCTTTTAATTGAGTTGACACCACGGTCTTATAGTAACATCTTGATACAATAACATGACTCCTGCTAACGACGAAGATGACGCCACTGACTGCCAGTGACACCTTGATAAAACATGACCCCAGCTAACAATGGAGTTTTATCCAAGGACTGACAGTGACACCTTGATACAATCACATGAGTCCTGCTAACGATGGAGTTGTATCCACTTACTGACTGCCAGTGACACCTTGATAAAACATGACCCCAGCTTACAATGGAGTTTTATCCAAGGACTGACAGTGACACCTTGATACAATCACATGAGTCCTGCTAACGATGGAGTTGTATCCACTTACTGACTGCCAGTGACACCTTGAGAAAACATGATCCCAGCTAACAATGGAGTTGTATCCACGGACTGACAGTGACACTTCGATGCAACAACATGACCCTTGCAAACAATGGAATTGTATTAGCTGACTGATACAACTTGATACAACACGGCCCTTGCAAACGATAGAGTTGATCCACTCATTGACAGTAAAACGTTGATAGTTTTTAAAAATTATGTTAGTAATGATGATCACAGATATAAGTTCTTTATAAGTTGTTTTGCTTAAATATATATTAAATATAAAAAAGAACAGTAAACAAAGTATGCACCGAGAAGAGCCCCATGGTACTATAAATAAAAATCCCTAACCCCACGGAGTCCTTCATCCCCGCACACTCCCAACGATCCCTACTCAACTTGTATTGTGTGCATTGTCTAATAATAGTATAATTATAAAGATGTCGCTGATTGTGTGTGAAGTTAACAAGTGCTTTGCGTTTGGAATTAAATGTGGATTTTTGAATTCTATTATTCTAAAGTTGTGTGTCATACCGTTCGTATTCAGAGAAAATGTATTATCGCTGTTGTCATTGTTTATGAAACATACTTGTTTTTATCTTGAATCATTTTATTTTAAAAAGTTATTTCTGTAATTTGTAACCAATCATGAATCATGTTGATTTTTTAATTGATAATCAATTCCGACACTTATCCCCTCAAGAGAAAATAGTGGTGAAAGATTTAGGTCCACACAAACCAGTGAATTAATTTAACTTAGTTTCTAACACTCCGAGGAGACAGCGCCGATTTAATAATGATTATTTTTAAAATGTTGAATGGCTTACTGCCAGTGAAAGCCGTAGAACGCTTCATTGTTTTTATTGCTTGATTTTTGGTGATGTATGCTATAACGGACAACAGGAGGATTCAGTGATATTGCGCACATCTCTCAGGCACTGAAGAAACATTCTGAATCAAATAGCCATGTCACAGATGCTGTTAAATATAAACTTTTCAACGTTGTAGATATAAGAAATCAGTTGGAAACAGGACATGCTGCGTCTGTGAGTCGTTATAATGAACAGGTGAAAGTTAACAGACAAGTTTTGTCCAAGATAATTGATGCTCTTTTGTGAGTATGTCTCGTTAATATTCTAACACACACACACACATACACGCACACACAAATACACGCACATATGCAAACAATTGCAATACCGCCCTCCACACACACACACACACATACACACACACACACATACAAAGTAGGTCAAATTAAGTTAAATTAACTAGACCAATAAAATTTGATTCTGTATTTCGGATTTGTGCCGCCTTAAATACAATGTGACCAACCGCCCCTGATTGCTCTACAATACAAATACGGTCGGTTTTTGGATGGAAGGAAAGAGTCACACATTCGGTTACAATTTGGAACAGAGACATTACGATATTTTCGTGTTACGTGGCCCCTGCGTTCATGATTAAAAAAAAAAAAATAAAAAAAAAATAAAACAAACAAAATCAAAGCTCCCTTTATTCACCCCCAAGGCATGTTCCAAGGGAAGACTGGAATAACCCATGCGCCGCAAAGTGAGCTAGGGCGAGGTGGCTTGCTCAATGTCACACGACGAGGCGGGTATTCGAACTCGGTAATTTTTGGGTACGAACCAAGGATCGTACGGCTGAGTCACTATTAATTTCTTCCTTGTTATCAAGGCAACTATCTGTAAGATAGTTTTTCGAGATCAAAAGTAATCAAACATTTCATATTTTCATTGGCTAGTTGAATGTAACGGACCTGTTCACCTCACTTCAAATAATATTTGGGTTACCGACTACTAACTACACACCATCTGTTGTGAATCATATTCTGTGTTTTTCGGTGCATATCGCACAACTTGATCGTTGGGTTGAAAAAAAAAAACAGAAAAGAAAAAATAATTTTAAATAGTCTCTATAAAACGTTATGCACAATCAATATTTAAGAGAGCGGGAAGGGGGTCAATAAAACACCTATTTACCGTATAAAAACATTCCATGTGTTCTAATTGCATGGCTTCTTTGAACAAAGCCTTGCCCTCTGCAGAAGTCAGTAAGATTCCCAGACTAAAGGCAGTTTCCAAATAATATTGAGGAATTTGATATTCAATAAATTCCCGTAGTTTGTCTTTGAAACAACCGCAACTCGTGTCGTCACAGGAATCACTGTCCTTGTTGTCTCCCTTGGTTTTGCACACGCTTTTTCCATTGGGGAAAATACATCTCGTCATGCCGAGAGCGTCCGCTCTCTCGTCAAAGTTTGTTACACTCATCAGACCTTTTGTTTTGCTAGACTGGTAAGAGAATGAAAGAATATTTTGTTAATGATATTATGGATAAGGAAAACAAAAATAGTTTAAGTTTGGTAATATTCTGCTACATTGCAGATAATCTAACATTGAACGAAACGAACAAACATTAAGATGGTGATTTTGCTTGAATATGATTTGGATCTGAAGTTAATCCCATTTTCTGAAGCGTGAAACCAATGAGACTAAACAAGAGTGGGAACTTCAGTACTTTATCGAAGTTTTGCTTCTAGTGATCTCCCTTGGGTTCTACAGGTAGAGCTCCTTTTGTTTACATTGGTTTTACTAGTAAGAAGGGCTTTCTTCAACACAATAAAACGAAATCTTCTCAGCTTTTGTTCTCTACCAAGAAAGTTAAAAACATGAGTTCTCATGATTTTTGCTCTGCAATCAATTGCACAAATGCCCGGAGCAAACCCGAGTGCAAAGGACTGTCATTTTTTCGATTTCCATTCAATGAAGAAGGAAGGTATGTGAACTGTGTTTTTAGTGTAGTTGTGGTTGTGGTGTAACCAGTCATTCCATTCATCTCTCCTTCTCTCTCTCTCTCTCTCTCTCTCTCTCTCTCTCTCTCCCTCTCTCTCTCACACACATACACACACACACATACACACACACACACACACACATACTCCATCTCACTCTCTCTCTCTTTCTCACTCCCCCTCTCTCTCTTTCTTTCTTTCTCTCTCTCTAATCTCTCTCTCTCTCTCTCTCTCTCTCTCTCTCTCTCTCTCTTTCTCTCTCAATATCTCTACTATGTATATGTGTGCGTGTCAATCAACACACTGTGGTGTGTATGAGTATGATCATGTATGTTTTGTTTTCTCTCCATTATTTTCTCCTCTATCTATATCATATCTAATCTGTCTATCATTATTATCTATCTCTACCTATAATCACTATCTACGAGTACGAGATAAGCTGCAGCTGTGAGTTAGAACAGTTTTGTGTTATTCTGGTAAACTAATTTATGCAAGTCTTGGATGGTGTACTGACATTGCTGCGACATCTATTATTTCTACAGATGTCGAAAATGGATCTAAAATAGTCGAAGAGAAGACTTAATCGGCATCTCAATGGAAAATGTAGCAAAGGCCAGATTCCTGCTTTGTGCAGACCATTTTGAACCTCAACAGTTCAATGTGCCCGATCAGAGGAAGAGACTGGTATATAATGCTGTACCAACAATTTTTAATTTGCCCAAAAATAATCAACCACGGCCTTTAACTCTAAAAAGAAAGTTGCCGTCAAGATTTGATCTGCCTGGGAAAAAAATGTGTACGGATCAACCCAGCACCAGTCATAGCGAAGCATCTGATTCTGTTTCAGATATAGAACCAAAGTTAAGGTAGCAGCTGAAGGCAGTGCAGAACAAGCTGTATAAAACAAAGCAAAAATTGACGACAATAAATGATGATAAAAAAAATAGTGTAAACAGAGAAAATGCACTTAAGTTTTTAGAACAAAACCTATCCACTGAAACTTTTGAGTTTGCGAAAACACAACTAAAAATGCAAACAATAAACAAGAATGGGCGGCGTTGGAGTCATAAGGATAAATCCATAGCACTATCATTGTTTCACTCCAGCAAGAAGTGTTATAATTTATTACAAAAACTTTTTGTTCTGCCTTCTGTTTGGACTCTTAAAAATTCAGTCAGAGCCCTAAATATTTATCCTGGTTTTTCTCATGGCATGATTGATTGTCTTGCTGAAAAAGTCAAGAGTCTCTCCTCTAATTCTACTCTTTGTTCTCTTGTATTTGATGAGATGTGTATTAAAGAATGTGTGTCTTATAATGCTGAAAGAGATGAGGTGGAAGGATTGGAGGATTTTGGTTCTCGGGGGAAATCAAGATGTGTTGCTAACCATGCAACTGTTTTCATGGCCAGAAGTATTGTTTCAAATTGGAAACAACCTATAGGATATTTTCTTTCTTCTGGTCCTATCAAGAGCTCTATTCTTTTATCTTCATTACGGCTGTGTCTGTTCAGGTTGATTGATGTTGGATTAGATGTTAAATGTGTTGTTGCTGATCAAGGATCTAACAATCGGAAAGTATTCACTGATCTCGGTGTCTCAGAGACATGTCCATATTTTATTCATGATGAAAAAAAGATTTTTGTATTTTATGACCCTCCTCATTTGTTGAAGAATATTCGGAATAATTTGAAGAAAATGGTTTTATCACAGACAAAGGAAGTGTTGAGTGGAGGCATATTGTTGATTTTTTTTCATTTAGATAGGCAAAATAATGTTCGAATGGCCCCAAAACTATCAGTTCGACATATTACCCTACCCCCGTTTGCCAGTCTGAGAGTAAAATTTGCAGCTCAGGTTATCTCACATAGTGTTGCGGCTGGTATTTCATTCATTGGTCGGTACAAGAAAGACAATAGTGCATTGGAAACCAGTAATTTTCTTGAACGTTTTGATAGACTTTTCAATACTTTTAATAGTGGAAGGAAATGTTCTAGTCGACAAATGGGCCATTCTATTTCATCTGACTCTGGTCATCTTTCCTTCCTGAAGGAAATGCTTGAGTGGCTTAAAAGCATAAAGTCTTCCCAAAACATATATTGCATTTCTGGTTGGCGACTGTCCATTAATTCTTTACTACTATTGTGGGGGGATCTAAGTTCAAAACTACAATGTCCCATATCTTTGCACCAGAAAGCTTAACCAAGATTGTATAGAAAACTTGTTCTCTAGGATCAGAGGTCATATTTCAGGAGTTGACAATCCCAGTGCCATGGAATTCAGATCTTTTTTTAGAAATGTTATGGTAGATTGCCTTTTTCTTCACTGTGAAGGCAGCAATTGCAAGGATGATGGAGATAATTTTTTGTTATCTTTCAAGAATTTTAGTGAAAGTTTAAAAAATTCCCATGAAGAAAACAAAGTACTAACAAATATCACAAATTCAAACAAAACTGCCCAAATTCTTACTATTGAACCTGAAATACAAACTGAGTTGTCAAAACAGATTAAAGTGAATGTTTTAGCTTACATAACAGGATATATAGTCAATAAACTTCATTTAAAAATATGTAAAGAATGTTTAGGCTTATTAAAGGGAGATAGAGAGCTTACAAACACTACTCAATTTTTAAACTTAAAACAAATTGATGGAAGCAAAGCTGGACTCTTTTTCCCAAGTAACCATTTGCAAATGGTGATTTTCAATTTAGAAAATAAATTCATGAGGGTTATTCAAGCAATATTACCAAGGAGCAATTTAAAAGGGATTATTTTCAATTATCTACAACCATTATCCCCTCCAATAACCAAAGGTGCCTGTAATTGTTAAGTGGAAGATATGATTATTTCCCTCTATATTAATGTCCGACTACATCATGTCTTAAAAGAATGTAATAGATCTTTTAAATAAAAAAAAAAATGGAATCAAAATAGAAAAATGATGATTGTTTATCATCAATAAGATTATCTCTTATTTTTAACCATATTTTTTTACACCGCCTGGTCTTAAAGTATACTAATTCTCATTTTTAACCGCAGTATATATTACTCGGCCTGGTCTTAAAATCTCCAAATCCTCATTTTTTTGTAAACCGTAATTTCTTACACGGTCTGGTCTTAAAATATACTAATTTTCATTTTTTTTAACGCAGTATATTACACCACCTGGTCTTAAAATCTCAAAATTCTCATTTTTAACCGCAATTTCTTACATGGTCTGATCTTGAAACCTGATATTCTTATTTTATAATCTTGTACCGTGATTTATTTGTAATACATATCAGAGGTTATATGACCGGACACTTGGTCCAATAGTCTAGAATGTACCTAAGTTCTCTATGATACCTGGCTCATATAGCCACATATATATTTTTTTCTGGCCACCTGGCCCAAATAACCTCGTCCTCATAATAATATAATAATAATAATAATAATAATAATAATAATAATAATAATAATAATAATATAATAATAATAATAATAATAATAATAATAATAATAATAATAATAATAATTACTGCTTGCCTTACTGTGCTGCCTTACAGTGCTAGCCTTAATTATGGTTTGCATTCCCATTAGAATTTGATTCTGGCATTGGAAAAGAGCTGATGATGTGGGTGAGTTGTAAGAACAAAATCTCTCTCTCTCTCTCTCTCTCTCTCTCTCTCTCTCTCTATCTCTCTCTCTCTCTCTCTCTATCTCTCTCTCTCTCTCTCTCTCTCACACACACACATGCATACATTCTTTCTTTCTCTTTCAATTGAAATTTTTCTGTACATGTACAACGCAACCACTGAACGTGCAGGGTATAGAAGAAGTAGAAAGTTAACAGTTAGTTTTGTAGTGATAAGCTTTCTTGCTTCTTTCGATTTCGGCGGTACATTTTGTTTTAATTTGGCGACATTTTGTGGCCTACGGTCGTTTGTTTTATAAACAATGTATATTTATTCATTATCATAAGTGTTGATGAAAGACTCTTGATACTAACACGCTCCAAACAAGCTTTCTAGTTCACATGTAGTTTCTATCAAATCATTGTTGTTGCTAGGTACGCTGAATGAATTCACCTGTAGAACCAAAGGGGGATTACTACGATTTCATACTACACTCTTCAAATAGGAAAAAACTCGAAGTTCTCTATCTTGTTTACTAGATTATCTTTGGTGAAACTAACTCAAAAGGTGGCGTGCCTTGGTATATCGCCGTACTTTCCTTCGCATCTATATAAGACCCAGAATCATAAACAATGGATCAGAGTTGATTGCATGTGATGCGATGCCATTTCGAAAGAGCCAGTGTCTGCCCCCCTCTTCCCGACTATACGAAGGCTACGGTTGGAGATCATCTATTACGGTGTATAGGAGTAAACCTTGCACTAAAATGATCGATATCCATTTTGAATGGCGGATTGGAGTAAAAACCTATACCAATATCTTAATGACCGTAATCCCACATTCAGTTGAATATGGGACATCAAACCCATACTTTGATTAATACTTGGAAGATATTTAAACATGACACCGTTAGTCTATTCGCGAATGGCTTCTAGAAATTTATTGTGTACTCTCTTTGTCCTAATTTGATAGCGGTGTCTGTCTATGAAAAAAATTGAGGGTTTATTACAGATCCATTATTATAGGGTCTATTCAAAGGGAATGCCAAAACACCATCATTTTTATTATCCCTTTTCATACGTATTGAATATTACAGGTCATATTATTATTATTATCATCCGTGTTTAGTTCTAATGGACGTTCACCCTTTCATTACCAACCACAGAAAAATCGTCAAATTCGTTAGGATTCGTTAGGATCTTCTTCTTTAATCAAATTTGATATGTACATCACAATACTTAAAGGACTTTTTAAATATAGCTATAAGAACTTAAGAACGCTAATGCTGTTTTGTAAAACCTGGTTTGCTGCACCAAATTATCATGTATAATATGACTTTATTGCTTTTGATTTTGAGCATCAAAAATCAATTTTTATGTTTAAAAAAATGACATTTTGGGAAATATTGTGAAAATGGCCAGTAAGGAGAATGTTAAGAGCCTGATATTATGATATACAATTGCCATTTCCATACAGCCAACGACTGTAGACAAATAATTGGCTGTTTTCGCTGGAATTTATAACTTAAACATTTAAGAATGACTAAATTTATGATCAAAACAACAATTGTCGAGCCTTCATTTACATGCCAGGAACAAACCTCTTTTAAAATGTAATATACAGTCTTGTTATCTAATTCAAAAAAATTACGTCGGATATCGGAAAAGGATTAAAAAAGCTAGACCCGGTTTACATTTGTTGTTGTTTAACCAGTTAACTGCCGATCTCTGGGAAAAAAACACGTAATAAAATTTTTAGCTCGAAACCCGTCTTTCAAATTATATCGATTGATTTAAACGACCCTCGCCTTTGGACTTTCGCCAAGTCCCAGTATTGCGATTTTTTTGTTGTTGCTAATAATACGAGTGTCGTTTAAATCGATAGATATTCGAAGGGCGAGTTTAGTGGCCATATTTTAAGTACGAGGTTTGTCAGAGTACGGCAGTTAACTGGTTTTAAAAAATATACTTTCTTTGCGCATAATATCTCTTCAGAAAAAAAGGAGTCCTTCAGAGCCATTAGGCCCATGGAGCTGGAGTTTATCCCCGTTTCTACAGTGTGAAATGAACAATGATAATTACTTACTACCCTTTGGATAGGACGCTAGTCTATCGCAAAGTACTTTCCCACATATCAAATATACCCAGCTACCCAATCACAGTTGGATGGACAGGGAGGGGAGGAGGGGGGGGGGGGGGGGTCAGAACAAATCTCGACTGCACCCGAGTTCGATCTTGGTCCCTTTGTATGTGAAGTGAATGCTCTACCAACTGAGCTATTTGCGACCTCCAGCAATAATAAAAACTATCAACGATTTTCCTCTACGTGACCCACCGCATCAAAACGGTATGATATAGGCTGATTCAGATTCTGAAAATTGAATTTAACATGAAAAACAAAACAAAACAGTTAGAATTACAAAATAATTTGAGACTTAACATTTAAACAATAATGGCAAATGATGGGAAATTATATGCCATTAGAATTCTGATGTAACACATGCATGTCTTATAAAACCCAATGATAAGAGTAATCATGCATATTTGTATGTTAGTCTAGATAATTGTAGGGTTAATATATATATATATATATATATATATATATATATATATATATATATATATATATATATATATATATATATATATATTGTATATAAGTTGAATGTTTTATTTAATCTAGTGAGCATCTCATAAGATGAGATTTTACTTTCTTTTTAAAGGGTGACTGGGAATCCACAACGCCGCTCCTAACACTGAATGGTAAAGAATTCCAAATAGCGGGAGCAGCATGAATCAATACACATCAGCATAGGTGTTTACTTTGACTCGACCCTTTCCATGCATTGGAATTATACTTCTTGTAAAGCGCTTTGAGCACATTTAGTGGATATTGCGCTATATAAAGCTCATTTCATTTTTAAAAAATTATATGTGGAGCTCAGAAGAATTTCACAATTGGCTAATTTTTTAGATCAAAAATCTATTCAAACCCTCATTTCTTCCTCGATGTTTTCTAGACTTGATTACTGTAATATGGTGATGTATTCTATTCCAAATAATGTCCTAGGCAAACTGCAGCGCATTCAAAATCAAGCGGCAAAATTAGTTTTGAAAAGGAAAAAAGTGATCATGTCACACCTTTGTTTTGGACTTTACATTGGCTCCCTGTTAGATTTAGAATTACATATAAAATTGCTGTAGTGTGCTATAATCATATTAATGAAACTACTCCTGCCTATATATCAGATTTGATTAATGTTTATACTCCCTCACGCTCTTTAAGATCCAACTCTCAATCACGATTATGCGTTCCTAAAAAAGGATCTAAGACCTATGCTGATCGTGCATTTATTCATGCTGCTCCCGCTGTCTGGAATTCTTTACCATTCAGTGTTAAGAGCGGGGTTGTGGATTCACAGTCATCTTTTAAAAAGAAATTAAAATCCCATCTTATGAGAAGCTCATAGATTAAATAAAACATCCTTTTAATAAGATATACATTTGTTACATCAAAATTCACATGGCATAATATTATAATCTGCCTTCTTCCGCCATTAATGTTAAATGTAATATGATTTTATTCAATAATTCATGTTAACATATATTTTTCGTCTCTGTATGCATATGTTTTGGTGAATGTGCGTGTCTTTGTGAGGGTGTGTGTGTGTGTGTGTGTGTGTGTGTGTGTGTGTGCGCGCGCACTTGTATAAATGGGTGTGTGTACAAAATGTTTTGATGATTTTTTATGATTTTTTATGAATGATGTTTTACAATTTTGTGAGCAAACAAGAGCTGTTTTGTCAACGGGATTGGGCGTTATACAAATAAACTTTATTATTATTATTATTATTATTATTATTATTATTATTATTATTATTATTATTATTATTATTATAGGTCATCATGTACAAACATGAATATAACAGTTTCAAAAGTGAACAAAATCCAAATTTAGAACATTTTGGGCTCAACACCCCTTTTGAGCCAGTAACAAAAACAACTAAAAAGTGAAATCTTAACTTTTTTTTTTACTGCTTTTATAATTGGCTGAAGATGGGTTTTGAGTCGAAACGTCCGCTACTGGCATTCAATTCTTTTTTAAAATTTGTTATTTTCATTTTTATATAATATTACGGATTGAGGCGATAATATAATATTTGGATTAACTGTTCAACCGACTGAGACAATGTTTCGACAATCACGCCAAAACAATCTGTACAATAATGATGATGATGGAATGGCGATGGGAAAAAAACAAACATGCTTATTAAGATTAAATGTTCGCTTAAAATCCTTATCAATTCATAAAGTGTTATTTTAAAGGCGGTATTTAACTGTCTTTGTAAGAAGAGAGCATTGGTCTGCCTGAAGTCTGAAATTGTAATTGCACACACAAGTAGCTTACATACACAGAAACAAACAGACAAACGCACGCACACACACACACACACACACACACACACACACACACACACGCACACACACTCAAAAGCAAAGAAAAAGACATTAATAAAGGTAAAAACGATCAGTGAAAAAGAAAAGAAAAAAAAAACCCAAAATCAACGGTCTATAAAAAATCGATTGTAGGCTGTGAGGGTCATGTTAGTGCTAATACAAAACAGTAGACCGGGCAGATAATAATAATAATAATAATAATAATAATAATAATAATAATAATAATAATAATAATAATAATAATAATAATAATAATAATAATAATAATAATAATAATAATAACGTTTATTTGTATAGCGCCCAATCCCGTTGACAAAACAGCTCTAGGCGCACAAAATTGTAAAACCTCATTAGAAACATTGTTGTACACACACCCATTTATACAAGCGCGCGCGCGCGCACACACACACACACATACACACACACCATCACAAAGACACACATATTCACCAAAACGTTCATATGCATACAGAGACGAAAAGTATCTGTTAACATGAATTATTGAATAAAATCATATCAGGGCATTTAACAATAATGGCAGATGGCTTGTACGAAATTGGAACGTGATTCTATATCATTATCCTTTGGAAGAATAAACGAAGTCCACTAGCAGGAAAGTGATATAAAATGAGCATATCATCATAATTTACTAAATCCAAACGATTTGGTGTAATGAGAAGAATTGCATTGAATTCGCAACCACTTTTGTATCTATATCTAATTATCATAATTTGTTCTAGATTTTATTCAAATCAGATTTTTCGAAAAGCGCACCGCCATTTCATTGATCATATTATACAGGGTCTCCCAGAATTTACACAACATTTAGATTTCTATGAAAATACATAAGAGTAGGTAACAATATAATATTAATATTGATATATAATAATATAATATTTCTTTTAATGTTTCAGATATGGGTGAAAAACTAATTATACAAGAAAGAGTTAAAGTGTTTTTATGGTGCAAAATACCGCTCTATACCTGAATTATTCAACCATATTCATCCTGAAGGAGAACAGCCACCTCGCTATACTATTGTCTGCCGTTTGCTTAAACGTTTCCAAGAAACATTTTTATTTTTTTAAAAATAAAATTTAAATTGAGCTTTATATAGGGCAATATCCACTAAATGTGCTCAAAGCACTTTACAGGGTAATTTAGTTAAGATAATTGATGCATGTATTATTGCAGAAGGTAATCTTTTAGCATCCATTATGAATATTAATAAAATTCGTACCATAAAATCACAACGAGAATTAGACCTGCTACAATACAACAAGAAGAAACAGATCGAGGACAAACAGTAATGCCTCTCAACACCGTCTCCCCCACTTTCAACCTGCAATGGAGGACCAGACTCACGCCAAAGCCTCTATCTCACCGACTTTCAACCTGCAATGGAGGACCAGACTCACGCCAAAGCCCCTATCTCACCGACTTTCAACCTGCAATGGAGGACCAGACTCACACCAAAGCCTCTATCTCACCGACTTTCAACCTGCAATGGAGGACCAGACTCACGCCAAAGCCCCTATCTCACCGACTTTCAACCTGCAATGGAGGACCAGACTCACGCCAAAGCCCCTATCTCACTAAACAATGTGTGCTCGGTTGTCAACAAATCATCAAAAACTGGACTTGTTACAAGTACGGCAACTGATAAACCCGTCAACAGTTGTGAATACAACGTCGGCGATAAATTACTGATCAAGTCAGTACCTGGCAACAATTCTAAGTGGATCAGATAGCTAGGACCATAAACCTGGTTAGAAGTAAACCAGCTAAAAACAAATATAAAGTCGACGTGCATGACATGACACCCAATAAACTGTATCACGGCAAATCCATCAAATTCAATGTTGACAAGATACCAACACATCGTAGCATCCACCAACGTCGGCTACAACACAGGGACCATAACAAACATGACTCGCCCAACATATCCAGATCAAACTCCTGTCAAAACATATGCGCTAATACGCGCCAACCGTTAACAACGGAAAACCCTATTTATCACTGGATCCCTGGACAATGACTCACAAAGTAACTAATCAGATTTAAATCTTTCACTGCTGTCGAGTGCATATCGATCTAACAGGGAATTAGTCGCCCGTAAAAACAACACAGAACAGTTATTTTTTAATAGCACAATCATTAACAATTAACTTCACTCTTCACTAATTATGCTCATCAACCTGCACAATGGACGCATAATTCCAATTGTACCGTACCCGGTAACTTGTACGTTACCGCAGTCAATAATAATAATAATAATAATAATAATAATAATAATAATAATAATAATAATAATAATAATAATAATAATAATATAATAATAATAATAATAATAATGATAATACTAATAATATATAATAATAATAATAATAATAATAATAATAATAATAATAATAATAATAATAATAATAATAATAATAATAATAATAATAATAATAATAATAATAATAGTAGGCATCCTTCCGTCTCAAGAGACGATGGTTTGCGCCCTGTATGGCTTTAGTCTCGTCAGTCTTGTTGAGAGCAACGACGGGTGTGACTCAGCAGACCAATCCTTGCATGGCACTCTCTACCGCAGTTGTTGCACACATAGTTTGACTGTGTGTTTGGTATTTGGATCTGCTGCCTCTCTTTCCTCCTTGCTCTCCTCTCCTCAAACTTCATCTTTCTCCTCTCCTCACCTCTCTTCACTCCCTCCATCACCGCATATCTCCAGCCGTTGCGGTCGTCAGCAAGCGACTCCCAGGTGTTTGAGTCGATTCCTGTCAATTTCATGTCTCGTTTGCAGACATCATAGAAGCGCAGAGCTGGACGGCCAGTTGGTCGCCGTCCAGAAGCTAGTTCACCGTACATGATGTATTTGGGTATGCGTCCATCGTCCATCCTGTGTACGTGACCAAGCCATCGCAAACGTCGCTGGCAGAGCATGAGATGCATACTGAGGGAATTCGCTCTTTCTAGCAATGCATTGTTAGTGAGTCTGTCCTGCCACCTGATGCCGAGAATTCGTCGTAGACAGCGAATGTGGAAGTTTTCCAGGCGGTTCTCCTGTCTGGCATATGTTGTCCAGGATTCACTGCCATACAGTAGGCTACTGAGTACACATGCCTGGTATACTCTGAGTTTGGTATTCAAAGTGAGTTGATTGTTGGTCCATACTCTCTTGCTCAGTTGTGCCATGACAGCGGCAGCTTTGGCGATGCGCTTGTCTAATTCTGCATCAAGTGAGAGGTTGCTGGTGATGGTTGTGCCCAGGTATGTGAAGTGATCAGTGACTTCTAGCTCCTCGTTGTCAATGTAAATTGCTGGTATAGAGGGGACATCCTGACACATTACATTTGTTTTCTTGATGCTGATCGTCAGCCCGAATTCCCTGCATGCGTGGGAAAACCGCTGGAGGTCTTCCTCGGTATGCGCGCATAGAGCTGCATCATCTGAAAATAGCATTTCCCTTATGAGGACTGTGCGAACCTTGGTCTTTGCTCTCAGCCGTGCCAGATTGAACAGCTTCCCATCACTTCTGGTGTGTAAGTGGACTCCTTCTGGGGACTCTTTGAATGCAAACTTCAGCAGTAAGGAGAAAAATATACCAAACAAAGTCGGTGCGAGGACACAGCCTTGTTTCACACCGCTGCGCATGGGGAAGGGTTCAGAGGCTCCACCGTCGTAGCTAATGGTGTCCTTCATGTCGTCGTGGAATGAGGCAATGATGCTAAGCTGCTGAGGAGGACAGCTAATCTTCTTTAGCAGCTGGAAAAGGTCCTTCCTGCTTACAAGGTCAAATGCCTTTGTCAGGTCAATAAATGCAATGTAGAGGGGCATCTGCTGTTCTCTGCATTTCTCCTGAAGTTGACGTACTGAGAAGATCATGTCCACTGTCGACCTCTTGGCTCTGAAGCCACACTGCTACTCTGGGTAGATACGTTCGGCGAGGACTTGCAGTCAAGCGAGGACAACGCGCGCAAGACTTTACCCACAATGCTCAGTAGAGAGATTCCCCTACAGTTATTACAGTCACTACGGTCTCCCTTGTTTTTGTAGAGGGTGATAATCTTGGCATCGCGCATATCCTGGGGTACCTTGCCTTCTCTCCAGCAAAGACATAGGAGTTTATGTAGTGGTTCCAAGAGGGCTGGCTTTCCACATTTGATGATTTCGGGTGGAATGCTGTCGTCACCGGGTGCTCTGCCACAGGCCAAAGCATCGATTGCTTTGCTGAGCTCCTCCATAATTGGTTCTGCGTCTAGTTCTTCCAGTACTGGCAGTTCTTCAATTGCGTCTAACGCTTTTTGGGTGACAGAGTTTTCTCTGGCGTAGAGTTCCAAGTAGTGCTCTACCCATCTTCCCATCTGCTTGTCCTTGTCTGTGATGGCTTCCCCTGTCTTGGATTTAATAGGCGCAGTTTTCTCTGTAGATTTGCCTGTCGCCTGTTTGATGCCCTCATACATGGCTCTTATGTTGCCACTGTCAGACGCTTGCTGGATGTTGTCCGACAACTGAAGCCAGTAGTTGTTGGCGCAACGTCGTGCTGTTTGCTGTGCTTTGCTGCGTGCAGCTCGCAACGCCTGCAGGTTCCTCTGACTTGGTTTTTGTTTATAGCTGACAAGTGCGCTGCGCTTGGCATCAATGACTGGCTCCATCTCAGTAATATTGGCTTCAAACCAATCATTGTTCCTGTGCTCCTTTTTGCCGTATGTCAGTACTGCAGTGCTGTAGATGGCGTTTCTAAGAGAGTTCCAGCTGTCCTGTGCGTTTTGTTCTGCTTTTCTATGAGCTGTGTTGAGATTCTTCTCAAGTTGCTAGTTGAACTCTATATTCTTTTCCCGGTAAGCTGTCTTGCTGATATTGATCCTGGGCTGACCCTTTCTCTTTGAGTGATGAAGTTTCTTTGGTGTCAGTTTCACCCTTGTGGCAACCAAAGAGTGATCTGTGTCGCAATCAGCGCTTTGATAGGACCTGGTGTTGCAAACATTGTTAAGAGAATCGCGCTTATTGATGATCATGTCCAGCTGATGCCAGCGTTTTGACCTTGGATGTCTCCATGACACCTTGTGACATGCCTTGTTCTGGAAGTAGGTGTTCGTCACGCATAGTTTGCGATAGCAGCAGAGTTCAAGAAGCCTCTGACCATTCTCATTCATCATTCCTATACCGTCGTGCCCCAAAACGGTTGGCCATGATTCTCTGTCGGCACCAACTCGCGCATTGAAGTCGCCAAGAAGGTAGATGTGCTCCACCTCTGGGATATTGTTGACAATGGCGTCTAATGACTCATAGAATTGGTCCTTTACTTCAACCGAAGCTTGCAGTGTTGGGGCGTAGACGCAAACAAGGTTCACCGAGCCCTGCATGGATGACAGGCGCAGCTTTAAAATTCTCTCTGTGCCGTCGGTTGGCGGTTCGATCATAGGGAGCGTTCACATATTACGTCATCAGCTAGGGGGGGAGGGGGGGTCTACCAAATGTTGACATGTGTTGACATGGGGGAGGGGGGGGGGGTCAGACCCAAGATGATGTCATCAAAACATAGGCAAATTAAGCCTATTTCAAAGTTTGTTCCTTTCAAAACAGCTAAAGATAAATTGCTATGATGAGTATTGCCCATCTCTCAAGAAACAAAATGGGAAAGGGGTATCACTTCTCAAAAGGCGAACTTGCCCTAAATGTTCATTGTATCACTCCTCGATCACAGCAATGAAGAAAGACCATTCACGAAAATGCGGCATACATGAAGAACAGCAAATGGGAGAAAATGATGACGATGAAGATGAAATTGATGATACTATTTATAGTACATTGCCAGAGGTCCAAGGCAGAAACATTTTTGAATCAATTAATTTTATGTTTGGAAATTGAAACAGAAATTCATTCCACTAAAAGACTAATATGCTATAAAATAATTTGCCTCCTATACTATTTTAAATTACACTTTCTGAATTTTTTTAAATAGCACCTGCACCAAGTAGCCTAATTTAAATAATGTTTGTTAGATTTTATCTTTGCAAATTTAAATTTTATGTCCCCATTGTATCGTAAAACATACATTATCAACAGTTTCTGAAATTAATAAAATGTCTGAATGTGTTTTATCAAACGTTGATAATCAATGTTTATGGTTTGAAAAACGAATAATAAATATTGTGAAATTAAAGTTATCTTTTAGTTTTTATTAAATTAGATGACGTCATCATCTGTTTTTTTTTGGGGGGGGGGGGGGGGGTCAGGTCAATGATGACAAGTGATGACTTGGGGGAGGGGGGGGGTCTAAAAAGGGCAAATTTTTGATGACGTAATATGTGAACGCTCCCATAGGAAGCAATGTATGGCGTACTGCAAATCCAACACCGTGCTCCCTCACGTCTTCTGTGCCTTTTCCTTGCCAGAAGAATGTAAAGTGTTTCTCCTTCAGGGATCCCCTCTCTGGGAGTCGCGTTTCCTGCAAGGCTGCTATGTCGATGTTCAGTCTGTTAAGTTCATGATCAATTACTGCTGTTTTTCGAGCATCGTCCATGGCCTGAAGGTCATCTGTCAGTCCTGAGCGCATAGTTCTTACATTCCAGCTTGCTAATCGAAGAGCTGGGGACTTCGTTTTCTTTTTCGTTTGCTTGCCTGGTACACAGTTTAACGATCCACTTGTCAAGCTTGCAAGCTCTAAGCTCCAGGCACCCTCTGAAGCAGGCAGATCGTGGCGGGTCAACACCTTTCTGGCTGGGGGCTGCCCAGCCTGGGGCGGGCGGTAGCTGACCAGTAGGATTACGATGATCCCTCCCACCGTCGAAGACAACCCGTAGCGTCCAACTCTACGCCAATCGAGCAAGGACTTATCACTCGTAGACTGCTGTCTTCCGTGTTGTTACTCTTCACCGGTGGAGGTGAGACTGGAGTGTCCTCTCCAGGGCGCGGCCTGGGCAAAGTATGTTGAGATCCTGGACTGCCCAGTAACCAGAACCGCCCTCTCTTCCTCCCTGGTGTGGTCCAAAGGATCGCACAGCGATACGTTTGGCATCAGTTTGGATGCAGGTTTCTGTTAGGTTTACTCCTTAGCCTTTCCTCCTCCCGAAGGTATCCACAAGGCAGTGGAGCCATACATCGATGGCTAGAGAGGGTATGAGTTATAGGGGTAGGTGAAGAAAAGTAAGGACATACAGAAGACACCACACTACAGAATGAGTGTGAGGTGGGTGGGTGAGGAGCAGAGCCTGTACCACTCACCGGTTCTGACTCCTGCACCTTAAGAGGAAGGTGTCCCACCTACTCCCTAACCCGGTTATACCGCCGGGGACTCGGTCGCGCCCATAACAAACTCAGTAGAAACAGGGAACACCACGGGAAGGTGCTGTTATGGACACAATAATGCATGAGAGGCCATATGCAATAATCTCTGTCAGACAGGATTACGCGGCAATCAATGCACCTGGAAATGAGAGGTGTTGGGTTCGAAATGCACATCAATTTCCTTTCAGCAAGCGGGACGTCCGGCTCAGACCTTGCAGCTTATTATTATTATTATTATTACAGTGGTGATCAAGAGTAAGATAAATACACTGATATTATATGATTATTACTAGTATTAGTATTACATCGATATCACGTGTTTCAACTGATTCACAATGATCATTTCTGTTATCCACGATGCTTCGGTTGTTCAATAAGCAGACTATTTTCAACAAATTTCCATTTTAAATAGTGTTAAGATAGATTGGCCAGATAAACAGCTTAGTATTGCTACTAGCCCAATCAGCCCGACACGATCTAACACATCCAGACACATCCGAGTCTTCATACACACATAGACATATACACAACACACACAGAAACAAAGTAAACCGCTACTAAACAACATACTACACACGTAAATGACACACAAATAAAATATGATTCACGGTGTGAGTCTCCTCCACTCTCGTGCACACTATAAATTAAGTCTTGCTCTTTATATTAAACTCTTCTCATTTTCTATTCTATAATTTTTAATTTAAAAAAAATGACTGACATTTGATATTGGTTGTTGTTATGTATGATAAATTACCACCAAAAACCTTTTATATATTATACACCAAAACACTAACTGCCAGGGGGAAAACAAATTTCATTTTATTTTAAAAGAGCTTTTTCGAAATGATTTTTCTAAAATTTGGACATCGCTGGTGTTGACGAGTTAGATTCACCGGCGGTCGGTCAATAGAGCGAAGTTGTTTTGTGCCGCCCTATATTTTCCGTAGATTAGCATGTCAACCAAACAAAAAACTTCAATTTTAAAATTTTGATAAAATTAAAAATTTAGCTGTTTGTTTTGAATTTAATATTTGATGACTCGTGCGTCGCTCCGCTAAGGTAACGTCAAATCGGCACGTTTCATCTTTCCCCCGTTGCCTGCGCGGGGTGACAATGAGCGGAGGGTGTGGTGTGGTGGGGAAGTTTTTTTTTTGTTTTTATGAGTATGAGCCAGTCTTCGTTTGGCCGTCCTGTCCTTACCCTATACTCTGTTGTACCTTGAAGAAAGTTAGTTACCACTCCCCAATCTCCCTCCACCCTCCCTCCCCAACTAACTATTGTCTTTCACTGCTAAAATAATTAGGCCAAGACGGCCAATCTAGCGATGCACGCCCTGAGGTCCTAGTCCTACTTGGGATAAATTAAAACCATATCAGTTTTATCACTGAAAGAAGAGGCTTTGCTTCACTATGATATACGGATGAAGAGAATGGCAATAAATATATATTTTATCATTGTTGGTTTTGCTTAAATATATATTAAATATAAAAAAGAACAGTAAACAAAGTATGCACCGAGAAGAGCCCCATGGTACTATAAATAAAAATCCCTGACCCCACGGAGTCCTTCATCCCCGCACACTCCCAACGATCCCTACTCAACTTGTATTGTGTGCATTGTCTAATAATAGTATAATTATAAAGATGTCGCTGATTGTGTGTGAAGTTAACAAGTGCTTTGCGTTTGGAATTAAATGTGGATTTTTAAATTCAATTATTCTAAAGTTGTGTGTCATACCGTTAGTATTCAGAGAAAATGTATTATCGCTGTTGTCATTGTTTATGAAACCTACCTGTTTTTATCTTGAATCATTTTATTTTAAAAAGTTATTTCTGTAATTTGTAACCAATCATGAATCATGTTGATTTTTTAATTGAAAATCGATTCCGACACTTATCCCCTCAAGAGAAAATAGTGGTGAAAGATTTAGGTCCACACAAACCAGTGAATTTTAACTTAGTTTCTAACACACCGAGGAGACAGCGCCGGTTTAATAATGATTATTTTTAAAATGTTGAATGGCTTACTGCCAGTGAAAGCCGTAAAACGCTTCATTGTTTTTATTGCTTGATTTTTGGTGATGTATGCTATAACGGACAACAGGAGGATTCAGTGATATTGCGCACATCTCTCAGGCACTGAAGAAACATTCTGAATCAAATAGCCATGTCACAGATGCTGTTAAATATAAACTTTTCAACGTTGTAGATATAAGAAATCAGTTGGAAACAGGACATGCTGCGTCTGTGAGTCGTTATAATGAACAGGTGAAAGTTACCAGACAAGTTTTGTCCAAGATAATTGATGCTCTTTTGTGAGTACGTCTCGTTAATATTCTAACACACACACACACACACACACACATACACGCACACACACATACACGCACATATGCAAACAATTGCAATACCCCCCTCCACACACACACACACACACATACACACACACACACACATACAAAGTAGGTCAAATTAAGTTAAATTAACTAGACCAATAAAATTTGATTCTGTATTTCGGATGTGTGCCGCCTTAAATACAATGTGACCAACCGCCCCTGGTTAGATTATAGTTATCCATATATATAAATAAATATAAATAAATAAATAAGAATCATTTACATACAATATATACATATTGCAGAATTATGCACTCGTTTTTTAAATCTTGTATACATAATAAATATGAATAAATGACGGGAGATAAACGAAGGGACAGGAAAGATTAGATGAATCTGTATATGAACGAATAATGATTTCAATGAATATA
>NC_088364.1:50893037-50933037 GCF_034508935.2 Berghia stephanieae | reverse complement strand
TCACCATTTAAGTATATAAATAAGTACCAGGCAAACACAAAATTCATCCAACCATGACAATCAAAATATATATATATATATATATATATATATATATATATATATATATATATATATATATATGTGTGTGTGTGTGTGTGTGTGTGTAAACCAATAAATCATCAATCAATCACAATTTAAATATATAAAATTTTACCAGATTTAAAGAATGCACTATTCTAAGAAACAACATAAACAAAAAAAAAAAAAAAAAAAAAAAAAAAAAAAAACAACAAAAAACAAAAACAAAAAAAAACAAAAATCAAAAAAAAAAAAAAAACAACCATACCATTGTGAATAAAAAACATAAACACAACCAATCAAAATGTCACCATTTATACAAAGTGAATACTCACAAAACATGGATATGATTTGATATTTATTATATCTGAGTGATTAAGAAGCTCTATGTGAATTATTTTCGAAATTGTGAGACTTTGGTTTAAAGGTTTAATATTTGGTTTATTCGTTTAGCGGGAGCGGTCTATATTCATGTTTTCGTCTAACCAGGTCATCGACCATAAACTCAGACATAATTTGTTTCAGTCCAACGATTTCTTGATAAATGTAAACACATTGCTTTTTAAGAGAATTGATGCATTACATATAGACAGTATGCGCTTGACGAAGAATCTCATAACATTGAAGTGCGGAAGTATAACGAACCAACACACAAAACTGTGTGTATCGATGAACGTTTATAGTCAGGTTAATACAGTTTAGTGAGCTTCTCACTAAACTGTCGGAACCAGACTATAAAAGTTCATGGTTACACACAATTTTGTGTGTTGGTCCGCCATACTTCCGGATGGCAATGTTATGAGCTTCTTAGCCAAGCGCATACTAATAATAGGTAAAATATTTTAAAATAGGTAAACACACAAATCTATGTGTAACCTTGAGCGTTTATGGATAGAACAAAATTGACGTCACTTTGCTCTGTATTATTTTTATTCGCCAGCCATTTTTATGAGAAGTTCTCACTAAATTGTATAAATCAGACAACACAAGTTTAAGATTGTTTACACATAGTTTTGTGTGTAGGTGCGTTATATCCGACTAGCGGATGTTATGAGTTTTTTGGCTAAACGCATAGCATCCACAGTCTGACTGACAGAATTTAGTGAGTACTAATCATAAAAATGCATGTCTTAAAACAATAACAAAGAGCTGAGTGACGTCAACTTCGTTCCTTCTATAAAAGTTGTAACCCAATGGGCCAAGCTGAGCAAAATGAACTATTATTGTGATGTTTGATATTTCGAAAACTGTGAAGCCTTTTTTGTTGGGGAGTCTGGATCATTTATCTTAATTTGATATTTTCAAAAAATAAAACGGAGCGACTCAAATGTCTTCGTCCTCGTCCTCGGGTGTTCAATGTATGTGTTGTTTGATGCAAGCGGGGGTAGCACGTCTGACCGGTAATCAGAAGGTCTGAGGCTCGATCCCCAGTCTAGTATTAAAATTATTTTTTTTTTACCTTCTTTGTCTGACACATTTCATGCACCATTGTGGAGCACATGCAAAATTTATACAGATCGTCCCTACTGAGAGGAAAATATGTTTCTGAACTAGCGATAATGAAATAATGAGCTTTTATATAGCGCAATGTCCACTAAACGTGCTCAAAGCGATTTACAGGGGGTCCCTGGCCGACAGCATCACTTAACATTTAGGGCGGGACATGACGCCTGTTAGGCGATATTACAATTTTTTCGGACAGAGACAACTCTGTTAACGGCAGGTACTCATTTTAAAACCTAATACGGTGAAAGAATGTGAGCAAAGAGCTTTTTCCAAGGACTCAACTATGCGCCGAGCGAGGCTCGAACCCAGGACCTTCCGACCCGAAAGCGAGTGTCATACCACTAGACCACATAGCCGCATAAGAGCGATGTGGAAACATTTCCTATTTCTAGTCATTATAAGCCTGAAAATCACTTTTAACCAGTTTACTGCTTTACTCTGGAAAGACACGTATTTAAAAAATTGGCCGGAAAACTCATTCCTCAAATATCGACCGATTTAAAAGACCCTCATCTTGGCAAAAACTCTCGAAGCTGCGATCTCGGCATCTATTTTTTTTAATACGGACCTTACAAAAATGTGACTGAAAGAAATTTTTCTTCATATCCGTGTTACCAAAAAAAAAAACCCGGTACATTTTAAACTGGGTCTTAAACTGTCGAACAATGTTTATGATCTGGAAAGCCGCTATTTGCGGCTGGCTGACAAGCATTGAACATCGCGAACACACTCACACACACACACACACACACACACACACACACACGCACGCACACACAAACACGTACACACGCATTCATAGATTTTCCTACACCTGATAGCACGGAATGGTTGACCTTATTTATTTGATCTTAGTTGGTCTTATCTGAGTCATATAATGTCTTGCTACTTATTTCCCGTTTTAACTACTGGAGGAAATGAGTACATATTATTTTAGTGTGCGTGCGTATATTATTGTGTGTGTGTGCTTGTGTGTGTGCGTGTGTGTGTATGATGGAGCAGGGGAGATTGCTCTAAATATTGACAGTGCGCTGAACTAGAATGGATAACACAGCATCTTCGACGGGTAACAGCTTTGTTGACTATTTGAATAGGCCTAGTCTATCTGAAGATCTCCGTTGATATTGACAGCTGTGATCTCTATGCAATGGCTAGGTTGAAAAAAAAAATTAATGAATTTTGATCATTGCTTTCACACACCATAAACATAAATGAAAAGAAAAGAAGTTGGGCTTTTATATAGAGCAAAATCCACTAAACGTGCTCAACGCGCTTTACAAGGGATCCCTGAACAACAGCAACACTAAACATGTTGAACGAGACATGACGCATGTAGGGCAATATTACAATTTTTCCGATACAGACAACGCTGTTAACGACCAGGTACTCATTTTACACCTGAGTACGGTAAGAGAATGTCCCCGAGCAAGGCTCAAACCCAGGACCTTCCTAACCGAAAGCGAGTGTCATACCAGAAGACCAAATAGCCGCACAAAGACACCGTATTTTGCCATGGATCATCAATTTACACAGTTAAGTCACTCGTTGAAGCGATGAACCGGAATTCCAGAATAGTAAACAACTATAAGACCACAGGACATGTATAAAACAAGATTGGCTAAACTGAGTAAACCGATGATTCATGACAAAATACGGTATCCTAGTATTTCTTTCTAAAGGAGATAAGAATTGAAGTGAGGATTATTTTGTGGTCATTGATATTATCAACAATACACTTTTATTTACAACTTTCAATTTTTATAGGTTCATTAGATTTGTTTTCTACAATGTGCGTACGAAGTTTAAATTGTGTTTTGAAACTGTCTGCTGCCTTCTGACGAAGGTCAAGGGTCAAATCATTGTTTGGTTGAATGTTATCTTTTTTTCACTGGCTAACAAAAACACAACAACCCCCCCCCCCCCCAAAAAAAAAAAACCCAAAAAACCCCCAAAACAAACAAACATTAAAAACAAAACAAAACAAAGCAAAACAACAAAAACAAACAATCAAAAAACAAATAACCAAAAAAAAAAAAAAAGACCCCCAAAAAACAAAACAAAAAAATAAAAAAAAATAACAAAAAAAATGTCCTGAGCATATATAGTGAAATATCCACTAACGTTCTCAAAATGCTTTTCAAGGGGTCCTTAGCGAACAGCAACACTTAACATATAGGAAGAGAGAAGTATATAGCCTATTAGGCGATATCAATTTTTGCCGATCGAGACAACACTGTTAATGGCCAGGTGCTCATTTTACACATGAGTACGGTGAGAGAATGTGAGTAAAAAGCCTTTAACTTCAGGTCCGAAGGAGAATGTCATACCACTCGACTACGACATACCCTCAGTAAAACAATAAGCTTATCCAAGTTTACAATTTTTTTGGCTATAGATAGAGGGAAGTTGACGTCACTCATGTCTTTATCCTTGTTTTCAGCCAGCCATTTTTGTGAGTAGTTCTCACTTAACCGTCTTAATCAGACTATAAACATTCAAAGTTACACACAGTTTTGTACGTTATTTCCGGCTGGCGAATGTTGTGAGCAATTTGGTTAAGCGCAAAAAATCAATAAGTTCAATTATTAACATCTAAACCACCGAGACATAATACTGGTTCGTGGCGATGGGTCACTTTAATTTACGTGACTTGCAACAACACACATGCAATTTATGGTAGTTTGAATGTGTACTTAGTTTAAATAAGTATGGGCCTCATAATGTGTTATTCAAACAATACTTCGTCCGTCAGCAGATAAAAAAAAACCACATTGGGTGTCGATATAAAATAGCACAATCAAAAGTCACGTAACAATGACATCTTTCTACTTTTTAAAGATTAGAATGGGTTTTTATTATGTGAGGCTATCTGAGGTTTGAGATTCAACGCTCAGCCCGGATCTGCACCCCGCAGCTCGCGCTACCAAGAAACTACAGAAGCCATCCCCATTTTGAAGCTTAAGAAAAAAACAACTTGAGCCTCTGTAAAGCGCATTATCCACTAAACGTGCTCAAAACTTTACCAGGGATCCATAGCCATTAACAACATCTATCATATAGAGCAAGACGATATTTAGGCGATATTACCATTTTTCGGACAGAGGCAATGCTGTTGACGGTCAGGTATTCATTTTACTCCTGAGTACGGTGTTGAGCGAGTATGAGTAGAGCGACTTTTCCAGGGACTCAATTATGTGCCGCATAGAAGGGGACTCGAATCCAGGACCTTTCGATCCGAAGGCGAGTGTCATACTTCTAGACCACATAGCCGCACAAAGCGTATGAATCTGTGAATGGACTCTTATAACAATAATAATAATATGATAATTATATGAAATATGAAGACAGTTGTGGAGAGATGTAGGATGTCCTTATTGACTCGGTCACTTTGGAAAAAGAAGAAGCCGGCAGCACAAAATTCTGCTGAACGTATAATCTGTGAACTAATAATAATAATAATAATAATACTGCACACTTATATAGCGCGAACATCTCATGCAATAACAGCTCTAGGCGCTTTAGAAAAATAAAATATATATCATTCATTAAACAATGAAATGACTACAGCTATTAGATACAGTCATATTCAATAATTAAAACGTTATCAACAAAGATTATATATATATATATATATATATATATATATATTATATATATATATATATATATATATACTATATATATATATATATATATATATATATATATATATATTATATATATATATATTATATATATATATGTGTGTGTGTGTTTTAATCAAGCAAAGAAATGATTTCTAAAGTAACATGTCTTTAGCCTGCTTTTCAATGCCTCCTGGGATTTTTTGTCTCTAATTTCAAATGGTAATTTATTCCAAATGGAGGGGAGACCAGATGATGGAGAAGCTCTTTTACCAGCATTTATTTTGTTCTGGGGAGTGCGTAACAAGAGCACATCTGAGGTTGATCGTAAGTTTCGAAGAAGGGGTTTCAATTAATAAGTTCATAAAGGTAATTTGGAGCAGATCCATGGGGGTACTTAAAAACCAATGTTGCTACTTTGTAGTCAATCCTATAAACTATGGACAGCCAGTGCAGCTCTAAAAGAAGAGGGGTCGCTTCATGCGTCTTCCTTTTCCCTAACACTAATCTAGCTGCATTGTTCTGGATGACATTAGGGCCGAGCCTCAAACAACTTCGAGATAACCATTGGGCAAAGAGAAGGGCCTTCAATTAACACCATTCAGGGCGATATTAGGGAAATATAATTTTATTAACATATGAAAGCCAATAATGAAAGACGCAATATTTCCCTCTCATTTAATTTCTCTCATTATTTCACGCAATTAAAGTTATCAAAGACAAAGATATGAAAAAGTGTGTATGAAACAGTGCCAGACAAAACAAGAAAGAAAGTTACAAGAAAAGAAAACAAAAATCAGTCTTCCTCGACTGGGGATAGAACCTCAGACCTCCTGATTACCGGTAATCAGGAGGTCAAGATTTGATCCCCACTCGAGGAAGACTGATTTTTTGGGATGTTTTTTCTTGTAGGAACTATTTTTCTTTCTTGCTTTGGCACTATTTCACACACACTTTTTCACATCTTTGTCTTACACCGATGCCTTCTCCACAAATTCTCAAATGTTCGAATAACCGAACACTATTATAAGATGGTTTCAACATTGTTGTGGTGGAGAATGTGTTGCGTGAGTTTGAGAGAATTTCCATTACAACAATGAGACAGACAATTACAATTTGGATTATCAGACGTGTAAATGAGTACACGTCGGTTTAAGCCCTAAACATTTATAATAAAGGATGAGACACATTGTGCGGCCATTGCTTTACTTACAGCATAGTTTCCTTATTCCAACTGAATCAGCTACTTTCATAAAACGCGTGTGCTTGGTCAATATTGAAAGAATTATCGTATCACACGCAGTAACAACAAATTTAAAAAAAAACGAAAATGTGTCGAGAAGGCAGCAAGGATACAAAATGATGAATTTTGAAACCATATCTGGAGCATTGTCTATAATATGATTGAAGTGAATCAGAAACATGTGTCGTCTATCGTACTTGAAAAGTTTCAAAGGTCCATATTTATGATCGATATGATATCTTGGTGGTTTATCCCTATTCGTCCTTAAGGTCGAATAGCATCAACCGCCATTGCCGTCCGTAAGGACAAATAATGTTGCTTGCACTATTCGTACTTCACACTACAGCTGGGCACTATTCCGTTTCTGTTTGTACTGAGCTAGATTCGATTCTACGTAATTACATGATATATCCGTATCGTCTTAAATTTTTTTGTTAGTGAGTCAAATAATCAGTTGAGTGTATATATATATATATATATATATATATATATATATATATATATATATATATATATATATATATACATGTGTGTGTGTGTGTGTGTGTGTGTGTGTGCGTGTATGTGTTAGTTTCGTGTATGTGTGTTTGGGGGGGGGGGTTGTTTTTTTGTTTTCTGTGTTGTTTTTTTTTTTTTTTTTGTTCTGGGATATGATTTTTTTTCCCAGAATGGTGATCGTTTCCTTATTAGGAACTATTTTCGTGTTCTCCTTTTGGCAAGTATCCCATTCAAATGCCTGCTCGAAAGTTTGGGTTGGTTGGGCACAGAGGAAGATTCGTCAGGTATTCTTTTCTTTTTTCCTTTTCTTTCTTTTTTGGGGAGTGGGGGGTAGGGGGGGGGGGGGCTTGATTTTTAAATTTTTTTCTTCTTCTTCTTTAAAAAAAGGGTTTTTTTTGTTGTGTATGTGTGTGTGTGGCGGGGGGGGGGGGGGGGGGGTTGCCTTAATTACATTTTTTCTATCTATGATAGTGGTTTAACACTCAATAACTATTTGTTTTAAATGACTAGTATTAAAACTGTCAAAAATATTATACTAGTCATAGTAATATAAGCAGCCCAAAAACATCTCTTAAGAAGCAATTTTTTAAAAATATTATAATCTTGATTATTCAGTGAGGGCCATCAATATTGGCTTGAATTTAGCCAACATTTTTCATTTATTTGAACAATGTCGATACATGTCCTTTAACTTCAGAAAATTTTGTTATAAGTTGTACCGTCTTGAGAAGACGAGCTGTATAACAGAATTGTAGATTTAATTCACGGAGAATTCAATGCGTTAGTGGCAGTGAACTAGGTAATGGTATAGACGGTATGGAATTTGGCGGCTTTACAACACGCAAATTAATTCCAAAGCCGAAAGCACAACGTTGCATTTAATCTAATCTACATATACGATGTCAAATATATTAAAGATTAATAAAGGACACTAATACCAAGTCCTCAATATTTTCAGTACTTCATTCGTTAGCTAATACTATTAAGTATTTGGTATCCACTTTTGCCCTGACGAGAATGTCAACGGGCTGGGCTTTAAAATGTCTACGGGTTGAAACTGGGTGAAATAGGATGATACAGAACATAAAAGCCCAGTTCGGCCTAAGAACAATAATTTGCCTATGTTCTTAAACTCAGAACAAGGGGTAATGTTGTCAGGGGTGTTGGGGTTGTTGTTTTGATCTGGGTAGGGGTCTAATAAGGCTGATAAAGGTACGATTACCGGCCAAAAACAAATTCCTAACTTTAGTTTTAAATTAAAAAATAAAAAGATGGAAATATATACATAAAAAGCTTGATATATTTTAAACAATGGTTACAAGAAAAATAAATCCACGATTTGTATCAATAATTCTGTACTCAAAAAACTTTGTATGCAAATTTTGTATTCCAGATGTGTAATTTGGCTTATCACCATTCAAGGTGGTATTTCAATAGATATTTTTACAACTAACGTGTGTCTATGTACGCAGTGATACAGACATGCCAAGCATTCGACTTATTGTGTTATAGTGGAAAAAAAAGAATACCATTTCGAAAGGGGTTTGTGCTGCATTGTAGGTTAACAAAGCATCCACAAACACGCAGGTCTGACATCCGAACCCACTTATGGGCCTAGTTTACCATTGTTGTATAATGCGTCATTTTTTTGAGATTTCCATTATAGCACTGAGCCCATAAGGAAATGGTTATCAGACCTGAAATTAAGTAACGTCGATCCACATCAATTTTAAAACCATCATCATCCAGAAATATTAGATTTGTTTTGAGTTTATATGATTTATTGAGGAGAATGGCGACCATATTTTATGTTGCGAATGCCAACAATTTATATTTTTGACCAGTTTAACATTAAATTCGACTTTTAAGCATGTGGTTCGTTCTGACATAATACCATTTTGAGACGATGGGTTACAAAAATAAAAAACGGCCTTTCCGTCAATTGCCTTGTGCGTATTGCACGCCTACCTCATTTGCATAAGCACTGAAGGTCGGCTAGACACATTTTAAGAATACGACCTGAAGGACGAATAGATACTCCGATATAATAATATGTTCTGGATGTTTTTTATACATGTACTGGATAGCAAAGAATATAATTTTCCATGTCATAAATCATGCTATCAGAAGAACAATCATCGACACAGATAAGTGTAGGAAATAGCTGAAAATTAAAAAAAACAACAACAAAAATATAAAAATAAAACAAACAAAAGTAACGACCCCCCCCCCCCCAACCCCCCCCCCCCCCCCAAACAAACAGCAAAAAAAAAACAAAAAACAAACAACCCCCCCCCCAAAAAAAAAAGAAAAAAAAACAAAAAAAAAAACAAAACAAAAACAGCATCCACTTCACATGCTCAAAGCGCTTTAAAGGGGGTTTCTAGCCAACAGCAATACTGAACACGTAGGACGAGACATCGCCTGTTAGGCGATAGCACTTTCTGTTATGAAAACTACTCACTATTATGGTCTCCCTCTTGCTATGTGTTGTGTGTGTGTGTGTGTGTGTATGTGTGCGTATGTTTCGAGGTCAAATGGCTGAATGTCCAGTGCGTGACTTGAGTGTGCAGTGGATGAGAGAGAAAGAGAGAGAGAGAGAGAGAGAGAGAGAGAGAGAGAGAGAGAGAGAGAGAGAGAGAGAGAGAACAAGTAGTATGGCGGCTTGTGGAAGCAAAATTATACTTTATTCTGGATTAAAGTTTGTTCTTTATTGTAGATCAAAGATCGAGTTGTTTGTAATAATTCCTAATCTTCAACATTGGTGCCGAAACCCGGGATCGAATCAGGGGCCTTTAGATGACATGTAGGCTAACCTCAGTTTATATATGCTTCAATGTTGGGAGAAGGTTGTGAAATCTATTCACTATTATGGTCTCCCGCTTCTTACTTGTTGTGTGTGTCGAGGTCGCATAGAGATAGAGATAGATAGATAGATAGATAGATAGATAGAGATAGAGACAGAGAGAGAGAGAGAGAGAGAGAGAGAGAGAGAGAGAGAGAGAGAGAGAGAGAGAGAGAGAGAGAGAGAGAGAGAGGGGGGTTTTATTCTGGATTACAGTTTGTTCTTTATTGTATATTAAAGAGCAATATGTTTGTGATAATTCCTAATCTTCAACACTTTCTTTTCGAGAGAGACAACCCTTTTAACGATCAGGAACTCATTTTACATCAAAGTACGGCGAGAAAATGTGAGTAAAGAGCCTTTTCCGAGAACTCATCTATGCACCGCTCAGGGCGGGACTCGAATCCTGGACTTTCCACACGACCACACAACCGGACATGCTTTTAAAAAAGATTGATGTGAAGTTGGATTATTTTGTAAAAGAAATTTAAGTCAGATGAAGATATGTACCGTCTTCTTCTTTCACCGTTTACCTTAAATCTAAATCATATATCAAGAAGCAAATCAATTTTTTCTGCGAGTAAGTCTGGAAATTGGATGCCATTTTTTAAAAATAAAGCCGAAACAAAAAAAAAAAAACAAAACAGAAAGAATATCCAAACCAACCAACAAGAATTTAAAAGAAGTTAAAACCAGATGGAAAAATCAAAGGTTATATCTTTATCTTTTAAATTCATTTGGTCATTTAAATCCACATTGAACGTGTGTCGCCATCTTAATCTTTTGTTATATTGAAGGAACATTTTCCTGACAAAACGCAAGTGTACAGGAGCTCTAATGCCTCGTTTAAAATGACATAGTTTCTTATCCTTATTTGGTTTATCATCTTGTAAATCTGACCCACTCTGTCAAAGCTCATAAGTAAATTAAATGAACAATAATGAAAATAACAGCTTCGTTAACTCCGTAAACTGCCATAAAGTATCATTTTTGCAATAAATATTTTACTTCTCATAGTATTAATCGATATATAAATGATCCCCTAGTTAATTCTTAATTACGAGAATTCTTCATTTGTCTCTGATTTAAACTTTTAAACACGTTTATGGCCATCTCTATCCATCGTTATATGAAGAAAGATTTTCCTGACAAATAAATGTACGTGTACGGCCGCTGTCAAGTCCTCGTTTGGGAAATGACACAGTTTCTTATCTTTCTTTGGTTCAGTATCCATTAAATTTGACCCACTTTCTCAGACTTTAAAAGGTAATGAACAACAGGAGAAAAAAAAAAGAACAAAATACCAAACACGGAATGTTTCGCGCTCAAGGTTCTTCTTCAGTCAATAGCAAAAAAAAACAAAAACAAAACTAAAAAAAACAAACTAACAATAAAGAAAAAAAAAACAAAAAAAAAAACCCAAACAAAACAAGAACAGTAATAGATCACTAAAAATCCAGACATTCATTATTTACATTTCGAGATCGTACAAGCCGACGAAACGTGCTTAACACTTTTTGTCCTATATCTGGGCTTTAATTTCAAGATCGTACAAGCCGACAAGACGTGAAAAATACTTTTCTGTCGTATATCTGGACTTTAATTTCGAGATCGGACAAGACGACAAGACGTGCTAAATACTTTTATGTCGTATATCTGGATTTTTAAACTGTTTTAATTGTTTTTATTATTGGTCGAAGAAGAGTTTTGAGTCCGAAACACTCCGTGTTTAGTATTTTGTTCTCTTTCAAACTGTCAAATTCATTTGTGTTCATTATTTATACAGTCCTCTGCTTCTAGCAGCTTAGTATCACCCTGTCAAACTATTATCACGTCGGGGTGATAACCATGCTAAAATTAGGGAACAAAAGTGTGATGTAAAAAACTGGTTCCGATCTCATTGGAAGTTTAAAACCTCTTATCCGGAGGACTGGATACATACCCTGCGTAATTATTTTGATCTTCTGGTTTCAGAGAGATGGTATCATATTTTCTAGTCTAAATCTGCTGGTCGTCAATAAAGATCATCTATCCTCGCTATTTTACGCCCCGTAATCCGAATAATCTGCCTGTACAGGCTGCTACTTAAAATATGTATGCCAACTTATGATTCAAAATGTAACCGATTCATTATTAGTTCTTCGATGGGCTGGTTACATACACACTTCCAAGCATTTTGGAACCGGAGAAGTAGAGGGTTTGACGTCACGGCTTTTTTGACCTTTTGGATTTATAATCTAAAATATAAGACAGATTAAGTAGATGTGTTTAGTTAAGCAGAATAACTACAGATGCATGATGTGGAAAAACCTTCAATTCATAATTTCTAATTATTTTAACTTTTAATTCACTACCTTTTCATCTTGCCCACCCCGACTTATCAAAACATTGAGGCTGTAGGTCACAAATTTGTGCGTCCCTGAGATAATCAGTCGTATGGTGAGAATTTTTGTTTTTGCGTTTTTTGAAAGCCCAATGTCTCCTGAGCATTTTAATTTTTATTTGAAGCAAATGGGGTGATTTTTCATGAAGTTATGGTCATATGCATGGGCCAGGGTGTGAAACACTAATTTTGAGAAAATGGATTCCAAAGTTGACAAGAGTTGATACTAAGTATAGAATAATTAGTCTATCTTAATAAAAAAAATCAAAATGAAATATTTAGGAGTAGAATTCAATTACAATTAAAATATTTCATCAATATGTAGGAAAATGTTTGATTTAACGATTTTTGATGAGAACCAAGGACACCTGGTATAGGTGTCCTTGATGAGAACTTATTTTCCATAAAAATTGACTAAAATTGTTAATAGCTTTTCACCATGCGACTGATTATCTCAGGACGCCCACAATAATTTTAGCCGACGCGCAATTAGGTTTTCTATTTTAAAAAAGAATATATTAAGTGGCGCCAGTATTAGAATTATCTTGTAGATAAGAAAATATTCTCCAACGCAGAGGTTTGCTTGAGTTATAATATTGTCTTTACTGGCTGGAGTAGTTCCTATTCTTCCGATATGGCATTACAAAAGAATTCATATATTATTGTTATTCAGATCGCATTAGTTGCCATAAGTTGTACAGGTGAGTTAAATATTGTGTTTAGTTTTGCTGTTATAAAAATTTATAAGAATATTGGGTAATGTAAATGTTGCTGCTCGAAGCTCGAAGAAATAAATAACAATTGAATGTAAGCTTCAACAACGCCACTACCACATTATCTCATTCATCTGTAGTGTTTCATTCATCCTGTTTGTTGATAAAGGGGAAACCCGAAACGTCCATTTTATCTGTTTCCGTAATTAAATTGAAGCTTACATTCAATTCCACATTGTTAAAACTTTATAGAGCGCCGATTTTCACTTTCCGTGTCCAATGCCGCTTTACAAGACATATCTAGATTGACACGAGGATTTCAGGAAAAGTAAATTTTACAATTTTAAGAAAATTAAATGTTATAGTTGTAGATGATCTATCAGATTATGCTGATACCACAGGACTATGACAAAAAATCCTAGAGCATTTATATAGCGCAATATCCACTAAACGTGCTCAAAGCGCTTTACCTTGGGTCCCTAGCCAACAGCAACACTTAACATGCATGACGAGACATGATGCCTGTTTGGCTATATTACAAATTTTCTGACAAAGACAATCCTGTTAACGGCCAGGAACTCATTTTATACCTGAGTACGGTGAAAGAATGTGAGTAAAGAGCCTTTTCCAAGAACTCAACTATGCGCCCTCTAGACCTACCAAACCGAAGGCGAGAGTCATACACTACCACAGAGCCGCACAAGAATGTGATGTTGAAATATTAAGTTAACCAAAAATATTCTATCCTCAGTCTAGACTTGACACACTCAATATAGAATGAGAATGAGAACCTCAGGTTAAGGCAGAGAGAGAATTCCAGATTAATGATGCTACAAAGCAGAATGATCAATCAAATTTCATTCAAATCAATATTTAATCAGTGATGTTATCCCAAGTATTTTCATGTACTATATCATGCAATATCTATGTAATCTCAGGCCAATAATAGGCGTACAAAAATTCGTATTTCTAAAATAATTTATTCTTGTACGGCCCTAAGAGAGAAAAGCTGAATTTATAAGTTTTAGATTTTTTAAAAATGTATTATTCTATTTTGGGATGCCGGTGATTTGGTGGAATTAATTCATAAAATAGCGTAGTAACTTTGGAGACTTTCACATATTTCTTTTTTCTTTAAAAAAATATACTTTTCGTTTTGATAATTCTCTACGAATCACCACCACCATCATGATCATCACCATTATTTTCTACTCCTGCTACTACTACTACTGCTAATACCACTACTACTATTACTACTACTACTATTACTACTACTACTACTATTACTACTACTACTACTACTACTACTACTACTACTACTACTACTACTACTACTACTACTACTACTACTGTTACCACTACTACAACAACAACAACAACAAATGCTACTACTACCACTATTACTGCTGCTACTACTACTACTACTACTACTACTACTACTACTACTACTACTGCTACTACTACTACTACTACTACTACTACTACTACTACTACTACTACTACTACTACTACTACTACTACTACTACTACAACACTGCTATTACCACCGCCACCACTCCCACTACTACTACTACTACTACTACTACTACTACTACTACTACTACTACTACTACTACTACTACTACTATTACAACAACAATTACTACTACTGCTACTACTACAACAACAACTACAACTACTACTACTACTACTACTACTACTACTACTACTACTACTACTACTACTACTACCACCACTACCTGAGAATAATTGTTGTGAGGTGAAAATAAAATGTTTAAATGACATCAGGTTATTATGTTTTATTTTGAACTCATTATTCCAGCCTCTCTCATCGAGAAATGTTCGGAACGCAAAGTTAATGACTGCATCATAAACAACAAAAACACCAACAATTGCGTGTAAGTATGAGATGTTAATATGTTTAATTCAGGACAATTGCATCGTATCATGATCATTTTGGATTATATATATATATATATATATATTATATATATATATATATATATATATATATATATATATATATATATTACCAAAAACTGTTATAAACACTTTAAGTGCGCATTGACAAATAACTTAGATCAAATGAATAATCTATAGATAATGCCTTAACTTTTCAATATACTACTTGTGTTACTAATGATCTTTTAAAGTATCATCATCATCATCATCATCATCATCATCATCATCATCATCATCATCATCATCATCATCATCATTATCATCATCATCGTGGTCATCATCATCATCATCATCATCATCATCATCATCATCATCATCATCATCATCATAATAATAATAATGATAATAATAATAATAATAATAATAATAATAATAATAATAATAATAATAACAATAATAATAATAATAATAATAATAATAATAATAATAATAATAATAATATAATAATAATAATGATAATAATAATAATATAATATATAATAATAATAATAATAATAATATAATAATAATAATAATAATAATAATAACAATAATAATAATAATGATGATGATTGTCACAGTAAAGGTTGTTCACAATTATCTTATTAAATTTTATTTTATTAAGAACTGAATTCATCTCACTCCAGTTATATTTCAGTAGGCTTAGATAAACTTTACCTTCTAATATTAGATCGTCTTTCCTTTTATAGCCTTCCCTCGAATTAATTTCTAATTAGTGAATACTTTTCGTTCTACATTCTGTCACGTAGCCACTTATTATAAAAGCTGATAGGTCTAACATTCGACACTCACTTTCTCTCCACAATCTATGCCGGACGGCCAGTCGCTCTATTCCTTCTATATACTGTAAGATTTTTATCTTTTGGGACTTTGTAGATATTATATCTACACCATTAAGACGCCGGAGCTTTTAACTTTGATTGTATAATCTTCAAGGATCAAACCGAGCCCGCTGTCAAAGGATTACATATTAACCCATTACCAATTGCCTGGAAGTGGAATTTTACGAGTCCGACCCTGTTATCAGAGGAATAGATCATCCAAGCCATCAACTGCCTGGAAACGTAAACTTACGAACCTGACATATTATCATAAGTTACGTAAAATATTCATATCTCTATTTGTAACTGCCACGATCACTGTTTATCTCTTTTAATTAAATTTCATCATTATTTTTATTTCATTGTAAACAAATCGTTAATTGTTTTTCATTTATAGTAACTAGTAAATTCTGGGGCCTCATTCTACATATATCTTTATGCATAGTCGAGTAGCTCTTTACTCACTTGAGACCATGACATTTTGGAGGGGACACATATAAAGAATTGAATTTATTTAGTTACTTATATCTATTTCATCTAACTTTAAAGTTTAAATTGTAAAACTCTTAATTGCCCCACTTGATCATATTTTAATTGAACTCCCTATTTACAGGATTAATTTTTTTTTCTTTTTCATTTCTTCATTTAAATGGAATAGCAATTTATCCATTCATTCTTTCATTCAAATTGAATAGCATTTTATTGAATCATTCATTCATTCATTGTTCATTCATTTATTTATTCATTCATTCATTCATTCATTCATTCATTCATTCATCCATTCATTCGTTTATTCACTCATTTATCCAATCATTCATACATTTATTCCTCCCTTCATTCTTTCATTCATACATTATCCATTCATTCATTCATCTATTCACTCAGTTTTTCATTCATTCATTCATTCCTTGTCCACTTTGTTATTATATCACATATTTCATTTTGTTGTTTGATTCATTCATGAATTGTTTTCAATATGTTTACATTCCATAACGATTCATTCACCTATCATCCATTCACTCAGTGTTGTGAACACATTTTGTAACTATTGTAAATCTTACGATATTTTATTGTTTTGTATTTCAGACATCACTGTTAAACACTCTTAATGCCTAATTACAATTGTTGAATAACCATTGAACAATAGAGAGGTCCCAGCCACGAACTGAGTTAGTAAATATATCCTTCATAATTCTCTTTTACATGAGTTGGGCATCACATAGTAAGTATAGACATCGTGATTTGTTTTGCATAGTGATTTGTTTTAAATGCATTTTTGGCATATTACTGTTACCGAAAACCACTTATATATTATGTTCTGAAAAGTGAGTCTTTAAAAACTAAATAATAATAAAAGGAGTCTACTAGCCGTCGTGTTATATTTAGTGATAGATAACTTGGGATTATTTTGGCATCCTATTATTGTTATCACACTCTAGTATATTAGCGTCATTGCGAATAATTGTACACAAACTAACGACGAGTCACACACATTGGTGATACATTTTTCGTAGTAACATAGTTTAGAGTACACGCGATTGACACATTGTTATTGACACAAGTCATTATCACTCCGCATTGTATTGACACATTGCTTTATAAGATATAACGATAAAAGGCATCAAATTCAACATACATAATAAGTTGAAATAAGAGAGAGAGATTTCTAAAAATAGAACAGTTCATTCCAGTAAGTGTAAATAAATAAAACAGTCAGTAACAGTATCCTGTCAACAGGGGCGGTTGGTCACATTGTATTTAAGGCGGCACAAATCCGAAATACAGAATCAAATTTTATTGGTCTAGTTAATTTAACTTAATTTGACCTACTTTGTATGTGTGTGTGTGTGGGTGTGTATGTGTGTGTGTGTGTGTGTGTGTGTGTGTGTGGAGGGGGTATTGCAATTGTTTGAATATGTGCGTGTATTTGTGTGTGCGTGTATGTGTGTGTGTTAGAATATTAAGAGACGTACTCACAAAAGAACATCAATTATCTTGGACAAAACTTGTCTGTTAACTTTCACCTGTTCATTATAACGACTCACAGACGCAGCATGTCCTGTTTCCAACTGATTTCTTATATCTACAACGTTGAAAAGTTTATATTTAACAGCATCTGTGACATGGCTATTTGATTCAGAATGTTTCTCCAGTGCCTGAGAGATGTGCGCAATATCACTGAATCCTCCTGTTGTCCGTTATAGCATACATCACCAAAAATCAAGCAATAAAAACAATGAAGCGTTTTACGGCTTTCACTGGCAGTAAGCCATTCAACATTTTAAAAATAATCATTATTAAATCGGCGCTGTCTCCTCGGTGTGTTAGAAACTAAGTTAAAATTCACTGGTTTGTGTGGACCTAAATCTTTCACCACTATTTTCTCTTGAGGGGATAAGTGTCGGAATCGATTTTCAATTTAAAAATCAACATGATTCACGATTGGTTACAAATTACAGAAATAACTTTTTAAAATAAAATGATTCAAGATAAAAACAGGTAGGTTTCATAAACAATGACAACAGCGATAATACATTTTCTCTGAATACTAACGGTATGACACACAACTTTAGAATAATTGAATTTAAAAATCCACATTTAATTCCAAACGCAAAGCACTTGTTAACTTCACACACAATCAGCGACATCTTTATAATTATACTATTATTAGACAATGCACACAATACAAGTTGAGTAGGGATCGTTGGGAGTGTGCGGGGATGAAGGACTCCGTGGGGTCAGGGATTTTTATTTATAGTACCATGGGGCTCTTCTCGGTGCATACTTTGTTTACTGTTCTTTTTGATATTTAATATATATTTAAGCAAAACCAACAATGACAAAATATATATTTATTGCCATTCTCTTCATCCGTATATCTAAGTGAAGCAAAGCCTCTTCTTTCAGTGATAAAACTGATATGGTTTTAATTTATCCCAAGTAGGACCTCAGGGCGTGCATCGCTAGTTTGGCCGTCTTGGCCTAATTATTTTAGCAGTGAAAGACAATAGTTAGTTGGGGAGGGAGGGTGGAGGGAGATGGGGAGTGGTAACTAACTTTCTTCAAGGTACAACAGAGTATAGGATAAGGACAGGACGGCCAAACGAATACTGGCTCATATAAACAAACAAAAACTTCCCCACCACACCACACCCTCCGCTCATTGTCACCCCGCGCAGGCAACGGGGGAAAGATGAAACGTGCCGATTTGACGCTACCTTCGCGGCGCGAAGCACGAGTCATCAAATATTAAATTCAAAACAAAAAGCAGTATGTGCTAAATTTTTAATTTTATCAAAATTTTAAAATTGAAGTTTTTTGTTTGGTTGACATGCTACATGCTAATCTTCGGAAAATATAGGGCGGCACAAAACAACTTCGCTCTATTGACCGACCGCCGGTGCCTGTCAATATAATATATATAAAACATCGTAACTAATTTATTGCAAAAATGGAAGCATATAAAAGATACTTAAGTCTCGCAAAGGACTTAGAAATACCCCAGGAAAGGATATTTTCATGGTGCGAAGAGAAAATAAAAGAAGAAAAAAAAGAAAGAATTCGTAGAGAAGAAAATGAAGAAAGAATTCGTAGAGAAGAAAATGAAGAAAGAATTCGTAGAGAAGAAAATGAAGAAAGAATTCGTAGAGAAGAAAAAGAACATGAAGAAAGAATACGTAGAGAAGAACGAGAAGAAAGAGTCCAAGAAAGGGAACTAAAAAGACAAATAGCTTTAGCAGAAGAAGAAACCAAAAGGACCCAAATGATGCTGGAAATTGAAAAAACAAAAACCGGTCATGAAAGAAAACATAATAATAGTGATGAATTTTTCGTGAAACTTCCACGCATGCCAACATACGATGAACGCTCAGACTGTCTAGAATCCTTCTTACACCGATTCGAAGTTCAGGCTAAAGGTTATCGTTGGCCAGAAAGCAAATGGGCCACACCCTTGATTAACTGCTTATCCGGAGAACCGCTAAAAGTTTTCTATACCTTAACAACTGAAGATGCAGATGACTATGGTAAAATTAAAGACACTCTACTAAAAAGATTTAGATTAACGGAAGATGGTTACCAGGAAAGGTTTCACACTGCAAAACCGGAAAGTGGAGAAGACTTTAATACATTCGTGAACCGAATTACTCAATTTCTAAATCGGTGGCTTGAGTTGGCAAACGTAAAACAAGACGACTTTGCAGGCCTTTACTATCTCACGCTGAAGAATCGAATCTATCAAGCTTGCAACCCAGATTTAGTCGCATTCTTTAAAGAGAGAAAGCCAGAAAACTTGGACAAATTAAAAATCTACCCAGAAAACTTTAACAGCGCACATCCATTGACACCCCTTAGCAGAACATTGAAGGAACCATACTACGCTGCTGCTGCTCAGAGTCCAGGTACACCTAAAGTTCAGTACTCAAATAGAACGAGCCGATCAATCACTCGGAACACGCAAGTGAAACAGGATGACCATAGTAACAAACCATGGAACAAACAGTTCAATAGAGACCATAGCCGACCCTATCAAAACAAAACAAGAAATAGCACTGACAATAATACTGAGTATAAGAAAACCAACAAACCTATAATTAAATGTCAATATTGTGGAATGAAAGGCCACACAGCAGACAAATGTTACAAAATCGTGGGATATCCGAAAGAAACTGCAAATGCATCACTCCAAACAAGTGTAAATAATCAGACACGAGTAATGTCAGGAGAAAATATAAATGTGTATTGCGTGAAAGGTATGTCACTTTTAACACAAACTCACAAGTCAGGATCGCTATTTTTTTGTGAAGGCAAAGCTAATGGAACTGATTGCAAAATATTGAGAGACACAGGATGCAGTACAGTAGGAATAAAAGCATCTTTGATCAATGACGAAGACAAAACTGGAAAAACGGTACAATGCATCACATTCAGTGGCACAGTCGAAACCTTTGAAACAGCTAATGTGTACATAGAAACCCCATACTATACAGGAATAGTGGAATGCTGTATACTTCCCAACCCCGTCGCTGATGTTATTGTTGGCAATATAAAAGGTCTTAAAGACAACCCAACAGATGTAAAAGAATGGTCATTAACCCAAGAAACAGCTTGTCTAGCAGAAACAAGAAAGATGACTAAGACAACAGAGAAGCCAATGACTATTTCTCTTGAACCACAACAATTTGACAGGAACACGTTCATTGAAGAACAGAAAAAGGACCCGACTTTAACATCATATTTCAATATCGCAAACAAAGGGACGAAATCAAAAGTTGAATACATCATTGAAAAAGATATTCTGTTCAGGTAACATAGGAAAAGAAACAAAATAGCTAAACAACTGGTCACGCCGAGTATTTACAGAAACAAAATCCTTGGAATAGCGCACGATTCAATAACTTCTGGACATCTTGGGAGCTCTTCCACATTGAAGAGAATATCCGAGAATTTCACATGGCCTGGAATTACTAAAGACGTCCGAGAATATGTGAAATCGTGTGACACATGCCAAAGAAGAGTCGCAAAAGGCAGAATACCGAGATTGCCATTAGAGACAACCCCAGTTATTGAAAAAGTTTTTCAAAAAGTTGCAATTGACATTATAGGCCCTTTAACAAAATCAGATAGAAACCATACACACATACTAACACTAGTCGATTACGCAACCAGGTGGCCAGAAGCGATAGCATTGAAATCAACTACATCGGATCACATAGCTGAAGCATTGATGACAATTTTTACTAGAATAGGCATACCAAATGAGATACTGTCGGACAATGGACCCCAATTTACATCACATATGATGCATGAAACCATGAAACTCATGGGAATCCAACACTCATTCACAACTCCCTACCACCCCCAAGCAAATGGTCTTTGTGAAAGATTTAATGGCACTCTAAAGAATATGTTAAGAAAAGTGTCAGCAGAAAAACCAGATGATTGGGACAGATACTTACCAGCAATCCTATTTGCATATAGAGAAATACCCCAAGAATCTACAGGCTACTCCCCATTTGAGTTGATGTATGGACGATCACCTCGCGGCCCGATCAATATAGTAGCCGACATTTGTAAAGGGAATGAGAAGGACAATAACGAAATTATGTTTGCTTACGAATATGTAAGAAACCTGAAAGACAGAATAGAGGACACGTGTAAGCTAGCACAGGAATCCGTCACTAAAAAAGCAGAGACATACAAGGAATACTCCGATCGAAAAAGCAAGTCAAGAAAATTTGAGATTGGTGACAAAGTACTAATACTCTTACCCGATGACTCGAGTAAACTTTTAGCTACATGGAAAGGACCATTCAAAATAACAGCAGTAAAATCTAATGTTAATTACGAGATTAAAATTAACAACACAACAAAGACATTCCATGCAAATATGCTAAAAAAATATTGTGATAGAGACACAGTGTCGCAACCTATGTTTACTAATATCGAAGCTTCAAATGCAGGATTGATCATACCGTTGGTCATGGGACACAGACACCCGAGACAGAAAAACAAACAAAAATCGCACAATTGCAACCACCTAAGACAAAAAAAGAAGTACGCAAAGTACTTGGGCTCCTAAATTTTTACAGGAAATACATTTACAACTTCGCGCACATCGCGACACCGCTAACAAATCTGACAAAGAATGGGTCACCGAACAAAATTGTTTGGACAGAAGCGTGTCAGAATAGCTTTAACCAATTAAAGGCATTACTCTGTTCAGAACCAATTCTTAAATTACCCGACATATCAAAAGAATTTGTTGTAAGAACTGACGCGTCTGATAAGGGCATCGCAGGTGTACTATTACAGGAACATGAGGGAACTCTAATGCCTTGCTTATATGCAAGCAGAAAATTATTGGACAGAGAATCACGATACTCTGTAATAGAGCGTGAAGGACTGGCCATCGTCTTTGCTTTAAAGACATTCAGCAGATATCTACTGCTAAAAGAGTTTGTGGTCGAAACGGACCATAAACCACTCACGTACATAAGAAATAACAAAATGAATAATAGTAGAGTACTAAGGTGGAGTCTATTTTTGCAAAATTACACTTTCAGTATCTCTCACATACCAGGCTGTGAAAATATTCACGCCGACCTACTTTCTCGATTAGTGTAATGACGTGAGAAGGGTATAACTTAACCTCCCATGCATACTGTTAGTTACCTCGCAAACTATGCCAAATCAGAACGCACAAATTCGATAATTTTATTTGTAAACATGATGACCAACTTAATGTAACATTGAGTATTGTTTGGATATATATACCATACCCATTCATGATTTGGGAAATCTTCTCTTTATCTATTATTGTTATGAATTTTCACTCATTTATGATTAATAATTGAAATGTCAATATTCCATTTACATTTTCATTCATTTCATTCAGTAAATTACCTTCATATCATCGACTTAAATCATGCTTCATTGCCATCACTATTGTTTATCACAATGATTTGTAATCACATTGCCATCATGTTGTTCATCACAATGATTTGTAATCACAATCTTTCATTGTTATTGTCACCCATTCATATACCTACGTTAATATAAACATTTCCATGTCTAGTTAATAAATAATTTAATTGTAGCACAAATCATAACAATGGATTAATGCTAGAGTATCATGATAGTAAATCTACTTCCGTTTGTAAAATCTATCTTTCCCATAATGGTTAAAGAGTATATTTTAAACGTGGGTGGGGGGTGTCACAGTAAAAGTTGTTCACAATTATCTTATTAAATTTTATTTTATTAAGAACTGAATTCATCTCACTCCAGTTATATTTCAGTAGGCTTAGATAAACTTTACCTTCTAATATTAGATCGTCTTTCCTTTTATAGCCTTCCCTCGAATTAATTTCTAATTAGTGAATACTTTTCGTTCTACATTCTGTCACGTAGCCACTTATTATAAAAGCTGATAGGTCTAACATTCGACACTCACTTTCTCTCCACAATCTATGCCGGACGGCCAGTCGCTCTATTCCTTCTATATACTGTAAGATTTTTATCTTTTGGGACTTTGTAGATATTATATCTACACCATTAAGACGCCGGAGCTTTTAACTTTGATTGTATAATCTTCAAGGATCAAACCGAGCCCGCTGTCAAAGGATTACATATTAACCCATTACCAATTGCCTGGAAGTGGAATTTTACGAGTCCGATCCTGTTATCAGAGGAATAGATCATCCAAGCCCATCAACTGCCTGGAAACGTAAACTTACGAACCTGACATATTATCATAAGTTACGTAAAATATTCATATCTCTATTTGTAACTGCCACGATCACTGTTTATCTCTTTTAATTAAATTTCATCATTATTTTTATTTCATTGTAAACAAATCGTTAATTGTTTTTCATTTATAGTAACTAGTAAATTCTGGGGCCTCATTATACATATATCTTTATGCATAGTCGAGTAGCTCTTTACTCACTTGAGACCATGACAATGATGATGATGATGATGATGATGATTTTAATAATACTTGTAGTAGTAGTAGTAGTAGTAGTAGTAGTAGTAGTAGTAGTAGTAGTAGTAATAGTAATAACAACAATAAAAAAAAATAATATTAATAATAATAATAATAATAATAATAATAATAATAATAATAATGATAATAATGATAATAATGATAATAATGATAATAATCATAATAATAATCATAATAATAATAATAATAATAATAATAATAATAATAATAATAATAATAATAATAATAATAATGATAAACTACTACTACTACTACTACTACTACTACTACTACTACTACTACTACTACTAAAAAAAAATTTAAAAAAATTGAGCTTTTATATAGGGCTATATCCACTTAACGTGCTCAAAGCGCTTTACAAGGGCTCCCTGGTCAACAGCAACATTTAACATGTAGGACGAGACATGACGCCTGTTAGGCGATATTACAATTTTTCGGACAAAGACAACGCTGTTAACGGCCAGGTACTCATTTTACACCTGAGTACGGTGAGAGAATGTGAGTAAAGAGTCTTTTCCAAGGACTCAAGTATGCGTCGAGCGAGGCTCGAAACCAGAACCTTCTGATCCGAAAGCGAGTGTCATACCACTAGACCACGTAGCCGCATACTACTACTACTACTACTACTACTACTACTACTACTACTACTACTACTACTAATGGTAATAATAATAATAATAATAATAATAATAATAATAATAATAATAATAATAATAATGATACAACAACAACAACAACAACAACTACTACTACTACTACTACTACTACTACTACTACTACTACTACTATATCTACTACTACTACTAATGGTAATAATAATAATAATAATAATAATGATAATGATAATGATAATAATGATAATGATAATGATAATGATAATGATAATAATAATAATAATAATAATAATAATAGGGATTATCTATTGGAGAGGAATGATGTCATCTTAAGTTATTCTCATCTGAACTTGTTATTTACCAGCTTTCACGAAAAAGCAATCCTTTGTATCAACGAGTTCCTCGACGAATGCCACGGAAGTAACAGGATACTTGCGGACAGAGAGATCAATTTTTTGAATCTTAACAGTTGCCCAGGTAAGTACGACGCCCATAGATAGTTCGAAGATGACGTCACTCAGGTCTTTGTTATTGTTTTTTGCCATCCTCGTTTATGAGTAATGCTCACTGAACTGTATTAACCTGACTATAAACGTTCATGGATACACACAGTTTTGTGTTGGTCCGTTATACTTCCGGATGGCAATGTTATGAGCTTCTAAGCCAAGCGCATATTATCTATACGCTTCAACAGTCGTAACGTCACTTCCCCCGTAATGACGCATGGTAACTTAGTAACTGACTCTAAACTATCGGAACAATGGCGGACGCCCTTATGAAATATTTCTCTGACGAGCATAAAAGCGAATACAGATGGAAAAAAACCCCATTATAAATCTGATCATGTTTTGATTGTTACACATTCTGATCATAAGACATATGTAAAGTTCTAGCCAGCATGAAGAATAAATAGTGCCGATTTTCTCTGTTTAGAACCGCCGTTGCTGGGCGACCTGACATCAGACTATTGAATCCAATTTAAGGCCAGCGCTATTCAGATTTTGATATCGAACAGCACTTTAGCAACCGAGATCCTTATGGGTATTTAATAGTGGCAAATGCCAAAGCTCGGTATCTGATAACATTAAAAAGTATAACCATTTCGTTTTCGCAATGCACTTCAACAGATTTATCTTTCTTCTTGGCTCTTGAGTCTTGTCTGGTCTCATAATCAAAGTCAAATGACACTTCAATCATCTTTTTTTTTTGCGCAGTGTTTGCAAGTGAAAATAGTTGGAAGCATACCAATTTGCCATAGGCCCAGTTTGTCACAGACCCAGTGTGTCGCAGGCCCAGTTTTGTCACAGGTCGACCCTTCTTCGACTATGCCCGGTGCATGATAAAGATCTGAACTAGTGTGTATGAAAAGTGCCAGACAAAAGCAAGAATTAAAAATAGAAGAAAAAAAAAACATCCCCCAAAAATAGGTCTACCTCGACTGGGGATCGAATCTCAGACCTTCTGATTACCGGTCTGACGTGCCACCATTACACCACAGAGGCTCCCGATAGTTGGGACAATTTTAATACCTATATTCTTCACAAGGGTACTCGTTTTAAGCTGTAAACCCTCGCTTGCATCAAACAACACATACATTGATATGTGCATGGTGGAAGTTATTACTGACACTCTCAAAAATGTAAATAAATGATTGATTGATCGTATGGATTAAATCTTATTTGTCAATGGGTTTTTAACAAAAGAACAATAATTTTTTTTGAAATTTACATAGTAATTTGATTTAATTTGCATGCAAAAAAAAACAAAAAAGAAAAAAAAAAAAGAAAAGAAAAATGAACAACACGAGCTGAATTGACATTTTAGAGGGACTATCTCTACACCGCTAATTTGAAGGTGAAGAATAAAGAAACTTTAGTTACAAGTTGTAATACCACTACAACTACAATGTTAAAGTGCTGTAATTATTACTGTCGTCTATACTCAAATACTGAAGTGAAATAATAAAGCGATCTTCTTCACGAGTCTTATTTCAAGACATAATTATGTTTCTTTTAAAGGTTTGTGTGAAAAACGTGTTCATTGCAACTGGAAGTTATGAGGGGTAACTTGAAAGGCTCAAATTAATGTAGGGGTACAAAAAATATTCTAGAGTAAGATAAATAAACTGGTATCTTATATGCAGGACAACATAAAACAAAAACTTAAGTAATATTATGCATATCATTCTGTAAATCAGATTTATGGTCTAACAAAGGAAGACAAAGAAATCTAAGGGCTACTTGGGCTAATAATCTGGAGCCCGCGACAAACTGGGTCTGTGAAAAAAATATGTCTGTGACAAACTGGGTCTCTGACAGACTGGGCATGAAGAAGAAGAAGAAGAAGAAGAAGGAGAAGAAGAAGAAGAAGGAGAAGAAGGAGAAGGAGAAGAAGAAGAAGAAGGAGGAGGAGGAGGAGGAGGAGGAGGAGGAGGAGGAGGAGGACACGTTGAAGTGTTGTAGAATAGGTCATAATGATCGCAAATCTTTGACCCTGACATTGTGCCCTTGGTGAGGCACTTCACAATATTACCCTTCTTAACTTATCTGGCTATAAGGAATGCTAATGTAAAAGCTGCAACAGGCAAATGTTACTGTATGAATAACAAATTGTAACTGACATGGCCTGCACGGTGAATATTATTTGAAAATTTGTGAGGCTTGTGGGTATGGTAAAACCCTTGAAATCTCTTTAGAAATTTGAATTATAAAATTATTTTTATACTAACTTTTCGAACAATACTGACTGACATTTTTGTATCATTTTTTTCGAGTAATACAGAATCATTGTGAGTGAGCTCAACTGTAAATTTGGATTTCAATCATTGCATTTTTTTGTTTTTGATGGGCTGTTTTCTAAAACTGTTGAACTTTCATAAGCAGATGTTTATCATTTTTACTGTGTGATGTGACTGTACTATCCACTACAACAAAATCTATATTTAATTCATTCAAGCCTAACCCTTCTTTCCACTCTCCCAAGAAATGTTTGGTACTTTTCAAAATTGATAACAATTTATATTTTTAAACTAAGGTACTCAATCTAAAAGAAATTTGACATGTAAACATTATTTTATTCAACTACAAATGTGAAAAATATAGACAGTAACTTAAAGGGGCGGTTTTTGGTCCTTTAAAAAATCTTTAATAATCTGTACTGGGCGGTTTTAATAATTCTATATCGTCATTATAAGATAAAATACTAACATTTTTGGTGAAAAAAATACATTATCTGTGTTGATGCCCGTTTTGCGTCATGATTTTGGGGGTCTGGCATAAAAAAATATATATCTTACAATCTTGTGGCAAATTATCTGCAAAAACTAATGAAGGAATAACCGCCATATTCTTCCCTCTTATCAATATTGTAGCATTTTTGTGTCACCATAGAGAGATTTTACAGATTTAGCTTATGGGATTTGTATTAGAACATTACAAAGTTTTCGAATCATAATTTTATGTCAAAATTGATGTTTTAAAAATTTATATTTTTGATTATAATATCTAAGTCAAAATACATATACCCTATAAATATCTCTGTGGTGACATAATACATTATCTCTGTGATAACTGGAAATTTTCAGACAATTTCTTGGAATAATTGACACAGGGCCATACCGTACAGGGCCATACACCCCCCCCCCCCATATTGAGAAAAAAAAAGCAAAATAACTCTCCGTTTTTCACACTTTCCTTACCAACTATAATCTTTTCGTCTGCGTGTATGTATGTATGTGTGTATATATATATATATATATATATATATATATATATATATATATATATATATATATATATAATATATTATATTGTGTGTGTGTGTGTGTGTGTTTGTGAGCGCGCGCGTGTGTGTTTTTCACTTTAGCTCGAACCCTTAGATAATGATCGATTAACTCTCTCCTTTCCGATGATTTTCTGTGTTTTCCCCAAAATGGCAGGCTTACCCATCAGAAAAATTGATTTTTTAAACTCAAACAATCTCTCTACAAAACAACTTTATGTTCTTATTAATTAAACAAAGAGCATTGTGATGTACAAAATAAATTTGAATAAGAAAAAAATGTATATTGTTTCGTAACACATGTGACGATTTTGATGTAGGTTGTAAGGAGCGGGTTAAGAAAACCTGATTCTTCCAAATGTCTTAAACATGTAACCTCGGTGTATCTGGTGCGATATGTATTGGCAATGGTGCGTGGTTAATTAAATAATATTATGTTTATTTAGTTAATGCTTTCTGGTCAGATGGAAGAAGTGCTTTGTTACAGCACGGCAGTACTAGTGTGACACCACACACATACACACACACACATACACACACACACACACTCACACTCTCTCTCTCTCTCTCTCTCTCTCACACACACACACACACACCAACACGTGTGACCCCCCCCCCCCTCCCCCGCCGCCTCTAGAATAATAAGTGAATAATTACAATTTAAAAAAAAAAACATTAGGTGTAAAAGATCGATACGACACGAAACAACAAATCATCAACAACAAAAACAAAAATGATGATGATGATGATGATGATGATGATGACGATGATAATAATAATAATAATAACAATGACAATTATAATTTAAAATTCACTGACATTAAATTTGACTGTCTCCTTGCCCAGAGTACAATACTACTGATATGATTTTAATAATTCTTTTTCAAAAATTATTTATCTCTCTCTCTCTCTCTCTCTCTCTCTCTCTCTCTCTCTCTCTCCCCCCCCCCCCCCCCCTTCTTCTTAGGTCTGGGAGATGGCCAATGCTATTTCGCTGCTCTCTCGGATTGTTTGTCTCACTTTAAGCTACCGGATTCGTTCTTCAGTGATGGCAAAATCGCACCAAGTACGGAAGACTGCAAGTCCGTTTCCCAGTACGCAAAGCTATTCTCGCATTAAAACACATATTAATAATAATAATTTAAAAAAACAAATAAAAAAAACCCGCACACATCATACATATATAAATAACTAAATAATTTTAATGTAGCTACATATTATTTTATATTTTGTTTGACAAAACATCTAATCAGATTTTAATCTTGCATCAATGCCTTATCGCTAGCTTTTTTAAAAACTTCACTCATGCATATATTCGGTATAGCTGTAATGTGTATTTGTAAGGTGTGTAGTATGTGTTTTTGTGTGTATGAGTGTGTGCGTGTTTGTGCTTGTTATTGAATTTACGGCACAATGATGCAACAATTTTAAAAATACCTATGTCAAATTTAATTTTGCTTAATATCATAACTTGGTGGAAACAGCAAATCAAGAAAGAAAAAAAATGAGCTTTCATATAGCGCAATATCCACTAAATGTGCTCAAAGCGCTTTACAGGGTGTCCCTGGACAACAGCAACATTTAACATGTAGGGCGGGACATGACGAGTGTTAGGCGAAATTACACTTTTTTCGGACCGGGACAACGCTGTTAACGGTCAGGTACTCATTTTACACCTGAGTACTGTGAGAGAATGTGAGTAAAGAGCCTTCTCCAAGGAATCTACTATGCACTAGCGAGGCTCGAACCCAGGACCTTCCGATCCGAAAGCAAGTGTCATATCATATCACTAGACCATAGGAGGGATATATTGCTTTATAGATAACATTTAACACTTTGATTCACGATACTACACTAGCGCAATGAAAATTGAATGCGATGCCTACTCGAAAATGAAGATGACACACATCAGTGCTTACAAATCGTTTTGTTTGTTTGTTTTTAAGGGTTTTACGGCGCTTGCAACACATTAAGGTAATATCAGCGCCAGTAAAAAGGAAGAAAATGGGAAAGTAAAAAGTTCTAGAATTACAATTAAAGCACCCAAGAAAAGGGAAGACAAAAGGGGAATTGGTTCAAATAGGAAACAGATGTAGATTCCAAGAGCACACTATCAAAGTACTTAGTTTGAGATCACCTAAAAGTCTCATCCAGACACAAGCACAGGTCCCCACTAAGAGGAATACACTCAAATGTTTATAAATCATATATAATATGTATACAAAGCATAATACGGTGCATAACAGAAAGATGATTTACAAGGAAAAAAATATAATCTCCCAAAACTAACTCTACATTTGACTGTTTCCCTCTCAGCCAGGGTATCCGGCCGGGCCAGGACAAAACCAAGTAATCTCATTCCAAGACAAAGACAGCAAGCAAGTTGGAAAATATATAGGGGGATAGAAGACACAGTAAGTACCTCCCTGCCCACTATGGGGGGTCAGGAACCCCACTCAGGCATTAATAAATCATGCGGTCTTCATTTAGCATCTCGAAGTATGATCGATCGTCATTCGTCTTGATGCATGCAACACTCTTGGGCTCATGAATTTCACAAGATGTCGGAATTACTACTTGGGGACTAGATAGCTTTCCGCTCTTCGACCAATACTGCTGTCAAATCGTTGCCATTCTCAATGTTATAAGTTATCATGTCTACCACTGAGACGCCTTAGCATAATATCCCATACGTTCTCGACGAAGTTCGTGTCTGGATTTCAAGTGATGGCAAGCTATACCATTAACATTTTGATCGTTTAATTATTTATTATGTCTTACGAAAATCGACGAGTGTTGACGCGAGTTGACCTGTTGGAAGATGCTCAGTTGCGTATCGAGAATATTATTATACTAAGCACCAATCGCGTTTGTTCATCCTTATGTGCGCGGTTTTGTCTCTCTTTAAAAATATATATATATTTTTTTTGTCGTTGTCATTTTTGTGAGTGTGGATAATCTCGTATTATCACAGGCGATGCCACTCACCTAATCCTTCCGTCGTGAGACTTGTATCAGAATTAATTAAGTTATTGAATCAAACTAAGAACAGAAATATAAGATATTCAGTTGTGATACCAGGGTGTCGTCGCAATTATGCAATCAATCATCTCTGGCTTAATTGCACTCTGAGCCCTCTGTTTATTTTGGAGTAGATGCGCGGTATAAATGTATATCATTATAATTGCTGCTGTTATTGTGTCCACCAGTGTGTGTGTGTGTGTGTGTGTGTGTGTGTATGTGTCTATAGGTGCTTGTGTTTGTGTATGTTTGTTTTAAAACCTCTGTTATCTTTTCCAGATCAGCGATAACGGCAAAGAATTGTCTGAAGAATGTCAAGGTCAAGTGTCCAATTGCTGATATTAAGCCGTCTCTGAAGATGATTGAGGATGACTTGAAGAAGATTTGTGGGCACGAAAAATAAGACCATGCTTGAATATTGCCTCCAACAGAGTTTTCATATTCAAACTTTCCAATAAAAGCGAGCGAAATGTGAAAAAAATGATGATTTGTACTAATTATTTGAAAAAAAAAATCCACTTATTCGTCTCCAAGATGAAATGTTTCTTTAAGGTCTATCCCAAGGGAAGACTTGAATAACAGGCGTCACACGCAGTGCAGCTAGGATGGGGTGACTTGTTTAAGTCCACACAGCGCAAATAGGATCAGAAACAAAGGCAATACCAGCACCACTTTGCTCGCTGTCCTCCATAACTTGGCAGGGAAATATTCAGAATGTTGGTATAAAATACATTTTTTTGTATCCGAGTCCTTGATCTAATTTTTTTTATCTATAAGATACACCAGTAAAAATTATCACATATTTTTTTATCTTAAAAAAATGGACTTTGTATTTTTGGTTGCAACAACCCTTCAGTGACCCTTCCAATACGAGCATTTGATGCTATGTGTTTTGGTAAAATATTTACAACACCCGCCAGCCGGATATAACGTACCAACACTTAAAACTATGGGTAAGCTTAAACGTTTTTTAGTCTGATTGATATATTTTAGTGAAAATGCTGTCTAAAAACAATAACAAAGAGCTGAATGACGTCCCCTCTGTAGATTTTCTTATCCGAATGTAAGAATAGCGATACCTATCCCCCCCCCCCCTTCCTCCACACCCCCGCCCCGTCTAAAGCAACCATTGCTTTGCACTTTGAATCGTACAAATTAATGAGATTATCTGGCACTCTGAGATGACAAAGTCATTCCCGATTGGTATCTCTTATAATGTGTTCCCTTTTAACCCTCTCCTTACCACCTATTGGAAAATCGTCATATGATGCAACCGTCACTTTTCTCATCCAGACTTCATTTCTTTTTGTTATAGCAATAAAAACGTGGCATTATGTAGATAATAGAGATCATATTGTCGAACAATATTACGTATAGAATGTGTTTGTTGCTTTTCTGTTCGAATAAGAAATGTCTGTTTTTGTGTTGGGTGGGTGTGACGTTTTGAGGAAAATTCTGAAAATGGCCGGTAAGGAGAGGATTAAAGAGTGGAATTCATGTAGCTACCTCTGTTAGTTGTCAACCAACAGTTATGGTACCCCTCCATACATCAGGGAACTATTCCGGTTCCATGGGCTTAATGGTTCTTAAAAATTACTTTTACTTTTAACACTACGTACTCAAACGAAAAGTGAACTAAACAATTACTTTTTACTTTTACTCGAGCTTTTATATAGCGCAATATCCACTAAACGTGCTCAAAGCGCTTAAAAAAAGTAAGGTCCCTGACCAACAGCAACACGTAACATGTAGAACGAGACATGACCAGAGACAACGCTGTTAACGGCCAGGTACTCATTTTACACCTGAGTACGGTGAGAGAATATGAGTAAAGAGCCTTTTCTAAGTACTCAAGTATTCGCCGAGCGAGGCTCGATCCGAAAGCGAGTATCATACCACAAGATCACATAGCCGCACAGTGTATTATTTAATACGAGTGCAAGCCACCCTTTGTGTCTTTTTTAATGAAAAAAAAAATTGATTAACGCGCGAACAATAATATCAGTATCTATAGTCGGTCGAAATGAGTAGTTTGGGGTATTAATCGCTGTCTTTTGTTTTTATAAGGCAAGACACGACACGGTACCGTTGAACCACTGACTTCAAATTGCTGAGAACTTCATAGTACATACATGCTTCATAATCAATATTAAAACATATTGAGAGAGGAAGAAGAGGGAGGAGGAAGAGGAATAGGAGGAGGAATAGGAGGACGATTAGGAGAAGGAGGAGGAGGAGGAGGAGGAGGAGGAGGAGGAGGAGGATGAGGAGGATGATGAGGAGGTGAATGAGGAGGAGGAGGAGGAGGAGGAGGAGGAGGAGGAGGAGGAGGAGGAGGAGGAGGAGGAGGAGGAAGATGAGGAGGAGGAGGAGGAGGAGGAGGAGGAGGAGGAGGAGGAGGATTGCGTTATGAAGCTAGTTTGTGGTATGACTCACCTCCAGACCGATAGGTCCAGGGTATCGGCTCACGCTTTGAGCGGCGCATAGTTGAGTCCTTGAAGAAGGTTCTATACTCACATTCTCTCACCGAACTCAGGTATAAAATGAGTACCTGGTCGTTAATAGCGATGTCTCTATCGAAAAAAAAATGTATTATCGACTTATATGCGGTGTGTCTCGTTCTATGTGTTAAGTATTTCTGTTTGCTTGGGCCCATTGTAAAGCGTTTTGACCACGTTAAGTGAAAACATCGTTATATAAATAAATGCTAAAGTTTGGAGCGTGGAGGAGAATTTCTTGGGATCATTCACGATTCTGATGACGGTTTACGTAGCTAGAATCAGGAGACACTTCAATACCATCCATAAACAACATGGCGGAAAGGACAACCGTAAACGTTGGAGAACCAGCCGACGAGAGATCGGTCGACGGTAACAGCAGGCCTTATGGTAATGTCTCAGAAGGTGGAGATCAAGAAAGAGTTGGTGGTGGGCGAAGTACAAGTTTTGGAATCAATTCTGGGGATTACAGTCAACAAATTAACAAAGTATTCGCCGATCTGGATGCAACAAACGGATCAGAGTTTCACAATTTTTATGATGGTCAACATGATGATGTACCTCCTCCATCTGCGTCTACTGAAGACGGATGGAATGGCAAAAGCTCTGAAGATTTCCAAATTTGCAAGTCTGATGTCTGTTATAAAATTGTGCCAATAATTGGAGCCGTCAGTTATGAATATTTCTCATTGAAAATAATGAACCCGTCTTGGTTTCTAAGGTAAATATTATGGAGTCTAGAGTGTTTTTAATTTTAATTCTATGCACCTCCGCTGACGGTGTATCTTAACGGATCGTTTTTATACACCTCCGTCACGCATGCGCAAAGAAACCCAATTTCATCAGCGATATTGTGTTTCTGTATATGGAGATGGCAAAAGTTATATTGTGACATCTGTAGGATGTTTTTGTTAATAAATTTTCTAATAATAATAATAATAATAATAATAATAATAATAATAATAATAATAATAATAATAATAATAATAATAATAATAATTTTAAAAATCGAAATATAAAACCAGAAAATGGAAGTTGCATTGAAGTTGAAGGTAACATAATGTTTTAGAAAGACCTTATTCAATGACGGTGGCTCCGTAGCGCAGCGGACAAGCTGTCAGACTCTAACCTTGAAAGTACCGGGTTCGATTCCCATAATTGTAGACATTTTTTTTCTTTTTAAATTTGCTTTATTGTTGTTTGCTTTTTATTCTTTCTTTTAAAAAACAACTTTTTATCATGTTTTTAAAAAACTTCGATTTTAATTTTCTAAAATTATTTATTTAGTTGAGATCAGTATTTGTGTGCCGTGTTTCTTTTTCCTTTTGATTTATTAAATTATTGTTATTATTCTTTAATTTATTGTCATTGTATAAACGTACATCGGTAATCACTACGCAGCGTGCTAAACTGCAATCTAAAACTATTTAAACCTCATGGAACGTATGCAGCAACATTTTCATTAATTTACCATCACCGCCAACGGAGGTGCATACAAATGGTGCGTTTTTGTACACCTCCAATGGAGGTGCATAAAAACGGTACGTTTTTGTACACCTCCAACGGAGGTGCATAAAAACGCCACCATATTATAAAGTCTTTCTCGAAAACTAAACGTTAGTCCAGTGAGTTTGACTCTCTTCTTACTCTTGCAGGGTGTTAGTGTTATGGAATGTCCTTTGGTAAGGCACTTTACTCACATTGACCCCCACAGTGTGAATGAGTACGCTCGACTGTAGGCAGTAACTGACATTGTAGGATGGTAAGAGTAGAGTACAAAAAAATGCTGGCTAACATATTAACATGTGTATGTGTTGTGTACTGTTGAAATGGGATTATATTATTAAGGCTGTCATTATCCCCAGACACCTGTCTGGGAATAATGAAAATTCGTTATCCCCAGACACCTGTCTGGGGATAAAATGCACAGTACTTCATGATATTCCATTTGAACAGAGGATTTCTGAAAGGGTTTTCATCATTTCTATATAAACTTTAAACAGAGAATATGATTTTGCCAAAATTCTTCATTACATAGAGCATGACATTATCTTTTGTCTTTTTACTTTAAAAAAACCTTTCAGAGCATTTTATGGAATTGACCAAAGGGTGGGTAATGCTCTTTGGCTTCAGTCCCAGGTTGGAATTGGACTCTACATCTACTCACATAAACATATTCAAGCCCTCACCTTGTCTCGCCGTGTTCTTTACAGTGTGTTCGGAAGTCTCATTTTCAACTACAGTTCATGTTTGTTTTGGGCCCTGGGTAAAAACTATCTTCCAAGAAATCAATCTATACGAGTGGGTTTCGGACTTTTAACGGGATGGTTTTTATTGTTTATTGGCCGGGAGTATCTCCACCATGTCGACAAACTGTGCAGTGATCAAATTGATTGAGTGAATTTATGAGATTAAGTTAAGCTTATTTGTAACCTACCGCCTCTAAACTGTATTATCTCAGGGTGATTTAGATGCTAAAAACTGAATTTATTTATTATAGTCATTCATTTGGACTGTGGGTTAAAGTGACAATTGATTTAAAGAGATAAAAACTAAAATTTCTCATCATTCATTCTTTTAACTTGAAAATCAGTTTTAAGCATCTGATACAACCTTACATGATATTGGTTTGAGGCAATGGGTCACATATTTCATTTTAAAATGCTGATACAATTCAATGAAACAGTCTTTTGATGTCAGTTTGGCTGTCTCTGCAACTTGCAACCTCCTTAAGAGTAAAATCATACCAATGCGATGTTTTCACATGTATTTATGTAATAAATGGCAGCTTTTCTCACTTTATTTTTTTAAAGATAAAAATTTTAATTGTTGTTTGCAGTTGAAATAGAAAATTGTGATTTATAAATATGAAGTATCACTAGAGTAGTATTTTATTACTATAGATAATATCTTGAGCATGTCAAAACTGGTCTATGTCTTGGTGACATGGTTACTAGCATGCACTTAATGAATCACCTGACCACAACCACACATGCATACATCACTCAGTCTGCTCATTCTCAAAGCAGCTTATATCTTCAGTTGTTAATTGCATTAAAAATGCACCCCGTCTTGGATGAAAATGAACATTTTAGACACTGCTGAGAAAATTGCCCCAATTTGGATATATTCACACAATTTGGATGCTAGATCTTTATTGGTGTTCAATAACATAAGTTTGCTAATACTAAAATTAAAAAAAAATAATTAAGGAAGCGTTTTGGGATTTAACGAATTTTGAGTTTTACATGTCCAATATTTTTATGCTACATTGTATTGAAATTATTGAATTGTTATAAAAAAACTATTTAATTACTCAGGTCATCATTTTATGACTCGCCTACCAAATTACTTTTTATGTTGGAAGTTGGCATTGACATCGAATTGTGACTAATGTTTAAATTATTTATTTTATTGATTATTATCATTTATAAATACACGTATATATTATTGCCTAAAGGTGTCTTAATCTGTCTTGAGTATTCACATATTTTACGTAACATATCAGTTTACTGTCAGTTAAAGGCAATCACTTGTGAAAAAAAAAAATCTAGTCATGGTACAGCTTTTTAAAATGAGATAATATTTTGTTTGCCTACTGTGTTCATTAAAAAAAAAAAAATAAAAAAAGCAGCATGTCCACTTTACGGTGTGTTATTTGCAATAGATTTAATGACCTCATTCCGTTTTATATTTTAAAAAAAATGGATTATGTACATTGGACTAATTCAACAAAGTCTTGAAAATGAGGTTCAATATTTTGAGTCCAAATCTGACTCTTTCTTTGGATGTTGTGACAAGGGACATGGATAGTATGGCATTGTAAAACCCAGCTTACTTGTGATATATTGAATAGTCTAGTGATGCATATTTTTAAAAATTAGAAATAGTTGGGGTTTTTTTTTATACCTTAGACCACACATTGTAGTTTCTTCTTTTAAGTGTTGATCTCTCTATATTCACCCTCCCTCTTAAAACAATTTACTCAACATCACTCACAGACTATAAAAATGGAGTGCCTATTTGCAAACGTTTTCCAATTGCCAATAGGCTATTCGCTGACGTTTACCCAGTGATTATACACAGCCGCTTTAAAAAAAAAACTCCGCTCTGTTTAACATTTATTTACTTACAAGAAGTGAAAACTTTCGCCATGCACACAGAAATAACTAAAGTTAATAAAATATCAATAAAAGTATACAATTACTTAAACAACAAATCAGTCAATGCCAAATGGGTAAGCTATCTGTCTGAGAAGTCTTGTTGTAATCGATGTTATGGGTTCAGGTCCCATCTCGGTCACTTTTATTTTCTGTTTCCTTTTTATTGTTATTTTTATTCCCCCCCTCCTCTTTCTTTGGAATGTTGCAAATGATAAATGCCCCTCCTTCTTTTTTTTAGAGCTTTTTTCTCTCTCTCTCTCTCTCTCTCTCTCTCTCTCTCTCTCTCTCTCTCTCTCTCTCTCTCTCTCTCTCTCTCTCTTCTATAAAATATTGCAAATTGTGAAATTCATCCCCTATCCGATCTTTTTCAATTGTTCAAAATTTTTGTAAATGAATTTTTAAAATCTCGCCCAGAAACAGGGACAGAGGAAATGAATATTTCACTAGAAACAGAACAAACAATCAGGCAACCAAAAAGTGCATACTAAATAAATAAAGAGATATAAATTTTAAAAAATATATATAAATAAATACTGGGATAAATAAATCTCATTCAGAAAGCAATCAAATGAGCAGAGAGAGAAAAAAAAGTTCAATTATAAAAAATAATCTCACCCAGAAACACGAACAAATGATCAGAGAGAAAAAAAATTAATTATAAACAGAAATTTTTCTCAGAATCTCAGAAACAGAACACCAAGGCCAGACCAATGCTATCATCTACTGAGTCCCTGCCGTCAGCTCTAATATTCACTGAGTTCCTACTAACATTGCTATATTATCTAATGAGACCCTACCACCAGCACTAATATCCATTGAGTCCCTACCACAAGCGCCATTTCCCACTGAGGCAACCTGTCTCGGGGGTCCAAATAATGATGAAATTATTGGCAGCCGGGGCAGGGGGGGTGGTGGTGTCTGAATAATGACTCGATTATTGGCACCTCAGCAGTCCGAGTAACGATGGCCCATCATAAAAGTTATTTTGCTACAAGTTATAAGAGGATGCTTAAAGTTTTCCTTGGTGGGTTACCACAAATTTGTCACAAAAAAAGTGGAGCAGGGCTTAAAAAGAGCTTGGGAAACACTGGCCTAACTGCTAACCTTTCAAATTTTAAATCATTTGCGAATAGCCTGGAACCTTTTGACAAATGTTTGTAAGTAGTCTTGTGGCCTATTTACAACCCTATAAAAAAGACATAATTGTCAAGTTCTGACTGTTTATTGAGTTAGATTTTATGGAACTGAAAGTTGGTATTAGCATTAATTGACGAATCTACCTGAAACAACCGTTTCCTCAGCAATCCACCCTTTAGCAGGCTAGCCTTTTCTACTTGATAAGGCACCGTAAAAGCCTGGTAAATCAAGAGCGGATAATAAAAAATGAATTGAAACTTATTGATTATAAATGAAGCTCTGTGAAGCGTATTGAAGAGTAAATTCATGGAAATGAACTAACTATACGTGAATGTGTTGCCTGTCTTATGTTATATTAATAATTGATTTCTAATAAATAGATAGAAGATCTAAGTGCTGATAGAGTAGTATAAATGCTGTATTATGTAAATGAGTTGTGACAGACTATGCCAGAACAACAGATTTGCATGTGATGGTTAAGATTATGAAGAGGTGATTTTTCAAAACCTGCTAAGTCTCTTTTTCATCACTCAGAGAAATTCACTTTTTTTTGTTGTTATTTAATTATTCAGTAAAAGGGGAAATCTTTTGTCTTCCTTGCTCATTAGAACAATAGCCTGAGTGTTT
>NC_088364.1:50885537-50888037 GCF_034508935.2 Berghia stephanieae | reverse complement strand
TTTTAGAAGGCAACTAAAAAGAGAGAGAGAGAGAGAAGAGAGAGAGAGAGGGGAGAGAGAGAGAAGAGAGAGAGGAAAAGAAGAGAGAGAAAAGATCTAAAAAAAAAAGGAGGGGCATTTATCATTTGAAACATTCCAAAGAAAGAGGAGGGGGAATAAAAAATAAATAAAAAGGAAACAAAATAAAAGTGGCCGAGATGGGACCTGAACCCATAACATCGATTACAACAAGACTTCTCAACAGATAGCTTACCCATTTGGCATTGACTGATTTGTTTGTTTAAGTAATTGTATACTTTTATTGATATTTTATTAACTTTAGTTATTTCTGTGTGAAAGGCGAAAGTTTTCACTTCTCGTAAGTAAATAAATGTTAAACAGAGCGGAGTTTTTTTTTAAAGCGTCTGTGTATAATCACGGGTAAACGTCAGCGAATAGCCTATTGGCAATTTGGAAAACGTATGCAAATAGGCACTCCATTTTTATAGTCTGTGATGATGTTGAGTAAATTGTTTTAAGGGGGAGGGTGAAAATAAGAGACCAACACTTAAAAGAAGAAACTACAATGTGTGCTAAGGTATAAAAAAAAACCCAACTATTTCTAATTTTTTAAAAAATGCATCACAAAGACTATTCAATATATCACAAGTAAGTTGGGTTTTACAATGCTATACTATCCATTCCCTTGTCACAACATCCAAAGAAAGAGTCAATTTGGACTCAAAATAGTAACCTCATTTTCAAGACTTGTTGAATTAGTCCAATTACATAATCCATTTTTTTAAAAATATAAAACGGGAAAGAGGTCATTAAATCTATTGCAATGTGGACATGCTGCTTTTTTTTTTATTTTTTTTTTAATGAACACAGTAGGCAAACAAATATTATCCATTTTAAAAAGCTTGTACCATGACTAGATTTTTTTTTTTTCACAAGTGATTGCCTTTAACTGACAGTAAAACTGATATTTAAGTAAAATATGTGAATCTTAAGACAGATTCAGACACCTTTGGCAATAATATATACGTTATTTATAAATGATAATAATCAATAAAATAAATAATTTAAACATTAGTCACAATTCGATGTCAATGCCAACTTCCAACATAAAAAGTAATTTGGTGGCGAGTCATAAAATGATGACCTGAGTAATTAAATAGTTTTTTATAACAATTCAATAATGTCAATACAATGTAGCATAAAAATATTGACATGTAAAACTCAAAATTCGTTAAATCCCAAAACGCTCCTTAATTATTTTTTTTTAATTTTAGAATTACAAACTTAGGTTATTGAACACCAATAAAATCTAGCATCCAATTTGTGAATATATCCAAATTGGGGCAATTTTCTCAGCAGTTTCTAAAATGTTCATTTCATCCAAAGAGGTGCATTTTTACTGCAATTAACAACTGAAGAAATAAGCTCTTTGAGAATGAGCAGACTAAGTGATGTATCCCTGTGTGGTTGTGGTCAGGTGATTCATTAAGTGCATGCTAGTAAACCATGTCACCAAGACATAGACCCGTTTTGACATGCTCAAATATTATCTATAGTAATAAAATACTACTCTATGATACTTCATTTTCATAAATCACAATTTTCTATTTCAACTGCAAACAACAATTAAAATTTATCTTTAAAAAAATAAAGTGAGAAAAGCTGCCATTTATTACATAAATCATGTAAAACATCGCATTGGTATGATTTTACTCTTAAGGAGGTTCAAGTTGCAAGACAGCCAAACTGACATCAAAAGCTGTTTCATTGAATTGTATCAGCATTTTTAAAATGAAATATGTGACCCATTCCTCAAACCAATATCATGTAAGGGTTTTATCAGAGCTTAAAATGATTTTCAAGTTAAAAGAATGAATGATGAGAAAATTTAGTTTTTATCTCTTAAAACAATTGGCACTTAAACCACAGTCCAAATGAATGACTATAATAAATAAATTCAGTTTTTAAACATCTAAATCACCCTGAGATAATACAGTTTAGCGCGGTAGGTTACAAATAAGCTTAACTTAATCTCATAAATTCACTCAATCAATTTGATCACTGCACAGTTTGTCGACATGGTGGAGATACTCCCCAATAAACAATAAAACCACCCGTTAAAAGTCCGAAACCCACTCGTATAATTGATTTCTTGGAAGATAGTTTTTACCCAGGGCCCAAAACAACATGAACTGTAGTTGAAAATGAGACTTCCGAACACACTGTAAAGAAAACGGCGAGACAAGGTGAGAACTTGAATAGTTTATGTGAGTAATTAGAGTCCAATTCCAACCTGGGGCTGAAGCCAAAGAGCATTACCCACCCTTTGTTTAATCCATAAAATCTCGAAATGTTTTTTTAAAGTAAAAAGACAAAAGAAAATGTCATGCTCTATGTAAAAGAATTTTGCAAAACATATTCTCTGTTAAGTTTAATATAGAAATGAGAAAACCCTTTTAGAATCCTCTTTCAAATGGAATACATGAAGTACTGGCATTTT
>NC_088364.1:50851762-50885437 GCF_034508935.2 Berghia stephanieae | reverse complement strand
TTCTTGTCGAACAATGAATACATTCCAGAATCTGGGAGATTTGAATACATCTACTTTACTGTTTTATGTAAAAGCAAATATAGATTGAAGCATTCATACATGGATTTCAAATACTGCTCCGGTGATGACATAAATTAATTGTTTTGTTTATTTGTAATGAGCATTGATAGCCCTGCCGATGACAAGACGTCTCACTTCACTGGTCCCAGCACCAATTTCGTAAAGTTTGGCATCTCTGAGGAAACGGCCAGTTGGATAATCATTGATGTAACCATTTCCACCTGAAAAGGGAGGGAATGAGAAATGAAATTAGATTCGTAATATTCTATGATTTATCAACAATCTACTATAATGAGAGGATAAGTTTGATTGTTTTTAAGGGTTTTACGGACACATTAAGGTCATATCAGCGCCAAAAAAAGGTAAGACAAAGGGGAATTGGCTCAAATAAGAAACAGATGTAAATTCCAAGAGCACACTATCAAAGTACTTTGAGATCAACTAAATGTCTCATCCTGGTGTTAAACACAAGTCTCCACTAAGAGGAACACACTCAAATGTTTACAAATCATATATAACAAGTAAACAAAATATAATACAGTTCATAACAGAGAGATGATTTTCAAGAAAAAAAATATCGTCTCCCAAAACTAAATACACACTTGACTGTTTCCCGCTCAGCCAGGGTATCTGGGCAGGACCAGGACAAAACCAAGTAATCTCATTCCAAGATAAAGACAGATCGCAAGTTGGAAAACAGATATAGGGGGATAGAAAACACAGTAAGAACCTCCCTGCCGACTATGGGAGAGAGGATAAGTAATAAACAAAAATGAATATAACAGCTTCAAAAAAGGAGAAAATGCCAAACACAAAACGTTTTGGGCTCAAAATCCTTCTTCAGCAGATTTTATAAAAACCAGATCAATGACAAAATGTATTTCGTCGTTGATCTGTTTTTTTTTTTATAGTCAAGTATTTGTTTTTATTGTTTTTTGTTGTTGGCTTAAAAATGGTTTTGAGCCTGAAATGCTCAGTGTTTGGTATTTTTTTTTTAAGCTGTTCTATTCATTATTGTTTATTACTTTTTATAGTATCACTTTAAAAATAAAAATGCAGTATTTTAAAACAGACCTGTAAATGCCCATTTCTCAAAAAGTCTGAAAATTTAGGTAATTATTTTCATAACAATTGGTAAGAAATACATACTCTACTGATTATAGATATGATGTACAAATGCTTGAAGATGACAAGCACTTATTGATAGGTTTAATAACCCAATTCATTATCGGCTCATTGTTGTAATTGAAATCTCTAGGAATGACGCATGGGCAACAATGTTAATGCCCATAATGGATTTGGATGTCAGACTTGCATATATGTACACGTCACTTGAAGATAATAAAAATTAACGGATGCTTCTATTGCCTTGATATCCGAACTATGATCAATGTTGTACCTAAGTCTATGACATTTTAATTTTTTCATTATATTTATTATCTTGAAAGGTCATCCATGACAAAACAACTGACGAAAGCAATTTCAACTTACTTTATGATCTATCTCAGACAGGGAAACCATAACCATAACAGCGCCGTTGAAAAAAATAAAGAGAGGCAGCTTCGTACATTGAGTAAATGCATGATTCGCGATTCAGTTTTTCAGACTTTTTGGGCTGAAATTTGGTCTCTGCTCCAAATAACAATGATAGATAGTAAGCAAGGAACCGTTTTCAGATCCAACACATGTGACCTCGGATGATGAGAGTAGTTTCACGATGGATGGTGCGATCATCATCGGTAAAACCCATTAGCAGAAATGACTCATTTTCTGATTTTCCCGATAGTCTAAAATTAACGTGACATGATTGTGGCAGAGATTGTGGATTACAATTTATTATTAGGCTTTGGAGTTTCCAGTAAGATAATAAAGGTTCACAATTTTGTAAGATGTAAGACTGAAAACTGGAAATTGTTAAAATGTCTGAAATCAGCCTCTGTGTTGAAAATGTACAGGCCTGTTAAAACAATCCTTCAACCCTTAAATAGGTTTTCATACTGGAGATCTAAAAAATTATATTGCATAAATTAATTTTGCTTCAATTAAACAATTACTTATTATCCAATAATATTTTATATATAGTGCATACAAATTAGAATGTTATAAATATTATTTTTCCATCTAAAAAAACATTCTTTCCACAAAGTACTTAACACATGACTAAGTAATTCTTTACCGAGAATTTGTATAGAATCCAGGGCCATTTTTGTAGCTGCCTCTGCTGTGTAAAGAATGACAGCTGCACAGTCCTAAAAAAGACAAATTAAAGGTGAATCCTAACACTAGTGAATTTAATACACAAAAATTTTAAAACAGTTATAGAGAAGAAAAAAAAAGATTAAAAAAATGAAAAAAGAACATCAAGTAGATGTGGCAATACACATAGTTTTCACTTAAAGGGGAAAATTAAAAATAGTAATAATATAATGTGATGATACAAATCTCTTTCACCAGTGATATTGCACTATTCCCACTTGTTTCAGGAAATTGTTTTTATCAAGATCTTCGCCATCATCATCATTACAATTTGTCATTGTCAACATCGTCACCATCCTCTGAAGTCATTAAGCCAACTTATTAACATCATTAAAAAAAAGTTTAATTAAAAAAAATACAGACAAAAACAAATAAACAAACAAACAAACAAAAAGCCCTTCAATAACCATTCAATAAATAACAAAGTGAAATTGAATGTAAGCTTCAATTTAATAAAAGAAAACAGTCTGTAGTGTCTCATTCATCCTGTTTTGTTGATAAAGGGGAAATCCGAAACGTCCACATTATCTGTTTTCATTTATCAAATTGAAGCTTACATTCAATTTCACATTGTTATTTATTTCTTAGATCTTCGAGAAGCAACAATTACATTTTAATTACCATTAAAATTCAGTGCCTGTTTTCCCTCTTGATACTGATCAGTAATTATTTATTCATTTCTTCAGTTAACTAAAATGCTGGTTTCAATTTTGTTTCCTACCTATTTGAATAAACTGCACTTCTTGTAACAACTACATCTCGAAAGATTATAAAAGAAACTGTATGCAACTAATCTGAAATTGAATCAGATGGATCAGAGTGATACGATCCTCAAACTAGCAGCTGAATTTTGTAAAATTATTAGAAAATGAAATACCCCCCCCCCCCCAAAAAAAAACAAAAAAAACCCCAAAAGAACGTAGGCAGTATGTTAAACACTCAATGTTAAAATACAGCAAACCAGTCTTCTTACATTGGGATGCCTCTCTCCCCTGTCCAGAGCTCTTGCCACGTTGTAGACGTATGAACGGCTGGCATTAAGTATGGCATACATGTCTGCCATTTTGCTCTGAATCATCTGAAACAGCATAGGAAGTGGGAAATAAGATTAGTCTTTAACTACAGACACACAAATGTTATCTAAATAATTTCATAAAATGCTAGCTTTTCATCATCAATTAATGTCATTGCTATTTCTAATGTACATAAAAAAAAACCCATAAAGACAAAGCAAGGCAAAACAAAATTAAAAAACAAAACAAAAACAAAACGAAACAACACAACAACAACAAAAATTTAATGCATTTATTAAGACCCTAAACATTAAAAAAAAAAAAAAAAATTATATATAAGTTATTAAAAACATATATTCGTTTTAACATCTTGAAATTTACCATACGGATACATTGGTGTTAGACAAAAGTATGAAAGTGAAAGATTAAGGTTCAGGCACATGTGCAAGAAAGCGAAATGAAAAAGGTTTAAGTGAGAAATTGCAGAAAAGAATCTATCACAGCATAGCGGTCAACTTTTCAAATAGCTAAAACAGGACACCCGAAAGCCCACTACTGTCAAACCCCAAATGGCAGTATGTTTGGACTATCATAACCTGTAATCTAGATTTAGAGCTATATTCTCAATTATTCTATTCCTTGTTTCAAAGTACTAGTCAAAAAATCATAATTCTGATCCATACCAGGGTCATTTCCTTATATATCTTATTATTTAAAATTTTTTTTCTCCCTATTGCAAAATTGGGACAGTCCCAATTTTATCAGGACAGTTGGCCACTATACATCATGGGACATGCTTACTCTTTGTGAAGAATATAAGCACTAAGCCATCCAATTACCCGCAATTCTTTATGGTGTAATGGGGGCAGGTCTGACCAGTAACAAGGATATCTGACATTCTAACCCAGTGAAGTAGGCCGATTTTTTGGGATGATTGTGTCTCTAGTATTCTGTCTTTCTGCTACTGTCTTTTATCATTCACACCTTTTCGGATTTCTATCTTAGTGCTTGCTCTTAACTTTTTCATTTTCATATTAAAAAAAGAATGCATCAAACTCTCAAGTCTTTATTCTCTTCTTTATGCGTTCGGCATTTGATTATAGAATTGTGAACACTTTTATCAATGAACTATGCAAATTATTTGTGAAGCATCAAGTCTTCTCAATTATTAAGCAACCTCTGTTGTGTGTATGAAGGTTGCATGATATTTCATGTATTTTTCTTTCTGTATCAGTCACCCCTTTCAAATCTTATATTATTCATGACAGTGCAATGAGGATAAGTAACAAAATATCTAATAGATGATACAACATATTGAGATGTATTAACGTTGATTTAATAATCACAGATGGTATCACAATGAGGAAATTATTCATTTACTTTAAAAATAAATCTATACAGAGAATTTGACCTGACATTTGATACACGACATTTTCTATTTAGGAATACTTTTCAGTAATGACATTCAGTTATTAAGCGACAGTAATAATTGAATTCTTTCATATTATTCGAGTGTTTTTGTTCTGAAAATATTTGGAGGCAGCAAGTACATTTTACCTGAAAATGACCAATCTTTTCTCCAAAACACTCCCTTATATGTGCATAATTATAAGCGACATCACAACATGCCTGCATGATTCTGGAACAAAAAAAATTCAAAGTAAATTCAACATATAGACAAGAGAAACTGATTAAATCACACATTCTATGCATGGATTCAGTCTAATTTTAAATAAACTCCTTGTTTTAATATTTGTATTCAAAGAAATAATATTTTTAAAAAAAATGATTGACTTAACAGAAATGAAACTATATATGTGAGGCACGATGAATAAATGTTCCACATGTTCCAATTATGGAAATTAATTTATTGGTATGATATAAAAGTGTAGACAATTTTCCTTTGCCGTTTATTTAATGACAAACATGATTAAAATTGGCGAAGTCATGGCCATTTGAAGATAACATTCTGTAGCAAAGTGGTTTAGAAAAATAGGGCTTCAAAAATTACTTAACGTAAAATTTACTGAATTTTAATGGTCAGGATACTCTTGGGAATAAATAAAATTAAAATGTTTAAAGTGCAAAGAGATAGATAGATAGATAGATAGATAGATAGATAGATAGATAGATAGATAGATAGATAGATAGATAGAGAGAGAGAGAGAGAGAGAGAGAGTTTGAGAGAGAGAGATAGATAGATAGAGAGAGAGAGAGAGAGAGAGAGAGAGAGAGAGAGAGAGAGAGAGAGAGAGTTTGAGAGAGATAGATAGATAGATAGAGAGAGAGAGAGAGAGAGAGAGAGAGAGAGAGAGAGAGAGAGAGAGAGAGAGAGAGAGAGAGAGAGAGAGAGAGAGAGAGAGATTGAGAGATTCTCAATGTGCAAAATGATCCGATTAATTATACTCATTTCATTTGTCAAGATGCAAAACTCATTACATACAACTATTTAAGAATGCACAGATGTTAACAATTTGAAAGTAATTATATTGACACACAAGTGTGCTATATGTTGTGGTACATAGGTATATTTTATAAACATTAAAGTGAAAAGCTACTTGTGAAAAGTTTAACAAATATTTGGCGGATGACCAATCTTTCAACCTCAGCCCTTTAGTAACTATAAGAAATAAAATGATGAATAGATATAATGCACTGGCATGAAAGCTTACTAAAAGAAATTAGAGGAGAACATAATCCTCCCTCTACAACAAATACAAAAAAAATAAAAACCCAACTCCCCCCCCCTCCAAATAAAAAAAATTAAAAAATTTAATAAAACAAAAAATGAAAACAAAATAACAAACTTATTTACATAGATACCCAGGAGGAATAAATGATGAGGATGGGGCAAGGAGAATGGATGAATTCAATATATCGCAAAATCATTTCTGAATATTATTGTCATAAATGAAACTTTGGTGGCTAACAGGATATAAAAGATTTATTTCATTTCATCTCATTAGCATTAGTGGGAAAAGATTTTTTTTTTTTTTAAGAACTGGATGATTTTAAGAAAACTTTACTTTTTACGTCCAACAGCATACATCATAAATACCTACCCAATGGGGCCAGCGGCCAAGAAGCATCTTTCAATGTCCAACCCACTAAATAGTACATAGACACCTTTGCCAATGTGCCCCATCACATTCTCCTCTATTGTTGAGATATGGGTGGGATGGTTATGGTAGGAATAAAGAGAGGATTATAAAACTCGAATGTGACAAACAAATGACTAACGAGGTATGTGCTTAGGCTTTGGTGGATAAATGAAATAGGCATATGGACTTCAATTGGCTTATATCAGGTGAACAAAAAAATGTCCTTAATTCTTAACCTACACTACCTTGACTCTAAGATGTAAATCTCTCCTACTCCCCTTTGTTCATGTGATGTAAATTATATATAAGCTATTGACTGCATATTCTAACCCGGTGTTTACTGCTTAAGATGTCATAAATTATCATGTAAGATTCAATTTTGTTTGAAATCATTACCTCTTAGAATAACAAATAATGCAGAACTAATATTGCTTCCTATGATATAATCAAATATATATAAACTTTAACTGAGAGTTTAAGCTTCATTCACTTTTTCTGGTTCAAAATTATTTCAACTCTAAAATTTTGAAAACTGACTTTAACATCCTGAAATATCATCGGATAAACTTTAATTGACAGATTACAAATTGAGGAAATGCAATCAACCCCATATTATCATTGAAGTTTTTAACTTTTTTTGTTTCATTAATCAAATCATTATTATTTTTAATTTGGAAATGCTAGGTCATGTGTTAAAATCAATGAATGACACAAAACTCATAGATAGTATCCATTCTTCACGTTCAAGCTACTATTGTCACGCCATTTACTCCACAAAAGCAACAAATGAAATGAGTATCTCTATGTAGTAGTTTATACACATGATTATGGTTAAGGATAAGACAAGTATCCCGGCAGTAACAGATCAAAATTGCACGATAATGAGCATGGGGAAGAGGAAAGCATAAAACGGAAATGAAAGAGAAGAGAAATCCACAAGGGCAACATGAAGCCCTTACCCAACAGGTCCGGCAGCCCCTAGAGCTCTTTCCATATCAAGTCCAGAAAAAAGAACATATATTCCTTTATTCAATGCACCAAGCATATTTGTCTCTAAAGTGGAGGAAAGATAGATATGCACTAAATAATTGAAATCTATAAAAATAGGTTATTCCATTACTGCAAACTGAATATGACATGGTCCTAATATAAAGCAATCTTCACTTTTCCTGTTAATCTCTCGGCAATACGGAGTATGTCGAATCAATAACCTTAAGAAAAGAATTATTCCAGGTTTTTAACTTAATTTATAAGTCATTGTGCTGAAAAACAAGGAGGGACAAAATTTATAACAAACTAGTTTTGACCAAGTACATTGAGAAATGTCACCTATATTCTATGACCTGTGTGCCATAAAAAGCATACTGATCATCATTAAGCCATTAATAATTTTGGGAGCAATGAGGTTATTTAGGTTGTACAGTACTCAAGTGAAATGTTTACAAGTAGACTTTTATGCCGTTCTGTGATAGAATGTAATATTTAGTATTTTCCTATATGGGCTAAGGTTTCGTTATGACCTCTATACTCCAGTTTGGAATTGTTCCATCTTTTTACTGTGCTATTGGATAATGATTGGTATTTCATTGGTTGTTTCGTTATCATTTCTACAGATATCTAACTATACTTACTCTCAGCAGCTTATATAATTTGTTTCGCTTTCAAGTGGATTACATCTTTATTGTGGATCTTTTTTTTTAATTAAACATATAAAAGGAAAATTTTTTTAAAGATCTATATTTGGGATAGTCCTAGTATACTTAAAAACTCTCAAATCAAAAGAAAATGGCTTGAAACCTATTTGAACATTTTTTAAACCATTGATAAGTTAGATTCTCGATTTTATTATTGGCACTATTTATCAACTCTGTAAACATTTTGGGTAAGCAAAGATGCTATTAATTCACCGAGACCAATGTTCATTCTCTTTGTCTCTCTCTCTCTCTTTCTCCTTTCTTACCCTCCCCACTCATTCTTTCTTTATCTTACTATCTTTCTACCCTCCCATTTCTGTGCTAACGCTCTCTTATGACAGTTGTCATACCCAGAAAATCTTGGTCTTCTTTGAGACAGATCCAAAATAGAATCCCTTGTGATCGTGTACTCCTAATTTCCGAGAAAGAATTTTCTCTATAGAGGCTTTGTGTTTTACAATATTTTTTTTTCTTGTGTGTGATTTTGATGGACTCTTCAATTCTTACCTGGCACAACGCAATCCTCAAAGACTAATTCTGATGTATTCGATCCCCTCATACCAAGTTTGTCAAGTTTAGGACTAGCAGAGAAGCCTTTCATTCCCTGTGGCCAAACAATAATAATAATAATAATAATAATAATAATAATAATAATAATAATAATAATAATAATAATATGAATAAAAAACAAAAAAAAAATAAAACAAAAAAAAACAAATAATAAAATAATAATAATAGTAATAATAATAATAATAATAATAATAATAATAATAATAATAATAATAATAATAATAATACTAATACTAATAATAATAATAATAAAAATAAAATATCAATGTCTTATCTAAGACTCAGGAAAATTCAGAAAATGTTATATGTAATGAACAAAAACCTGACACAACCCAGGGTAAAAAACAAAACAAAACCTAAACAAATCATCCCTCCCCCTTGTACAAAAAAAAAATATATATATATAAAAACAAATAAAACAAAACAAAACAAAACAAAAAACAGCAACAACAAATATTTCCTGACAAAAATCTCAAGTATGTTAATATTAAAGAGATAACAAGGAACAGACAACATTAATTATTAACTAATAAGGTTTCGTTTTATTCTGTTAACTGTGCCTATTGTTCTCAGATTTATTGAATCATTTACAACAAATACATTTTATCATATTTTGCTGTTTTCTGCAACAATCATAGTTTAAATTGGACGTCAATCAATGTAAATGAGGAAAAGCAATGAGCCTAAGACAGCTATGCCATTGACCCATCTGATCTTATAAATATCTCATTTGACGTCTCCAAAGCTCAAAGTTTACAAACACTACAGTGATCTGAACAAGTGTGTATAAAAGGTGACAGACCAAGTAAGAAAGAAAAATAAAAGAAAAAAGAAAACCATCCCAAAAAATCAGTCTGCTTTGACTGGGGATCGAACCGCAGACCTTCTGATTAGGTCTGAGGTTTGATTCCCATTCGAGGCAGACTGATTTTTTGGGATGTATTTTTTCTTTCTTGCTTTGTCTGGCACCTTTTATACACACTTGTTTAGATCTTTATCTTGCACTGGTGCCTGTTTCCTAGTTTCTTAAACACTACATTGGTACCCATGTATAACAGGTATGGATATAACAGGGACCCGGTTTTAACACCGTTATTCAAAAGTCACACGTTTTTTACCCTCTTTGCCTTCAGTAAAATTTACTGTGTATAGTAGGGACTTTAATGAGCCTAATTGGTTATAACAGGGGCACTGAAACCCGCTTAATATCTACAAACACAATGCATTGGCCCACATTAAGCTCGAGTAAGCCTACAGCTAAAGACAACAGAGAGCTAGGCTAGGCCTAGTTCATGAATGATTGTTTGTGTGTATAGGATACTTACTTTTATCATCACTTTCAGTATAACATGGGCCTTGATGCAGGCACACATTGTGTAGCGCAACACACACAAGGCTTGAAAGTGTGAGAGAAAGACACTACAAATGATAAATAATGGTGATTTAGGCCATCTGGGTTATTTTCCTTGAATTTCAGCTATGATTACTCGGTTATAACAGTGATTTCAGGCTTGTCCCACCATCACTCTTATACTGAAGTTCCACTCTTTATACAAAGCTCCAAACTAATCTAGAATCATTACATAGATTTACAGACTGCATATTTTTCCTTGATACTAACTGAAAGATTCAGATACCTTTTCGATTATAAATGTTGTGATCCCATGCTGAGGCTTTTCAGTTTTGGGGTCTGTTTTGGCATAGACTACCAAAACATCTGCATCAGGGCCATTGGTTATCCAAAATTTGGTTCCATTCAACACGTAATGGTCGCCTGTGGGATGAATGAGAAGTAAAGACAAAGAATGAAAAAAAATGAATAACATGAATGATTAAAATAAAAAATAGTTGTATAAATTAAAAAAAACAAATCAAAGCTTTTGGTTTACAATTTGACGGTTTAGACGAATGAATCCAACTATTAATGAGGTATAGAACGGCATTTATATAACAACACATACAAATAGAGCAGGGGTTGTGATGTAATATGTAAATCAAACTCATTGACTAATGGAGCAAACACCAAAATGTATAAACAAGGCCTTTTTACTTTCTTATGAATGGACATGAATATATGTATTTACTTAAACTTCAGAACAATAGCTCATTAGTTCCTCTTTAAAAGATATATAAATATGAAAAAGAAATATGATTTTAAAAATGAAGATTATTAGTATACCACTTGTGTTTTACTACAATATATTTTTTTCAAAACAACTCAAAAGAACTTCAATGTTTTCTGTAATGTATAAAATAATAGTAATGTCTGATTGCCTATGTTTTCTTCTTTGTTTCATCGAAATAGCAATTTCTGATTGTCTACGTTTTCTTCTTATCAATTCTAAGTCCTGGAGCTGAAATAGTTTTTAAAAGATTTCAAGCGCCATTCATATAGCCCTTAAAAATAAACAAACAAACAAAGATTTCTCCCTCTGACATTAAAAATAGTTCTTGTTCAGTTGTCATTGAATGTCTTTTCCCAAAATATTTCATTGTCCACGTTATAAATCTCTCCCTCCCCTTCAATCATCCTGTTATTAATCCCTTAGTAAATACATTTTGAAAAAACATACCACATTCTTCTTCCTATTCTGCTGTACACCCCCCACCAAAAAAAAAAAGGACACAAAAAAACAACAACCCAAACACACCTCCCCTCCCATAAATAACTGAAAATAAAAAAAACAGCACAGACTAAAACAAAACAAAACAAAATAACAAAACAAACAACCAAAACCCTGTCTCTCAAAACATTTTTTATGCTTAAAATATTTGTTGGTAGTGACTAAACAAAATACAAAACGCAACATCAACAAGAAATAAAAATGTGATAGAAAGATTCTAACTAGTGAGTCAAATGAGAATTACTAAAAGTTGGTGCTCTTACCCTTTTTGACAGCTGACAATTTCATGGAAACAACATCTGACCCTGCATTGGCCTCACTCATCGCCAACGCACCCACATGCTCCCCTGAAATTAACTGAAATTAAGGATAGGAGGGCTATATTATGCACAATATTCATATATACATTACAACCCCAGAATAACGACATCACCTGGTACTGAAACATTATTTCGTTACTCAGGGATGTCATTCTTCAAGATGGTGAAAAAGGGTGTGTGGTGAGACCTGAAATAAAAGGTTTACCAGATACGTTTTTACTCTCTGATGTGCATTGTCATGGAGGTTGTCAGCGATCAGTGATTGGTGATGACCCTGTCGATAGTGCTAGGGCCACCAGATGGCCAAAGGCCCTCGTGATCAATTTTAACTTTAAACTGGCCAGATAGAGCCTCGCTTGGCCAAACACTACAAACATTTTGACACCTCTAGAAAAAAAATGATATTGAAAAAAAGAATGTTTTCAATAAAAAATTAAAACTAGTAATGGAAACAAGAAAGCACTGTTTTTGTATGTACCTGATGACAAAAACAATAAAGTGATTTCATTGGCAGGTAAACAAATATTCACATTGGTTGGTAACAAAGTGATCTTGTTAGCTATGAGAAGGCTTATTATTGTCTATGACTACCAGATGATGCAGGTTGGAATCGATGTTACCTATTTGGCTCGAGCATTGGTGTCAACTGCCGATTATTGCTATATCGATGTCACTAAACAGGGGTTTTACTACTATAATGTATGTCACAATTTTGGGATGTTTATTACTAATAATATATAGCAAAAAAATTGGGACCAGAGGTCAATGTCGCTATCCAGGTGTTGCACTGTATTACTAATGCTTACAGTGCAATATTTTTTCTTTATAGAACTGAGAGGCCTTTGGATTTAAGATGGATTGTGCTAACGCAGCAGTAGGAAGGTTGACCAAAAAACACTTCAAGATTGATGTAAAGGATGGATGGACCTCATTTGGAAAAGTAAAGTCAAACAAAACATAAAAAGGTCAAAAATATCTTTCTGGGATTATAAAAAAAATTGAAAAAAAAAACTAAACTAAAAAATACTACAAGATGGCTATGAACAGTCCACTGAAAGGTGTAACATGTTCAAAATTTTAATTCTATTATTTTCAAATTTTCAATTCTTTAATCTGCTGACTTTCATATAAGAAAATTATCATCAATTAAACTGTTTTTAATAAATGTCTAAATTAATCATCTAAAAATTGGAAACTTGAAATGATCACATCAATCATACCTTAATTACACCTGCTAAACAAAATCATATCTTACATATAAGTTTTAATGATATAGTATAACAGCGAGCATCTATTCATTTTATAACCCAGTTCTTCATCATAAGATTACATTATTTGCTATTCAATCAATCAAGTGCCAGCTCTATAGCAGACATTGGAGATCATGCCCTTGAATGCATCTCTGTCACCAGTCCTTTCCAAGAATTACACATCTCTAAAAGACCCACCAATTAGTCGCATATTGAGACTTCTTTCATATATCATTCTCTGTATTCTCTCCTTCCCTTTAAAATAAATCATTTGTTGAAAAGTGACCAAGGAATCTCCGCCATCTTGTTCTGATCACCAAATTAATCCAATCTGAAGAATACTTTTCAATTTCAAAATAAACACGGTAGTGAAATAATCTAATTCAATCTGAAGAATACTTTTCAATTTCAAAATAAACACGGTAGTGAAATAATCCACAGAGACATAGAAAGCATGAAGATTGACAGGCAAATAATAAACAATCAGAGATATGCCGATGACAAAACTCTTATTGTGGAATCCAAAAGGTGAAGATATGGGATTATAACTTAATGAAGAAAAAGATAAGCTGAAGATGCATAGCCCTATGCAGAAGACAAAAGGGACCAGAATGCGATGTAGTCATACTAATTAAAATTCATATAATAATATAACCCCTCTTGAATAAATGGAGAAGAAGAAAAAGGTGATGATAAATAACAGCTTCACTTACTTTGGGAAGATACTTCTGTTTTTGAGCCTCATTTCCATTTCGGACAAGCTGATTAACACATAGATTGGAATGGGAGCCGTAACTGAGAGCTATAGCAGCTGAGACCCTGGACATTTCTTCCATGATGATACAATGGTCCAGATAACCCATATCTGACCCCCCATACTGGGCTGTGGAATAATAAAAGGAAATGGTGCTTATACAGTAAAAGTAATCAGTCAAAGCCACTTTCCCCCAGGTTTCTATGGCGATAAACTATGGGCATTCTACGGATTGCTAGGATACAACGCTAGTCTAGGGCAAAGTACTTTCAATCAGATAAAAAGAAAAAATAGATCCAGCCACCTTTAAGTCACTGATAGAGAGACAAAGAGATAAGAAAACCAGTTCCTTTACTTGTGACACGAGTGCTCTACCTATTGAACTATATATATATATATATATATTTTAAAAAATAAAATATAAAACTCCCTTTATTCATCCCCAAGGGAAAGTTTGTCTTTAGGGCCTATCTCAAGGGAAGACTGGAAAACCAAGGCATCAGCTGCAGTGTAGATTCAAAACCTGCTTTAAGCAGCCCCTTTGTATTTTCTATGAGCTAGATAATGATCTGTTGCCATTGGCATTGTCTAACGAGTGAAGTTGCTTTATGCTGCTCTGCATTTTATGCATAATATTATATTAAACAAACCTTGATTTACAAACTTTTTATAAAATAATAAATTAAGCATATACTGCTTTTCTTGGGCATCCCTCCTTATTTAGCTCAAATCGTGTACCACAAAGTTACATCAACGCAGACAGCTCTCATCTTTTCCCTATTACCTATGCAGGGTGGATGGAAATGCAGTGAGGGTGTGGTGTGGGAGCTACTGATGAGCAAAAAATGCAATCACCACCATTTCAATTCAATACAATTATACAGTTGTACCCTGCTATGAAAATTTTTAGGGTCATCCACCTTTCTCCACAAACAAAACTACTAAAACAATTAGGACAAGTTTGCCTATCTCGTGGTGAAAATATCCTGAGGTCCTACTTGAGGTATATTAAAACCATATCAGTTTTATCGTTGAGAGAAGAGGCTTGTTGTAAACAAAAAATATATATTAAGAGAACGAAAATAAATATAGATTTACTAAAATTATTTTGTTTAAATATATATATATAAATTACATTTATTGAATGTTTTAAACTATTCATTCAGCAAAAATATGGGTTGAAATCAAATAAGGAATTAATAAATTGATCAAAAACAGTCACTTCCAAAATTAGATAATTTTCCCCCAAACTGACCCAATTTGCACCCTCAAGCACCTTAAAGCGATTTACAAGGGGTTCCTAGCCAACAACAGCACGATAAGACAATTATTATTTTGACGGAGACAACACTGTTACTGGCCAGGTATTAATTTTACACCTGACTACAGTGAGAGAATCTGATTAAAGAGCCTTTTACAATTATTCAACTATGTGCTGCTCAGCAGAGCAGGACTCAAAACCCCAGACGTTCCCATAATCGATTAATTAGTCCATCAACTCAGCACTAACTCTAGTTCAACTTGTAGTATTGTCTCTGGAATGCATAAGGGCATTGCAATTACATTTTCTACTATTTCCATTAAAATTGACCATCATCATCATTATTGATATTCAAATAAGGAAATCTAATATGACTGCTTAATTGCTCATATCTAAATGATATCCTTTCATTTCAATACACAAGCTGACATGTATCCCAATCCATATAGATATAATAGGATCCAATTACACCTTCAGTGATAGGATGAATTACACTTTTGCCGTAGAGAAAGACCAACGAATAGCCTTATACAAATAAAACATGCCAATTACATGAGTACACCTCTTTAAAATCTAAACACACATATGTCTCCCCTCTCCCATAACAAGACCTTCTAAAATTCATTGCCTTGTGTTTTCCATTAATTCTGTCTTGTCTGTTGCTCATGATATGGTGTTGAACTGTGGCTGAAGTCTAGATTATTTAAGTCTTCTTTTGAAATAAATCATAAAGACACATATCTCGATGGAGTGAATAAAAGGAATACCCCTTCCCCCCACAAACTAAAAAGAATTGACAAAACACAGATTTGGATAACTATTAACATTGACCATGTGTTTAGTAATTTGATGATCCATATGATTATTTCCCTGTCACTGTTACTTCATTTAAAATCATCCTTTCAGATAATCCATATACCATCTGTCGCACACATTTACATACAACAGTATGGACATCATTTGCATATGAAATATCTTTTATAAGGGAAGCAAATATATATAGAGACAACAATGTTTGATACATTTACCAGATTTAAGCTATCAACACTTAACTAACATCTTTCAGAAAGGTATAAAAAGCTGCCTGTCATCTCTACTAGTTTAGAGATGCTTATAAAATTAGACTCATTGCGATTCACATTCCAAAGTGTATGAAGAGAAACTATCCTTATCATAAAAAATGCTTACATGACTTTCGCAATACAACACATAGTAGGGGGAATTAAGTCCAAAAAACCCTTGAATTGTGCAAATTAGGGTTTAAAGCATGAAAATTACATATGTTGTAGAATATTAAAAATCCTGTAATTTATGCTACAGAACCACTTTGAGAGATCAGTATTAGTTTAGATACAAGCTTTTTAAGATTGGAAAATTTTTTAATGGATGACAAAAAAATTCTTTCATTCCTATTGTGTAAACATTCAAAACAAGGCGACCCAAGGTTGATTTTACGTCATTTTTTAGAGTCAAACCGGATGTTTTCCTTTCACTAAACTTTTGATTCACGAACTATCCAAATTGTTTAATCATTAATCTTATTCAATTTTGCTAGTTTTGAGGGATTTTTATCATGCAAAATTCTATAATAATAGATTTTTGTTTATCAGTGAATTAATAGCATCTTTGTTTACTCAAAAAGCACTTTATAATGAGTCCAATGCCGACAGCAACACTTACCACATAGAAAGAGATTTCACTCTTGAAAAGAACTATTACATTACAACTATTACACAACACTGTTACCGACCTGGTACTCATGATACACCTGAGTATGGTGAGAAATTGTGGGTATGGAGCCATTTCCAAAGGACTAAACATGGATCTACAGATACAAAGGTGAATGTCTTACAACAATACCACAAAGCCACAAAGAGAGCAAATACTTAAGACTGTCACTACATAATCAAGCTATTACAATCACCGTACTGATTAAAACAAGGAAAATAAAATTTAAAAAAACGTTTAACGTACTGCCTACGTTCTTTTCTTGTTTTCTTTTTTTTTTTTGGGGGGGGGGGGGGGGGTATTTCATTTTCTAATAATTTTACAAAATTCAGCTGCTAGTTTGAGGATCGTATCACTCTGATCCATCTGATTCAATTTCAGATTAGTAGCATACAGTTTCTTTTATAATCTTTCGAGATGTAGTTGTTAAAAGAATATAGATTTTGTAAAACTAAACTTTCATGGTTTCAACACTTAAATGGATATTATTGCTGTAGCAAAATGGCTTAGGTTTAAACATAAATCTCTGGTTGACAAGGAATCAATGCAACCACACATAAGTTGTAACTGCAATGAGACATAGGCGCCATCCATAACACCAAGACCTTGAAACGGTACAGGACCGTATATTGTTGTTACTCAAGGAGGAGGTAATACACTGGGTGTTATCTGAGTATCGTTGTCTCCATGGAATTAACCTCTGATCAAATTTCCAGTGAAACTGTAATAGGGATGAATGAGATGAAAGGTTGGTGTTATTTCGGAAGTCTGGCAAGCCAAGCCCATGGTTTTGTCAACGTTTTGGGAGGAAGGGCCCATTGTTGTTTTTGTGATTTGTCATGTATTTAGGAGTCTGGCTTATTTAAGGTCGTAGACGGAGAGCGCAGTTTTGCGGACTGCACTCCCCCTCTGCGAAAGTCACCCATTTTGTGAGAATTACCTGGTGCAGTTGCTCCCAAAAGACCCATATCTCCACATTTTTTCCAAAAATCCTATAACAGGGAAGAGGAGAAAATTATGAATGGATCATTATTGCATGACAAAATAAGCAATTGGACAAATGTATTCAATTTATAAAATGTGGTGACTTTTTTCTACAAAAAAGACAATCATCAAAACTAACATAAGAGTTCTAGCGGCATTCTACAGGAGAAAAAAAAAACCCAACCAAATAAAAATACATAAAAATAGTGATTTAATTTTTTTCTTTAAAAAGTAATCAACACCGCACACAGACAAGTTTTTAAAAATAAGAGAAAGTGGGATGTGCTTTACAATTAGTTCAAAATGAGAAACTTTCCATTGATATAAAATATATATTGTTTCCAATGTAACCATACCCTCATTTCAGCAAATGAGTTTTTCTTGTCAATCTCATCTGCCTTCGGCGCTAATTCTTTTTGGCAGAACTGGAATACAGATTCTCTCAGCTGAAAGAGAAATATAAAGAGAAATTAAACTCAGGGATTCGTGTATGTGTGTGTGAGAGAAAGAGAGAGAAAGAGAGAGAGAGAGAGAGAGAGAGAGAGAGAGAGAGAGGGGAGAGAGAGAGAGAGAAAGAAAGAGAGAGAGAGAGAGAGAGAGAGAGAGAGAGAGAGAGAGAGAGAGAGAGAGAGAGAGAGAGAGGGGTTGGTGAAAATAGGAGAATTTAAGTGAATTTGGTTCAAGAAAATAAAGAACGTTCACCCTCCTTACTCCCTCACTTTCCATTATGCGCGCTCATTAAGCTTCATTTTTCACTGTGAGCAAAGCTAAGCAAATTTCAAATTTGATACAATGGAAATCATATTTTATGATGAATTTTCTTTTTGTACAATTACTAATACCTTTAGAAGATGTGCCACTATCTCTTGCCAAGGCACTCATTGAGTCAAGTGAGACATTGTATGTTAAAAGTTCCTTTCTCAAGGACTCCACACAAGGGCTAGAGTTAGTTGTCATTCTAAGCAGTCCTATCGTTAAAGTAAGTCGCTTAATATAACAAACTTTTATAAGAGAAGACAGTGATATCCCAGCAATCTTTACCATAAAGATCTAATCCTATTCTATCATTAGGACTATCCATTTGATAGATTTAAAACTTACACCAGACTTTTATTCTCGTGAAAACATCATTTTCTGTTCACATCACTATATGAAATCTTGATATCAGTAAGGTTACGATTAACAAATTCACTGCAAATAAATTTGTAAAGCTATGACATTTATTTATAACCATTTCACTGCTCTAAACCCAAGATGAATATATGATAAACATTGATTTAACACAAATGAATGTGGTCGGGTTGGGTGTAATACTAATTCTGTACCCTCATACCAATACTAACACTATAAACAATATATCTAGGCAGTGTCTAAGGAGACCAAAAATCTTAGTCTTCCTAGCCAAAATGAACCATTTTGGCTAGGGAGACCAAGATTTTGGCTTTTCGTAGTTTCGTTTATGGGAATGTTATTTTCTGTTGAAGAGGCGAGCTTTTTTCTTTCTTCTTTTTAAGGTGTGTAATAATGTTATTGTCATGCCCCCACCCCCTCCTCCCCCCAAAAAAAAGTCAGAAGGGAGATTACCTATTGGCCATCTAACACAAAAATCAATTTAGTTTTCATTTTCTTCTACTTTTTAATAAGATTCTTCAATTTTTGCTAGGTAGACCACAATTCTTGTCTTCTGACGTAAAGCCATATTTTCATTTTTTGAACTGTTTCTTTATGTTGTGGAGTGGATTATTGTTGTTGCTTTTTTTGTTCTTTATTTATTGTTTTGTTTTGGTTTCCCTAGCCAAAATGGCTTGTTTTGGCTTGGGCGATCCAAGATTTTGGCTTCCTTGTGTAAAACCGTATTTTCGTTTATGGAACCGTTTCTTTATGTTGAAGGGCAAGTTTTTTTCTTCTATTTATCTATTACTTGATTGTTTGTTTTTGTTGTCCTTCTTGTTCTTGTTTTTTTTTTTTTGTGCTGTTCACTACAAAAAATATTTTAGTTTTCTGGTTTTTTTTTTTTTTTTTAATTCTTCAATTTTGGCTAAAGAGATCATGGTTTTGGCCTCCCGACGTAAAACTGTGTTTTCATTTATAAGGAACTTGTTTCTATATGTTGAGTAGGCCAGATTTTTATTTATCTATTTATTGTTTGTTATTGTTGGGGCATGATAATAATATTATTACAAGTCATACAAATGTTTTTTAAAACAAAACAAACAAAAAACGTGCCTCTTCAACATAAAGAAACAGTTTCATAAATAAAAATATGGTTGGTTTTACCCAGGAAGTCAAAATCTAGATCTCCTTACCAAAACGAACCATTTTGGCTGGGGAGAACAAAACAAACTAGCAAAGAACAAAAAAAAAAAAAAAAAACCCAAAAAAAACAAAGAAGAAAAAAATAACTCCACTCCCCAACATAAAAAAAACAAACAAACAAACGCCAGTTCCATATTATTATAAAATGCGGTCTTACATTGGAAGACGAAAATTGTGGTCTCTCCAGCAAAAATTGAAGAATTTAATTAAAAATGGAAAAATAAAACTAAATTTATTTTTGTATTGGACAGACAATAACTCACAATCTCTCTTCTCATATTTTTGGGGGTTTTTGTTGTTTGTTGGGCGGTGGGGGGGGGGGGGGGGGGGGAGGGACGATATTATTATCACACCACTTATAAAAATGAAACTAAATGAAACTAATCTTAAATAGGATTAAGTAATAATAGTAATAATAATAATAATAATAATAATAATAATAATAATAATAATAATAATAATAATAATAATAGTAAAAGTGCTGTGAAACTGCTGAAGTGATCCCATAACAAGGCCTGAAACAAAAAAAGAACAACAACAAAAACAATCAAACAAGCAATTAAGAAGATAGCGTCAATTGCCAAGGACCTTGACAATTGTCAAATCGTCAAATGCCAAGGACTGTGTCAGTTCATCAACTATTCATGTGTACTTTTAACTGCCATGGAGTAACGTTAGTGTAACGAAGTGATGTATTCTCTCTCTCTCTCTCTGTCATTCATTTTTTCTTTTCCCTCTCTGAGGGCCATTTTTTTCTCTGTGTGTGTGTGTCATTTTCTCCTTTCTTTTTCTCTCTCTCTCTCTCTCACACACACACTCAGATACACTCATTGTTATTAATATTAATGCTCTAATTTTCTCATTTCCTTCTTTCTTCCATTTTCTTCTTTCTCTCTCACTCATTCCCTCTTTTACTTTTAGCCATGGACTGTGCCAGTTGGTAATTGTCAACTATCAACTATAAACTGCCAAGGACCGACGTGAATTAATATTTTCATTTTTTATCTCTCATGCTCATTTTCTTTATTTCTCAGATTTTCTTCTCGGAATGTGCCAGTTGGTAAATTAACACTTAACTGTCACAGAGTATGGAGTGATGGTGTTACGTTAATAATAATATTAGTCCTCTCATTTTTTCTTCTCTATAACCGACTGTTTCATTTACTTATTTTCTCCTCCCCCCCCCCCCCTCTCTCTCTCTCTATTTCCTCTTTTAGTCATGGACCTTGCCAGTTCGTAAATCATCAACTATTTACTATTAATCAATCGGATTGATATTGTCGCACAAATGTTTTATGTTAATTGTTCTTTATTATGACGATGTGCAGTATATTTTCCTTTAAAATAAAGAAAATTCTCCTTTTTAAAAAAAAATCCAGGACTTGGCAGGGATTTGCCACTTCGTCCTTTTTTTTTTTCACTGAATTAAAAAACAACAGTAATTTTTGTTTTGATATGATTTTAACTCATCTTGGAATTCGTGGAAAGACTTATAAAAATTTAAACAAATGCAAACAAGTTTTGACTCGATCCTTTCCACAACGATTGACAAGGAATGAATGAATGGAAGAAAGTGACGGTATTCAAGATTCGCAAATCGAGGCTCGACTGAAATCACTGCATGCAGCTGAAAAGTTTCAATTTGATTCCTTGGCAGTTGATGAACCGTCAACTTGGCAATTGACACAGTTCATTTAGTTCATAGACGGAAATAGAGTTTTACGACGCCGGGAAGCCAAAAACTGATCAGTTTGCCTGGTCTTAAAATTAAATTTGGTTGATTTTGGTTTCCAGCACTTCAACTATAGACTTAGACTATGATATAGAGCTTTGTCTAGACGTCTAGATGGTAACCCCGGCGCAGCTCTCTAGCTAGAAATTAGACATCTATGACTATGCTATGACTATGCTAGTTCGACAAATGGATGATGCCAAGTCTGCAAAGATAGATCATCATCAAGCCCTACTGCAACCTCCTCGTGGTGTCGAACGGTAACAGGTCAAGCTGGCCAACTGCAGAGGGCGACAAGAATAGGCAATGGCAAACCATTCTTGTAACTTTGCCGAGTTAACTGCATGAATAAGTCCAAAAAGTTAAACGGTGACAGCGTAAAGGGGAGCATGTTTTCACGGAAGACTGCTGCCTCGCTCGGTTGGGAGCGTGATGTTCGTCAGGTCACACCGAACCGTCAGCCAGTTACTAGGCGAAATAAATTTAACAAATGTGACAAAACCAAAATTGGGACATGGAATGTCAGGACCTGTGCCCAAAAAGGAAAACTAAACAACATTCTGAAAGAAATGAAACGGCTCCAAATAAATATTCTTGGCCTGGCAGAGATGAGATGGAAAGAGCAGGGAACCATGTCAAAACAAGAAAACAACATGACATATAAGATCATATGGAGTGGTGGAACCTCTTTCCAAAAAGGAGTAGGGATGATCTTAGACCAAAAATCAACCAAATTTTACAAAGGGCACGTAGCAATCTCAGACAGAGTTTTGCTGGTTAAGCTAAGAGGACCTGTAGTTGACACCAATATTATTCAAGTTTATGCACCAACAGAAGAGGCGACAGATGCAGATATGACAGAGTTTTACCATTCACTAGACAAAGCAAAACGAATGTGTAAATCACAAGAAGTCCTTATGGTAATGGGGGACCTAAATGCTAAGATTGGCAGAGGCAGAGATGGTGACATAATCGGACCACATGGACTTGGAGACAGAAATGAACGAGGAAACATCTGGGCAGATTGGTGTAGAACAAATAAATTAATGATTTCAAACACCTGGTTTCAACAACACCCAAGAAGAACCTGGACATGGCAATCACCAGGGACAGAGCAAGGAACCAGATAGACTTTATAGCAGTATCATCAAGATTCAGAAATGGCATATTAAATTGCAAAACCTACCCAGGCGCCGATGTAGACAGTGACCATGTCCCAGTTGTTTGTACAATAAGGATAAAGTTTAAAGCTATTCAGAGAACAGCTGGTAGAATAAAGAGGGATTACAGGTTATGCAAAGACAATGGCATACAAACAAAAATGAGAGAAGAATTTGAAAATGCACTCATGATACAAAGCCAAAGTGAACCTGATAATGAAAAATGTGAAAAACAATTTGATATATTCCAAAAGTGTGTCAAAGCAACTGCAGAAAAGCATTTACCAATAGCTCAAATAAACAGCAAAAAGGAATGGATGACAAATGAAATTCTAAACCTATTTGAAGAAAGACGAAAATGCAACAGAGGGTCTGCAGAATACCAAACATTGAACAACCACATTAAATCCAAATGCATCGAGGCACACGAGAACTATCTAGACTGGAAATGCTGCGAAATCGAAAGAGAATACAAACCCAACCCCCAACAAGCTCACCAAAGAATAAAAGAACTATCAGGGAAAAGGAAAAGCAAAGCAGCAGGAAGTTGTATCCAAAACAAACAAGGGGAACTGCTATTTGAAGAACAACATATAGAAAGCCGATGGGTAGAATACATAGGCGAACTGTACAATGATCCAAATAGAAATGAACCACCACTGAAATTCAAAGAACCATTAAGCGGACCAAACATCACCAAAAGTGAAATTGAACATGCCATGGAACGAATGAGGGATGGTAAAGCAACAGGCCCTGATGAAATATCTGTAGAGGTATTAAAAAGCCTAGGAGATCTAGCAATTGATGAACTTCACATATTATTCAACAATATATACAATACTGGGAAAATTCCAGAAGATCTCTGTAACTCTATTTTCATAGCAATACCAAAGAAAGCAGGTGCAGTCAGATGCGAAAATTTTAGAACTATAAGTTTAATAAGCCACATCAACAAAATACTGTTGCGTATAATTATCAACAGGCTAAGGAATAAGATTAACCCCGAAATCGCAGAAGAACAATATGGATTCCAACCTGACAGAGGGACAAGGAACGCAATATACCTCCTCCGTGTTTTAAGTGAAAGAGCTATACAGGTTCAGACCCCACTATACCTCTGTTTTGTCGACTACAAAAAAGCTTTTGATAGAGTACGCCACGAAGAAATACTAAAACAACTGCACTCCATTGGCGCTGATGAGAAAGACCTCAGACTCATGCAAACATTATACTACACCCAGCAGGCATCTATCAAAATCGGAAACTCTACAGGAAATTCCATTCCTATTAAGAAAGGAGTCCGTCAAGGGTGTGTTGCCTCACCAGATCTGTTTAATCTATACCAAGAAACAATCATGAGGGGCATAAATAATATGGAGGGAATAAAAGTGGGAGGTCACAACATAAATAATATAAGATACGCAGACGATACGGTACTCATTGCAACATCAGAAATCCAACTTCAAAAGATTGTTGACAAAGTGGTAGTAGATAGTGAAGCCAAGGGAATGGAAGTGAATATCACCAAAACGGAATGCATGGTAATACAGAAAAACCCCGAAAACAACAACACCTGCAATATAACGATTCACGGCGAGCAACTTACCAACGTAGAAAGTTTTAAATACCTAGGTTCAATAGTGACAACAGATGGAAGATGTAACCGAGACATACGAGCAAGAATAACTCAAGCCAAACAGGCCTTCATGGACCTGGGAAACATTTTGAAAAACAAACAGATGTCGTTCGGGATTAGATTCCGAGTCTTGAAGTGCTACGTGTGGCCAATCTTGTTATACGGATGCGAAAGCTGGACTACAAATGCAGAAACACAAAAGAACATTGAAGCTTTTGAAATGTGGTGCTTGAGAAGGATGCAGAGAATATCGTATACTGCACACAAAACGAACGAAGAAGTGCTAAAACAAACATACCAACAAAGGAAACTAATGCCCTTAATAGTGGATCGACAACTATCCTTTTTCGGACACATAGTAAGGAAAGATAAGAATGAATACCTGGCAAGTTGTGGAAAAATACCTGGTAAACGCGCCCGGGGGAGACAAAGAAAAACACTCATAGACCAACTGAAGGGCTTCACCAGCCTAACAATCCAAGAGCTGTTTGAAAAGGCAAGAGACAGGGAGGAATGGAGAGAGATAATTCATGCAGTATCCGAAGCCTGGACCAGGCATGGAACCTAGAAGAAGAAGAAGAAGAAGACTATGCTAGCTAGTAGAGCTTTGCCTCTACCAATGTGCAGCATTTCAAGAAAAGACTTAAAAACCAACCTGCTTTTGCTCCGATGTCAAATTGTAAAGAGAATCGTCGATAGGGAAATATGAGTTTGTCCTTTGTTGCATTGCCGAGAGTACATTTTGAGAGTGAAGGCGATTTCTTCTCAAGATAAAACCAACTGTCTGACAGGATTGCCTCATTGCACTTGCCATTTTAACAAAATTTCCTCCTTTGTTTAAATTTGACGTTTGCCTAAAAAGTAAAAATTTGATTATACTTATATCTGTTTAATTCCAAGATATTGACAGTCGCGAGTTTTCAAATTTGATCCTACAAATCAAAGTCGCTAAGAGGTAACCTTCGGCCTTCGATCTTCGCACTTCCCTGGTTGGTGATTGTTGATAACTTGCCAAGATTAGTGAGAGTGAGCTCCCCTGAAGAGTACACAACATGGTTCCATACTTTGAGAAAAGTGCTGAAACATATTCGATAAAGCGAACGAAATGATGACCGATAAACAGATTTGCATTTTTCTCAAATTTATTATCAGATTTCCCCCTGACTTCCTTGCCCTGCCGATAGAAACTGATTAAACATATCTATAACTAATCCAAAACAAAATTTGATTCGATGAAATAAAGTTGTGGTCGAGGTCTACACATGCAGGTCTGACATCCAAACTCAATTATGGACCTATCTAGTTAACATTGTTGCAATGGCATATTTTGCTTCAATTATTGAGATTTCCATTACAACAATGAGCCCATAATGAATTCAGTTATCAGACCTGAAAATACGTGCGCATCAGCCAGACACAATTATGGACTTGATTTAACATTATTGTAACGGACAGCATATAGTGTTGGTTTGATTTATTATTATTATTATTATTATTATTATTATTATTATTATTATTATTATTATTATTATTATTATTATTATTATTATTATTATTATTATTATTATTATTATTATTATTATTATTATTATTATTATTATTATTATTATTATTATTATTATTATTATTATTATTATTATTATTATTATTATTATTATTATTATTATTATTATTATTATTATTATTATTATTATTATTATTATTATTATTATTATTATTATTATTATTATTTATTATTATTATATTATTTATTATTATTATTATCATCATCATTTTATATTATTATTATTATTATGATTATTATTATGATTATTACTATTATTATTATTATTATTATTATTATTATTATTATTATTATTATTATTATTATTATTATTATTATTATTATTATTATTATTATTATTATTATTATTATCATTATTATTATTATTATCATTATTATTGTTATTATTATTATTATTATTATTATTATTATTATTATTATTATTATTATTATTATTATTATTATTATTATTACTATTGATAATATATATATATATATATATATATATATATATATATATATTTTATATATATATATATATTGCACTCCAATAATAGTCGTATAATAATATATTTTGATGGAGAGAACCAAGTGCTAAAAAGCTAATTTTATTGACTTTTTCTTGTTATCGAAGAGAATGAAAAGGCTTCTTAAACAACTCAAATAAAAAGAAAAAACGTTTTCAATTTAAGGTACATTTTTCTTCCCTCTTCTACATCGTTAAGGCATCCAACTCCTTCATGCAGGCGACAAGCTATGCGATGCGTTGTATGCGCTCAGAACTTCCAGGAATTAATTGTTTATGACTTAGCAAGAGACTGACAAAAAATATGGAAAAGTCCAATCGGTTTGGAAATAAAAATTAAACTGTAAAAATCACTGGTACGTTCCATATACAGAACATAGAACCAATAAAGACGTCTACTGGAAGAAGTACAAGATCGTGCAGAACGATAGGAACCCCTCATCACCACAGTTAAAAGAAGGAAACTGTTATGATATGGTTACAATGAAGGTTTGTGCAGAACGGTGATGAAGGAGGAAGGAGAAGAGGAAGTCCGAAGACAAAGGAAAGTTTGGATGGACACTATGGACAGGAATGAAGATAAGGGAACTCTCGGAGACGGCCAGCACTAGAGAAGAATGTCGGAAAGTGGTAAGATCTGCATCCCGTGTATCCTCCTCCTCCTCCCGACGATCATCAGATCATGAGATTAATGAATGAAAGAATGAATGAAATGACTCGGTGCATTCATTCCGATAAATAAAGCTGATTTGTCTATATTATGTTGTTTTTGATCTGTTGATTGTGAATGTCAAGGAATGGGTGGTGTGAGTGTCATGCTGCGTGTTGACAGTTCCGGATTGGTGTTTGTTGAAATTTTTATTTGTCCATGATTTGCATTCGACAAGGCGGGCAGACAGCCCTGTATTGTTTTCGGCGACTGACCAAGGTAGGCCGATTCGCCGATTAAGTGATCTAATTATCTGTGCGGCTATGTCGTCGTCTAGTGGTATGACACTCTCCTTCGGATCGGAGGGTCCTAGGATCGAGCCCCGCTCTAAAGCCCCCCATAGACGACGACATCCGCTGGTAGCGGGACGGATGACCTATCGCTGTGACCCGATCCCTGCGTTTATCGCAGATGATTTTTGCCCACATACGGGGAGATATTTTTTTAGGCGATCGGCGATCGGGGGCGTGGCAGTATAAAAAAGTGGACAATTTTTTTTCGGATTTTCGCTGTTTTCACGTCGGATTCGTGATCAGCGTCAAATTTACAATAGGTTTGATACTAAGAACTGTGTGTTTACTCCAAAAATTGGTGAAATTAGAAATAAATTTTAATTAATAGTGAGGCTACGATCCCAGTTACTGTCTGTTATTCTATCTTTCGTCTTGCGCACAATAGTGATTACTTCTCACTAAATTATATCAATTAGACTGTTGAAGGAACGAAATTGACATCATTCCACTCTTTGTTATTGTATTAAGGCAGTCATTTTGGTAATTAGTTCTCACTAAATTATATCAATCAGACTTTTAACGTTCAAGGTTACTTGTAGTTTTGTGTGACGGTACGTTATTTCCGACTGGTGGATGTTGTGAGCATTTTACCTAAACTCATAGCATCAATAACCGTCCAAGATATTCCCATCATATGTAGCAATAGCTATAAGAGAGAGAGAGAGAGAGAGAGAGAGAGAGAGAGAGAGAGAGAGAGAGAGAGAGAGAGAGAGAGAGAGAGAGAGAAGAGAAAGAGAGAAAAATTTGCTTGCGCTATATATACCGCTATATTCAATAAAGGTGCTCAAATCACTTTATAAGGGTCTTTGGCCAACATAAAAAACATGTTAGACGAGACATGACTGTTAAGCGATATTGCAATTGTTTCCCGACAGAGACGACGCTGTAAACAGCGAGGTACTCATTTTAACAGTGAACAAGGTGAGAGAATGCGAGTAAAGAGCCTTTTCCAAGGACTCAATTATGCGCCACTCAGAGCGGGACTCGAATCCAGTACCGTCCGATCCAAAGGCGAGTGTCATTGCACAAGATCACATGCATAGCCGCACAAAAAAGTGATGAGAGAATAGATTCATATGTATTGAAGGAGGAGAGAGCGGATGGAGTGAGTAAAGTTCTTGGATATTTATAGAAGGAACCAAATTGACGTCACTCATCTCATTGTTATTGTTTTTAGACACCCATTTTTATGATTAGTTCTCATTAAAATATATCAGACTATAACGTTCAAGATTCCATGTAGATCTTTGGGCTGGAGTGATATTTCTGGCTGGCGGACTTTGTGAGTATTTTAATTTAACACAGAGCATCAATAGAAGGAATGAATTGGACGTTAGTCAACCCGTTGTTATTGCTTTTAGACAGCATTTTATAATTAACTTATCACTAAGTTATATCAATCAGACAATGAACGTTCGCGTTTGCAGTTTTGTGTGTTAATATGTTATACCCCGATGGAGATGTCGTGAGTATTTTTCCAATACGCATAACATCCATACATTTGCAATCCGATTTAAGTTTAAAAGCAACGTAGACCACGGAAATTTTTCAATTTTGTGGACAATAAAGATTTGTTATTTATCGTCATTATTATTATTATTATTATTATTATTATTATTATTATTATTATTATTATTATTATTATTATTATTATTTATTATTATTATTATTATTATTATTATTATTATTATTATTATTATTATTATTATTATTTATAAAACAAATCGACAGTGTTCCCGTGGCAGGTGAAACGGGTACTCCTCGGGACTACTCGCATTCGCACCCCCCCCCCCCCCCAACCACACCGCCACCACACACACGCACACAGCTCTTTTTTTTTGGGGGGGGGGGGGGGGGGGGTAGAGTATAATTCAGGGTTACAATGCCCACTCCTGTCATCACGTAGTCAAGGCTTTTTGGCATCTGCCAATCCCAAATGTCTGTGTCAAGGTCGACCGTCATGTCGCGTCAACGGGTGAGGAGGAAAAAAAAAAAAAGAACTGGCATATTATTATATCATTACATGGAAAATTATGAAAACTATTTTTTATTTTGTATGAAATCCTTTATAAATTTTACGATGATCAAGAACGAAACTTTTGCCATCTACCTCTTCCTGGCGCAACATTTATAAAAATATTATTAAAAAAAAAATAATAACACAGCATTTATTTGGCGCAATATCCACGTGCTCAAAGCGCTTTACAAGGGGTCCCAAGGCAAGAGCAATATTAAACTTGAAAGACGAGACATGACGCCTGTCAGGCGATGTGACATTTTTTCCTAACAAATTCAACGAACGGCCATGTACTCATTTTACACCTGAGTACGGTGAGAAAATGTGAGTAAAGAGCATTTTCCAAGGACTCAACTCTGCGCAACGCAGAGCGGGTCTCGAAACCTGAACCTTCCGATCTGGAAGCGAGAGTCATACCACAAAACAGGGAGGAGCACTGTTCTGTCGGCCACATAACCTCAATATTAATTAAATTTTATTTCTAATTTCATCAATTTTTGGAGTAAAAACATAGTTCTTGGTATCAAACCTATTGTAAATTCGACGCTGATCACGAATCTGACGTCAAAACAACGAAAATCCGAAAAAAATTGTCCAATTTTTTATACTGCCACGCCCCCGATCGCCGATCACCTCGAAAAATATTAAGCAAAGCGGGCTTTGCGAGCGATGGACCGTACCTAGGTTTATCGGCCAGGTATTTGGCCACACACATTGCGTTTTCACCCCGGTTTGCCTGATCGTGGTTCGGACGCCTATCAAAACCGTGCGTGTATGGAGCCTTTAAGCTGTCCTTAGAAAAGGACATCATCTCACATACACAGGGTGTAAAATGACTACCTAGCCGTTAACAGCGTTGTCTCTGTCGACGAAAAAAAAAAAAATATATATAGATCGCCTAAAAGGCGTCGTCGTGTGTCGTCATTAATGTTGAGATGTATAGTAAAATATATGGTGTAAAAATGACCCTTTTAAAAGATTCAAAACAAAGTAAACGACGTTTCGGCATTTGGCCTTCTCCAGGTAAACAAGAAAAGGAAATATGTTATATTACATTGGCATTATAGTTAAAACATTATAGGAAAAATGTGTGTGTGTGTGTGTGTGTGTGTGTGTGCGTGTGTGTATGTGTGTGTGTGTGTGTGCGTGCGAACAAGGAAAGGAGTGAGAGCGAGAGAAAGAGAAAGAGAGATAAAGAGAGAGAGATAGAGAGAGAGAGAGAGAGAGAGAGAGAGAGAAGAGAGGAGAGAGAGAGGGAGAGAGAAAGAGAAGAGAGAGAGAAGAGAGAGAGAGAGAGAGAGAGAGAGAGAGAGAGAGAGAGAGAGAGAGAGAGAGAGAGAGAAGAGAGAGACAGAAGAAGAGAGAGAGGAGAGAGAGAGAGAGAGGAGAAGAAGAGAGAGAGAGAGAGAGAGAGAGAGAGAGAGAGAGAGAGAGAGAGAGAGAGAGAGAGAGAGAGAGAGAGAAAGAGAGAGAGAGAGAGAGAGAGAGAGAGAGAGAGAGAGAGAGAGAGAGAGAGAGGGGGGGGGATAGAGAGATAGTGGGAGAACGGGAGAGTTTACTTTGTTTTATCTCTTTTATAAGAGACATGTTTACTCCCTTTATTTTATTATACGTTTTATCGACTCATTTAGGCACCTCTAGATTTTGGTATAAATGTTAAGTGTTACTGTTGGCTAAGTACTCATTGTAAAGCGCGTTGAGCACGTTTAGTGAAAAAAGGTGCTAATGGTGCGTTATCCAACGGATAGTGCGACTTTGTGCCTTTTGAGAGTTTTGATACTGTCGGCTGTATACGGGGACCAAACTTTTCAACTGTTCCTGCTCTAGGTATAGATTTAAGTTATAAAAGGTATATATTTTAAAAGGAATATATATATATATATATATATATATATATATATATATATATATATATATATATATATATATATATATAAAATTGTATATTATTTTTTAAATCTATACCTTAGTGCTTATTTTTCGTTATAAACACTCCTCTAATTCGTATCACCTTATCAGAAGGCAATGTAAAAGAAAGAAAATGAACACTGATATCATTTCTATGATTTATTTCAACAGTCTTCACACAGCAGGTTAAAAATGAGAAAGGAAAAGCACAAGATCTAATCTTAAAATAAAATATGTAGTAGTAGCAGTGATGGATGATAAATAAAAAAATAAAAAAAGAAACGATTGCCGTTGCTCAATACATACAGAGGATTAGTCAAAATTGCATTACGGTCCTTCGCCCTTTCCATGTGCAACAAAATTAAATAGTCACACAATTAAAATTCATATTCAAATTGTTAAAAAAGTAACTTTTTCGTTCTTGTTTTTTGTTGTTGTTTTTTTTCCCCCTCTCTGATGCATTACAAGGACCACAAGGTTATTTTGATTTAACTCGTGCATGATTAGAGCGATTTTGCTAGTCTTGACCTTTTAAAACTAGTTTGGCTAATAATACTAAACTAACGACCATAAGGTATATTTAATATTATATTATGATTGGCAAAACGATATGGTTGAGTGCATTGAGTACATTTAAGTTGAAATACTATCTTTACCACGTGTATCGTTATTGTAATATTTAATCAATAGATTTATGGCATTACTAATTAATATTAAGGGCATTCAAAGGATCTTATCCTATTTTGCCCTATACCACATGTTATGTTATGTTATGAGTAGAATTAATGGGAAACAGATTGGACGTAGCCGTGGTATCACAGGGAGAGTTAAGATTCTATAACATTTATTTATTTAATTAGAAAGAAAGAAAACATGATATGGATAGATTGATAGCCGTAATTTGAGAAAAAAGAAAAAGAACATAACAAAACAAAACAAAAAACGACTCGTTTAAAAAAAAAACTGTTAGCCTTTAAAAAAAACAACAACAAAACAATCAATTAACCCTCTCCTTACTGATCCTTTTCAGTATTTTCCCAAAATGGCAGGCTTTCCCAGAAGAAAAATTGATTTTTTAAACTCAGACAAGACACTCTACAAAACAAATTTATTTTCTTATTAATTAAACAAAGATCATTCTTCAAAGTTTATGATGTACAAAATAAATCTGAATAAGAAAAATGGCTATTGTGCCGAAACAAATGTGACGATTTTGCTGCAGGTGGTAAGGAGAGGGTTTAAATGACCCTCGTCTCGTCAAAAGCTCTCATTCTTGAGACTCAATGACGTCCCAGGTTTGAGAGTTTTCAACAAGGTGAGTGTCATTTTATAGAACGGTAGTTGAAAAACGGACTTTCTGGTCAAAATTGAGAAAATGTGTTTTCTTTCTTCTTTTCTTTTCTTTTCAACACGACTGTATAGTACGTAGAATAAAAAGAAAACAGTTCAGAGAGGAAAGTTGTGGGTACAATAGGCAACATCATTTTAGTATATGTGTGATTGAGTGCGAGGGTGGAAAGTAGTGCATAGTCATGGAGTTTACTTATCTTAACCAGTTTATTAACTGCCGTACTCTGAAGAGACACGTATTTAATAATTTGGTCAGAAAACTCGTTTTTCAAATATCGATCGATTTAATGACCCTCATCTTGGCAATTAAACTTTTTAACTTAGGACTTCGCGAAGTCCCAGGTTTGAGAGTTTTTGCCAAGGTGATGGTCATTTAAATCGGTCGATTTTGAAGTTTTGAGTTTTCTAGCCAAATCTTTTAATACGTGCAGTTAACTGATTCAACCTAAAATTTGATTCCTAATACTGATCAAAACTCAGTTTTCTTTAAAAGTATAATTTCGACATTAATGACAACCTGATTGACGCTATGGGTCTCATTTGCTTTACCACCAGTCCATTGACCAGATACTTAAGAGCAATTACAAATCATAGCTAAGAAAAGAAAAATCGAGCGATTTATAAGTTTTCCTTGATGAGGAAAAAGATAACCAACTTTTATGTTAATAAGTCTTATTCCGACCTTTAAAAATATGAAAAGTGAAAGTGATGTTAGTTTCAGTTTAATCCACCAAGTTGATAAAATTAAAATAAAGAAATCAATAAATACAATTCACGAAAGTGATGGTTTAGAATGTGACCAATGGTGACAATATGATATTACCTCTAGGTGAACCTGATACTTAAAACAAAATTTTAGATTTTTTATAT
>NC_088364.1:50836762-50846762 GCF_034508935.2 Berghia stephanieae | reverse complement strand
TCATATGACAAAATGCTAACATTTTTTTGATATGAAAAACAAAAGTGAATAATAAATATAACGAGGGATAAAATTGTGATTTTATGATTAAGTTGGGATTGTTCTTTCTTGAACTAATACACGCACACACACACACACACACACACACACACACATACATACATACATATATGTATATATATATATGTATATATATATATATATATATATGTATATATATATATATATATATATATATATATATATATATATATATATATATATATATATATATATATAGAGAGAGAGAGAGAGAGAGAGAGAGAGACAGAGAAAGAGATTATAGATATATATACTTCCTTGAACAAAAAAGTTTCATCCATGTTGCTCAAGTATATATACTACTATTTCAACCGTGTTAAAGTTTAATTTACAATATAAATAAATCTAATTTTAAAGAAGCAAAACCGAATTCAATGTCCGTCAAAGCAACAACTGTTTTCTGATGTCAAGTTGTGTATAAATATAAAATAATATATGCACGTCTTTTAGATAATTTAAAGTGTCTATTTACACGTCAAAGTGTTTTAAAGAATATTATGGATTAAGTAGGATAGACAACAACCTTTACTATAGGTAAGTGTTCTTATGACGATTATTTTACAAATCTACAAATTATTATTGTTGAAATAAACACAGTGTTTACTTGAATGGAGAGAAAAGAGTGCAGAACAAGGGCAATGGAGTAGGACGGGGAAAGGGAGTGGGGGGGGGGGGGGGGGGGGGCATTATGATAATTCAATTTTAAACAGCAACAACAATGCAAAATATATAATAAAGTGCAAACGTGAAAGGCAAAGAGGGCATTGACAAGTCTTAAATTATAAAATATTATTATCTTATATTGGACATAATCAATAGATTAAGTAGCATCCTGGTTTGTGTGTGAGGCTACTAATACATACACACAACGATCACACGATATCATTGTCGTTAACTATTTTTTTTTCTGATTTATTGCAAACCGTTCCCCGATTTCGTTATTTTAAAAAATAGATAATTGAAGAACACGTGTTTCCTATATCCACCTTAAAAATCTGTACGTCCATCGCCTGTGTTTCCTGGAATGAAACAGATTGAAGGAGAATTTTTAAAATTACCAAAGGGGTTTTGTTAAAAAAGCAAACTTTTAAAAATGTAATCCATGACACAATAAAATGTTATGGGTTACATTCAATTGCGTCACGACATGTGACATTCGTACACATATTAGCAGGTGTGATAAGCGATAGCGTAATGAACTTGTTTAATCTTGTTGTGATGGAATGTATATTGCGTTGATTTGAGAGTATTTCTATTATAACAAAAAGACAATAACAATTTGGGATGTGACCAATCCCCTCAATCGGATGTTATGTAGTATGGCGTAAATAATACTTTGGAAATGGATGTTTACGTGAAGAAACTAAGACATTTATGCTACTTTAAAAGTGTGTATAATCCAAGGAATGAATGAAGTCTTCTACAGTTAAAACGGCCAAAGGACTTCAAGTGCAAAAACTCACAGACAATTCTGCTGTGCACGTGACAAAACATTTTTTATTTTCATTTTGGTCTGAATATTTTTACTTCAAACATCGATCGAGCAAGCAGACCCGACTTGTCTAATCTATAGGAGGAAATAGCTTTTAAAATTTCCAGGTTTCAGAGTTTTTTAAAAGTCCCAGGTCATCTTAATCAGTCTATGATTACAGAATTTTTGTGTGTCCACTAAAACCCTACTCATTTGATACACACTTTCGGGTATACGCACATCACCATGCTCCGATTAACCAAGCTTCAATGTTACCAAAATACCAGAGTTTTTTTTAAAAAATTAAGCGCTTTAGCGACTGAAAATATACTCAACGCAACGTGCTTTGCAAGGGATGTTCAAGCCAACAGAAATCGTTAACATGTAGGAGGAAGTGAAGTAACAAGAAAATCGGGTAAGTTAAATCAGAAATTCTTCGGATAAGAAATCCCGATCGAACTAGTAGTGTTTCGATTCTTCTTACACGCTAAAGAAGCTGGACCACACCCAGGCCATGACTCCTAGATGCCTTTCTACTTTGTTTTCTTAAAAGTGTCAATACTGGGGCTAGAACCCATATCATATGAATCTGGATCTTATTCTGGCGTATTTTGTGTGTTCTTATCCACTGCGTCATCAGAGCGCTTTTAAAGACCGGGAAAGAGCCTCTTACCAAGACTCAACTTTGCGCAGTCATTAGAGGGAATTGAACTCGGGGCCCACAGGCCACAAAGCGAAACATATCAATGATACGTATTAAGGCGGTGGGCATATATATATATATATATATATATATATATATATATATATATATATATATATAGAGCAGTAAAGTTAGGTGCCCCAAACGTAAACAATAACAAGTTGCTAGTGATTTCCGTTAGGGACCGGAATAATTTACGCACAATATAGGTCTCCCAATTTTGTAGTTTGAGTTGTAGGCAATACACTTTCAGTATTGAAAATATGTTTACATAAAATCTAAAAGTTGCAGAAATAATAATATAAGGCTAAATTATTATGAAAATCAGGCTCCGAATAATTCTCGTTTTGTTCACACCAGCGCAATAATTTGCTCTGGTCTAAAAATAGATAGACTGTAACTTTTGATAAATTTTAGAAAATTTTACCTTTTGTTCCATAAAATATCCATATCTAGACATTATTTGATGCATGATCGAGTATTTATGAATATGTGTTTCTTTTGCCACCTAACAGCCAAATTTTAAAGGTTATTTTTTTCTATTATTTACATTGGAACGTGAGCTGTCAAGACAGGAACATGTGGTTTGCCACGTGCTTCTCGACCTTTGTTTACGTTTGGGGCACCTAACTTTACTGCTCTATATATATATATATATATATATATATATATATATATATATATATATATATATATATATATTGTTTTTAAAAAAAGTTATTGCACATAATATTGTGAGTAACTCACCTTGTTCTTCCTCATCGTTTCCTACAGACATCTGAAGAGTCTTGAAGGCCTTTGATGGGATCTGTCCTCCTGTGTAACGTTTGTTCTCCATGTCATGAGAATTCAAGGTATCAGGCAGACCATCCTCTTCATCATCATTCACGTTCCCCCTTGAATTCCCTGTATCTAAAATAGGAGTACAAAGAACTAAATGTATATTATGCTTATTATAGGTACTCTTTCGTATCTTTTTGATAAGATTCATTAAAACGATAATCAACCAGAAAATTTAACTGCCGTACTTTGGAAAGACACGTATTTGAAAATTTGGCCATAAAGTACTAACCCATGTATGTGATGATATTAAAAATAGGTAGTCTTTAGAGTTACGAGGTGAATGGGGTCTTTGTTTATTCCAGTTTTTGTATCGCTAAGGACAATAACAAATGCTGACTGCTCTTTCAATGGGTCGCCAGTTTATAGTAAAGCACCTCTAATGACCAAACACATTCAGCTATCCGATTTTTGCTTGTGGTAGAAATTGTTAAAAATATATCTGGTTTACCTTCGATGTGTTTGGTGGCTGGTTCGAATCTTTGGATTAAATTTACACCGTGGTACGAGTCCAATACTGACTGTACCGCTACACATTATCGACATTCAGACTAACAATATTGCTTTGGTGACTCATATATTATTTTATAAACATAATTCTCTTTCCAAATATATGTTTTTATTTCTGAATGTGTCTGAAATTTGATAAAGACTACGAAGAAAAAAATCAAAATACCTGAATATTCAGACATTTTAAAATAAAATGTAATTCATATATTATGGCGTCCATTTTTGATTGGTAATCCAGTTCTAGGTTTTAAAAAAATCAAGCGGCAGTGAGCATAATATGTTGCCAATTGAATTTTAGTTGCCTTCCATAAAACAAGATTCAACGTCAGCTCTGTTCTCGACGCCTACTTAAAATTATAATGACATGAAAAATATTATTAAAAATCTAATTAACGAATTCGGGCAGGGGGTATTCTGACCTGTATCCGGGTCATGTTCCGCCCATGTCTGAAGTACCCTGAAGGCAGGAGACGGGATGCTCTTTCCAGTATATCGAATGGAGGCTTCATTGTAATTGCCAACTCCGTCTGTGTCGTCCTCTGAAATATCACAAATAAAATGTAGATTTAGCTTACATGACAAGAAACAATTTCGTTGGTTTATTCTTACACGACAAGAAACCATTTCGTTGGTTTATTTTGAGACTAATTGATACAGGCGCGAGCACTTCAGAATGGGGAATATGGATTTAGTTTCTTGTTACAAAACACGGGGATACTGGAAACACGTTTGAAGCCAATTGATGGTGGAGTAAAATATGATTCAACCATCTCGCTCTGAGAAGTGATCTGAGAGATCTTTTCAGCAGTTTGGGAAAGATAAGATAATTCTTCTTGAGTCTCACAACCTGCCGACTGTAGATGTTTATATAAATATTTTGTTGCTTAACTCAATAATCTAAGGATCAAGGATCAAGAAAAGTTTAAAATTCATAGACAGTGGCAAAACAAAAGAACGTTTATATTTTCTCCAGCTCTAGATATCGAGGGTTCATTTTAATGTGGAGTTGCTTTTCTTACAAGTGTCGTTAATTTTGTCTGTTAACGTTTATATTTTATTATAACCTTCTCCATTCATAGCTTTTTTTTTTTGATCGAAAGCTATCATATCTTTTTGATAATATTCATTAAAACAATAATCAACCAGTTAACTGCCGTACTTTGAAAGACACGTATTTGAAAATTTGGCCATAAAACTCGTCCTTCAAATTTCGATCGATTTAAATGGCCCTCATCTTGGCAAAAACGCTGAAACTTGAGACCTCCCGAAGTCATTTAAATCGATCGATAATTTTTAAATATGTCTTTTTCCAGAGTACGTGAGTTAACTGATTGATATTCATCCAAATTATAGCATGCTCTCCGAGACTTTCAACAACATTCTACTAGATTCCGTTAGAAAATGACACAAAAAATATCGAACAATCATGAATCGGTAGTTGGAGTAGTTGGTTCTGTAGTGATGAGGTATTTTATTGCCAGCTTAGATTATATATGATATTTGCATGAGGAACTAGATATTCATTGTATATAATAAATACAGTATGCCTTTATCTTAATAATACAATGTAGGAAGGGATTAGCCAGAAATAGGTCCAAATACGCTATATCCTTGTATTATCTGAAACCACCAAAAAGTCCCACATTGACAATGTCGCAAGAAATAAAATAATCTCCGAAGAAAACAAAAAGGAAAAATTGTTGAAACCCAATAGTCCCATTTCAGGACCAAGACATAAAGCGACATGATATTATGGATGTATAAGGGGTTACAGAGATTGCGAAGTTTTAGACCAATGAAGACCCCATCCGGCTAGAGGAGTTTCAAATTCCCTCCTCTTACTGTCATCTTTAAAAATAATAAAATATAGCAAAACCTAATTGTCGAGAACACAAGACATCTAAGGTTTAACCCACCATCTTGAGGAGTCTCTTGACCATTTTCTTCAGGGGCAAATTTCTTCACTCTCTCAAAAGTTTTTGAAGGAATATCAGACTTTCCGTGAAGCCCGCTAAATTTCATTTCGTCATCATCAGCATTATGTCGGAGGTCTGGATCTCGGTGCTTCCTGGGGCCAGACATTTCCTTTACATCTGGGGAAAATTACATAAAGTGAATACAATTTAACTATAACAATCAAATGTAAAAAAAAAAAAAAAGGAACGCCGTGGAAATCGCTGAGCAATGCATTAGACGACGTAAATGTCAGTTGGAATTATACCATTTAAAGTCGTATCTCTCAAATAAAAGAATGCGTCAGAATGAGAAATTACCTTTAGTCAGTTCCCTTTTTTCATTAGAAACGACCAGGGCATGCGTACCAGCTGGTTGCTTCTGTCAAAACAAAAATTGGAAGAGCGCCTAACAAATATCATGTCTAGTCCTTCATGTGTTACTGTTGTCTTAGGACATGTTGTGAATCGTTTTGAGCATACTAAGCATGAATTGCACAATATTAAAACCCAGAATTAAAATAAAATACATATTCTGATGACACCGAAATAAAAAAAAATTAATGTGACCTTAAACTTGATACAAAACATCTCGTGCAATAATTAATAAATTATCAATTTAACTATATTTTAGCGTTTAAACCACACCTTCTCCAGATTCTTCGTCTTTCTCAGTCTCTGTCATCCATTGTAAGACCTGAATAAAAAATAGAAAAAATTAAAAATAGTTATTGAATATCGCTTTTAATTCGAGTAAAATTTATCCTGGCCACTCTATGTAGTATTGCTATGTGTAGCTCGTTGAATCAAATTAGATCTTAATCTTTTTACATTATCTGGCTACGATGGTTTTTGGCAAATTGTTTCTCATAGCAGAAAGCAATTTTTATCAGTGATCATGCTACCTTGTCGTTTTCGTCTTTACTGGATCTATTTTATGTCCATTCTATATCCACGTTTATTAAGCTTGTTTGTTTTCCCTCGGCCGGTGAGGTATTATATTATTTATATTTTACATAACAAATAGACAGAAACCAGGAAAAACCTGATACAGATATCGAGCCAGAAAAATAATCGTCATCATGATAATATACGCCTTTTAAGCTAGGCATCGTACAAAGACAGTCATATGGCATTCGCAATACGGCGCTCGTAGCTTGTTGCCTATTAGTATATTATATTATGGTGTTAAAAAGCAGTCATATTCAAAAGGCCGTTGGATATACAGTTGACGAGGGATATATAACATGTGGCGTATGGCATCCTCCTTCTCTGTTTGACGCCAGCCTTTGTACACCGATTATGAAAATCCACTTTTTACAGTTTTAACCCTCTCCTTACCAACTACAGGAAAATCGTCACATTTGTTACGATACAGTGAGAATCTTTCTTAATCAGATTTGTTTTGTACATCACAAAATATTTATGAAAAATCTTTGTTTGAAAAGCTTGTAATGCTATACAAAGATATGTATATCTAGTATATGCGTATTTCTCATGAATGTGAGTGTAAAAAGTCAAGTTCTGTGCTGGGTAGGTATAACATTTCTGGAAAAATTATGAATGTAGTTGGGAAGGAGAGAGTTAAAGTCTTGGTCAGGTCACATGCAAATGATCGTGATTCCTCACGTCCAATTAAAGCTCTCTTTTCAGAAAATAAATAATAATGTGAAATTCATTGTAAGCTTCAGTTTAATTACAACAACAGATCAAATGAACGTTTCGGGTTTCCCCATTATCAACAAAACATTCATCTGTGGTGTTTCATTCATTCTGTCTTGTTGATAAAGGGGAAACCCGAAACGTTTTTTATTTCTTCGAGATTCGAGCAGCAACATTTACATTCTTTTCAGAAAATAACAAGAAGGTAATTTTACTGCCAATTTAAAGCTACAGAAACTGGGATAAACTCTGGCTTTAAAATGAGTCTAGAAGATTTTTAAATCCAACAAACAGTGAAACATGTTGATGAAACAAATAACAAAATAAAACTAATGCTTGGCAAACTTCGTGAACAGTGGGGTAAGACCTTAAAGGTTTCTTGTGTTTCCTGTATTGATAAAGGGAAAGGCATTAACATGACAAAGTATTTTCTCGTCGCTTTCTTGACAAGATGCTAATTTGTATACAGAATCTCTCCCTTCAGGCTAAGGTCCCTTGAGAGCTAGGTAATAAGAGGGTAATTTTCGGCAATTTTATACTCTCAAGGCGTAAAACAAACGTATCGGATACATAATAAAATATTTCAAATAATCTTAACTGGAGTGTTTCTTGATGTAATATATATATAAATATATATATATATATATATATATATATATATATATATATATATATATATAATATATATAATATATATAACTTTCAATAGTCTCAGGGTTTGTACTTTTTCAGCTATTAGTGATTTTTTAAATATTTAAAAGATGTGCTCTAAGCTTTGTTAAAGGTATTAGCCCCTGTTGCTTAATTTGCGGCGCTGCACTGCGGCCGGCGCCTATAATATTGTAATCTTGGTCTTTCCTCAACATAAATCTAAAAGAAATAAAATTATATTGGCCCTGAGGATGAATAGAAGATGTTTTATTTTATCTTATTAATCAATCAATTAATCTATTGTTCAATAAAAATTCATGATGTGGGTTTTAAAAACATTATACTGTGTGCTCAATATCACAATAAAATATGATATTGATCGTCAAATTGAGTTTAAAGTAATTACCTTGAACGATTTGGATTGCTTTTTTGGGTTACTTCCCATACTGACTCTGAGAGATGACTCGTCCACTTCCGGTGTTGTATCTTGACGACTAGGAAAGTAGTCAGACTGCACAAAGCCAGCTGGTTTCTTTGGCGGTCTGGGAGGAATAAAAAAAAAAATACATGTAACGTGAAGTATGTTTGTTTACCAATTAAAGTTAAATTTAATGTTCACCTGGCCTATATTTTGTAATAAATTGCGATGAAAATGAAATGATAAACTAATTTCTTAAAGAAATGGTCCATTTATACAAAATAATATGAACATTCTCACCAATCTACAAAGATCTCTACACTATGTTTTTGTTATAGGTATGATTCTCCTCCATATTCAAAATTAAAATGACTGAATGGCAAGAAACTTACCTAAATCTGGGTGTGTCATCGTGTTGCGGAAGTTGGTACGAAGATTGCTGTGAAGGACGAGATCCTTTCTTTGTCTTTGGCGCCGTTGGAGGTCCTACTTTTCTAAAATATATAAAAAAAGAAGTTATAAGCAATATTTTGGGTGAATTCATTTTCATAGAGGGCAATCATAATGATGTCCTTTCAAAGGGCATTAACAAAAAAAATAGGAATTATCAATGAAAATGGCACCTCAAAGTGGTCAGTTTTTATTTGTTCATCATCCCATTCATCCACATAATTTTCTACTTCCACCAATCTCGGGGGAAGGGTGTATTGTCTAACAGATTGAGGACCGGAAAACGAAAACTGTTGGAATATATATTTGAATTTTAATTTTCTAAATATTTGACCTTCCAGCAGTAATTGTGTAGCCGGGCCTATAATATATATATATATATATATATATATATATATATATATATATATATATATATATATATATATATATATTGACAAAAAAAAGAGCAACAAACTAGCACACTATCTATCAAGAAGATGGCAAGAAATTGTTATCGTATATTTTAGGCACAGAAACTTTGTTACGTCATGTGACATGATTTGTCTAAAGTACATTTTTGTGTTATTAATCAATGGATAAATTAGAAGAAAAAAAACTATTAATATTCCCAAAATCTGATGTACCCAAAACGTTTGCCTAGACCCGGAGTCTTCTTTTTTGTTTTCTTTTTGTTTGTTTGTATTTTCTTGTTTATATATACAGCAAATTACGGCAATTGAATTATCCCGATATCTACATCGGAAATACTGTTATAACATCGTAACCACCCTATCTTAATACCGGTTCAATCCTTTGGGCCATATAATGTAAGAATGTGTAATGCTTACTTTTTCAATTCATTCAAGTTAATGCCGTATGAGAAAGGCTTAGGGCCGCCTCCTTTAGATGACTGTAAAACAGTGTTCAGCAATTGATCGGGGACCTTCTCTTCCTCTTCCTCTGGAAACTGTTCAAATAAAACACAATGGGATGTAATATGTCAGACAGGGGTAAAACATAACATATGAAAAAGAGTTTTTACATAGGACAGGATCCACTAAATGTGTCCAAAGCGCTTTACAAGTGGTCCCAAATCAATAGCAGTATTCTCACATGTCAGACTAGACATGATATCTGTAAGGCGCTCTTACAATATATTTTTTTGGACAGAAATAATGTTGTTACCAGTGAGAAAATGTGAGCAAAGAGTCGTTTCCCAAAACTCAAGTTTGCGCCGTCTACAACGGGACTTAAGACCCAACTTTCAAATAACGCTTTGT
>NC_088364.1:50821762-50831762 GCF_034508935.2 Berghia stephanieae | reverse complement strand
TAAATCCAAATGCATCGAGGCACACGAGAACTATCTAGACTGGAAATGCTGCGAAATCGAAAGAGAATACAAACCCAACCCCAACAAGCTCACCAAAGAATAAAAGAACTATCAGGGAAAAGGAAAAGCAAAGCAGCAGGAAGTTGTATCCAAAACAAACAAGGGGAACTGCTATTTGAAGAACAACATATAGAAAGCCGATGGGTAGAATACATAGGCGAACTGTACAATGATCCAAATAGAAATAAACCACCACTGAAATTCAAAGAACCATTAAGCGGACCAAACATCACCAAAAGTGAAATTGAACATGCCATGGAACGAATGAGGGATGGTAAAGCAACAGGCCCTGATGAAATATCTGTAGAGGTATTAAAAAGCCTAGGAGATCTAGCAATTGATGAACTTCACATATTATTCAACAATATATACAATACTGGGAAAATTCCAGAAGATCTCTGTAACTCTATTTTCATAGCAATACCAAAGAAAGCAGGTGCAGTCAGATGCGAAAATTTTAGAACTATAAGTTTAATAAGCCACATCAACAAAATACTGTTGCGTATAATTATCAACAGGCTAAGGAATAAGATTAACCCCGAAATCGCAGAAGAACAATATGGATTCCAACCTGACAGAGGGACAAGGAACGCAATATACCTCCTCCGTGTTTTAAGTGAAAGAGCTATACAGGTTCAGACCCCACTATACCTCTGTTTTGTCGACTACAAAAAAGCTTTTGATAGAGTACGCCACGAAGAAATACTAAAACAACTGCACTCCATTGGCGCTGATGAGAAAGACCTCAGACTCATGCAAACATTATACTACACCCAGCAGGCATCTATCAAAATCGGAAACTCTACAGGAAATTCCATTCCTATTAAGAAAGGAGTCCGTCAAGGGTGTGTTGCCTCACCAGATCTGTTTAATCTATACCAAGAAACAATCATGAGGGGCATAAATAATATGGAGGGAATAAAAGTGGGAGGTCACAACATAAATAATATAAGATACGCAGACGATACGGTACTCATTGCAACATCAGAAATCCAACTTCAAAAGATTGTTGACAAAGTGGTAGTAGATAGTGAAGCCAAGGGAATGGAAGTGAATATCACCAAAACGGAATGCATGGTAATACAGAAAAACCCCGAAAACAACAACACCTGCAATATAACGATTCACGGCGAGCAACTTACCAACGTAGAAAGTTTTAAATACCTAGGTTCAATAGTGACAACAGATGGAAGATGTAACCGAGACATACGAGCAAGAATAACTCAAGCCAAACAGGCCTTCATGGACCTGGGAAACATTTTGAAAAACAAACAGATGTCGTTCGGGATTAGATTCCGAGTCTTGAAGTGCTACGTGTGGCCAATCTTGTTATACGGATGCGAAAGCTGGACTACAAATGCAGAAACACAAAAGAACATTGAAGCTTTTGAAATGTGGTGCTTGAGAAGGATGCAGAGAATATCGTATACTGCACACAAAACGAACGAAGAAGTGCTAAAACAAACATACCAACAAAGGAAACTAATGCCCTTAATAGTGGATCGACAACTATCCTTTTTCGGACACATAGTAAGGAAAGATAAGAATGAATACCTGGCAAGTTGTGGAAAAATACCTGGTAAACGCGCCCGGGGGAGACAAAGAAAAACACTCATAGACCAACTGAAGGGCTTCACCAGCCTAACAATCCAAGAGCTGTTTGAAAAGGCAAGAGACAGGGAGGAATGGAGAGAGATAATTCATGCAGTATCCGAAGCCTGGACCAGGCATGGAACCTAGAAGAAGAAGAAGAAGGTTCCAAAGTCATATAATTTTGTTTTTCTCAAGACCCTTCTCTTGAAATGGGTATTGATACGGTATGTAATTTTTAAAAAATATAAAGTTTTTCTCACTCTTCGTTTAAAATTTCTACTCGGTCAGTAGGACAAAGCACACGATAGGGGGAAAATATTTAATTTTATAGTCATTACTTAATTGATTCTTCATTTACAATGGCCACGGTGGCAATTTGTTAACTAGGGGACAAACCCAACTCGCGAGAGATTAAAAAAAATACCAACGACATAAAGATTCATTTGGACACGAATGGTTTCGTTACATGTTAAAATAAAAGTATTTCAATCGGATGGTTTTACCCGACGTGTTATAAAAATTTAATTAGTAGATTTATAAACGTGTAGGCTCCAAAGTCATGCAATTTTGTGTTTCTCAAGACCTCTGTCTTGATACGGTATGTAATTTAAATAAATAAAAAGTGTTTCCTCACTCCTCGTTTAAAATATATACTCGGTCAGTAGGACAAGGCACACAATAGGGAGAAGAATATTTAATTTTACCGTCATTATTTAATTGATTGTTCATTTACAATGGGCACGGTGGCAATTCGTTAACTAGGGGAAAAACCCAACTCTAAAAATACCAACGACATTAAGATTCATTGGACATGTTAAAATAAAGTAATTCCATCGGATGATTTTAGCCGATGTGCACATATAACCAGGTCTGACATCTGAACGCAATTATGGGCCTAGTTTAACATTGTTGTAATGGACAGTATTTTGCGACATTTTTTTTCAGATTTCTATTACAACAATGAGCCCATAATGAATTGGGTTATCAGACCAGTAAATAAATGCACGTCGGTTTTACCCAATATTTACATACACGATGCGTCTTTGATTATAGCGTGATCTTGGTCTCAAAAGCCATTTGTTGTTCGAATGACTCATACGCCACACATAAAGACTAGGAGATTAAAGTTTAGAATCTACACCATCGCGCCATAATAAGGTCGTGAGGGGGGAAAGGAGGAGGAGGGGGGGGGGGGGGGGGTCGGAATGTCCATACACAAAGAGGACAGTTGGAAGTAAAAACGATCAAAAATGTAAAATTTAAGTTTTTGCCACTTTGGGGTACTGTATTCATTCTCCTCAATCAAACATAAAGACTATGAGATTAATGTTTAGCATCTACATCACCGTGTCACATAATCGTCGTGAGGCAGGAGGTCACAAATTAGAAAAATGGCTTATTCGAAGTTTCACTATTTGCAACCAAGGCCATCATCACATATATTGCTAATGTTACTCAATTGTCCTTTTATACGTGCAAGAATTTACACTTTTGTATCGGCCAAAAACCTTAAAACGATCGCAAACCGAACATGGGGGATAATAGTTAATCGTAAATTATATTTAATGATTGTTTATAAATAGAATTTATTAGTGATACTGATAAAAAAAATATTTTTATTTTTATGATCGAATCTACATTTTTTATTCGCTAAGTATCAAAAGTTAGATTTTATATCTATAAGCATGCCCTCATCTTTTAGAATAATTTACACACTTTTTTCTGTCTATCAAATAAGAGATGCTGCTTGGATTTAGCATACCTCGTGTATATTCCGCTCAATGGAAGCTTACATTTTTGTTGTAAGATCATACTCAATCAATAGGATGGGAAAAACAAACACACCAAAACAAATGAACAAAGAAACATACGTTTTTATACTATCCATTGAAGCTTCAATTTGGTACCACATGAGTTTAAGACTCAATCTTAAATAAAGTGACAAGATGTCTTCCTAAAATGATTTTGATCATCTCGCTCCTCTAAACAAAAAAATTAAGTTCAGGATTTCAAATTTAATTCAAAAATGTTATTGATGTTGTTAATTTTTATTGTTAATCTATAAAAAAAAACAGGTTGGTTGTCAACCCTCCTTAGTAAGGTACAATGGGGTTTGGTGGTGGTGGTGGCGGTGATGGTGGTGGTGGTTTGTTGGTTTGGGTTTGTGATAAAGGTGATGGTGGTGGTATGTGAAAGGGCTGCATGCTCACCTGATGTCTTTGACGGCCTCGATATGGGGTGGCGTTCCATTCATGGAGCGGCGGGGGAGGAGGAGGTGGAGGAGGAGGTGGTGCCATGTGGCTGGAGGGTGGAGGTGGAGGTGGTGGTGGTGGTGGCGGTGGAGGAGGAGGTTCATACTGAGGAGATTGAATGTTCAAATCGTCAAAATCAGCACTTACTCCTGACGGGTCATAGCCATACCCGCCTCTTCCATAATTGGGCTGATCGTATTGATAGCTTCGCGGGCTCATCAGATTTGAAGAAGGAGATGAAGGAACATATGGAGCAGGAGAAGAGTAAGCATTAGAATAAGAATCATTGGAGTGCGATGGGTACCCGGAACCGTAATCATCTTCGTGTCTGCTGTTTGATCTACTGTAATCGGGACTCTCGTATGATCCGTATGACTTAATAGCCGGTGGTGGCGGTGATTTGTAGTGCTGGTATCCACTACGAGGACTGAGGCTTGATTCCAAATCTGGCTGGTTGAAACTGACTCGTCGCACTGAAGGCGCTTGTTGGGCTTGGATGGGTGGGTTTGTAGGGGTTGGAGACATAGGGCTTTGGTAAGGCTTTGGCGTTGATGGTTGATAGGAAGGTGTGTATGGTGTAGGGTTGTAAGACGGTGTAGTTGGAGTGGATGAATACGGTTTAGGTGTTGCTCCGTAAGGTTGTGGAGTTGTGTTGGAGTAAGAAGTGGATGATGGATACGAAGAAGAAGAGTAAGATGGTGTTGTTGGTTGTTGTTGTTGTTGTTGTTGTTGTTGTGATGGTGGTTGATAACTGTTGTAGGAAGAGGGGCCAAAGCTATTGCCGTAAGGTGTGCTGACAGATTGTGGAGTGGATGGTTCGTAGTTGTCATTTGTTGTAGTGTAGTAGGAGGTAGGCTTCTGTGTATAGCTTGAAGAATCATTTCGTGGACTCATAGGACTTGATACAGGTTTCACACTGTAGCTGTTGTTGCTGGGAGCTGGGGTTGAATTGTAAGACGGCTGATAATAGGATTGTGATGGTGCGCTGGATGACGCGGTATTGTCGCTGTAGCTATAAGGAGAAGAGACACTCCTGTTTGGTTGGTATGCTATCCCCGTGTTAAATTGTGGATTGGAGGACATACTGGATGGCGCCGAATCCCTATGGTCTTGATTATAATCATAGTAATTCACACTGGAAGGACTCCCGTATCCTTGATCCCTTGGGCTGTTGTAGTCAGAACCTCTTGATTGAGGTTTCGAGGAGTAAGGGGAAGAAGTCTGGTCATAAGAATTTTTACTAGCGTTGTCGAAAGATCGGTTATTTCTCAGATCTACAGGCCCTCCTGGGGAATCGTGGATGGGATCCCGTTGCTTGTATGGTATGGTGTAGTCTGGGAAATTATCCTGGCTATCATTGTTGTAATTGTAATCGCTGTAGTTGTTTGTTTGTCTCGGCGGAGGAGGTGTTTGATTGACTCTATGAATCTCGATTCTCGTGCCATACTGGGGTTGTGTGTTTTGTTGAGGCTGTTGCTGGTATTGAGATCCATAGTTCCGGGGCGTGGTACTGTATCCCACATTGGTGATGCTGGGGTTACTGTACGTATTGTTGTTATAGTTGCTGTAGTTGTAAGCGTTCGGGCTCGAGTTGCTGCCAACGCTGATGTTACTACTGCTTCCGCCGAAGCTTCTTGGTGTTGTGGCATAGTTTCCCGGCATGTTATCATTCACTTGGCTGTTGTACTGGTCAGGCTGATCTTGCGCTCTGGAAATAACAAATAAAGATAATGGTTACTTTTTGATTATAAAGCATGACCTAGTTATTGTTTAGCATAATAATAATAATAATAATATAATAATAATAATAATAAAAATAATAATAATAATAATAATAATAATAATAATAATAATAATATAATAATAATATTAATAATAATGATAATAATAATAATAATAATAATAATAATAATAATAATAATAATAATAATAATAATAATGATGATGATGATGATGATGATGATGATGATGATGATGATGATGATGATGATGATAATAATAATAATAATCATGCGAAACTAATAATGTACATCTGTTAAAAGAAGCCAATACTTACGTTCGGTATCAGACCTGCAAAAACAGATTTATAAAATGGAATAAAAATACTTACGAATCATCCACAGCAAAAAGAATGAATAACTTTAAAAAATCAATTAGAACATTATAAATTATTCATCACCGAATAAATTCTGAACAAAATATATTTTCACTAACTTTTTGATGGTTAGCTGCAGAATATTGCCAGCCTGCTTGACCAACTCCATAGCAGCGTTGTGGTCAAGTTCAGACGCCATGACGTTGCCAACTTTGAGTACTATGTCACCAGTTCCAAGACCTGCTGCTGCCACACTACCGGGAGTAATCTGTGCGATAGTAAAAAAAAAGTAAAATGTATAAAGAAAGAGAACTGAATGATAAACAATGGCATTTCCTCAACATACATCTTGTCTTAAAAAAAAAAAGAAAACAAAACAAAAAACAAAAACAAAAAAAAAACAAAAAAAAAACATAAACAAACCAAAAACAAACCAAAAACAAAAAAAAAAAAAAAAAAAAAAAAAAAAAAAAAAAAAAAAAAAAAAACACTGGCCGCTTCAAGTCGACCGTGACATATAAGATGACGTATCCATGAATGAAGAGACGAACAATCCTCGACAACATACATATTTAGACGTCTAGCTTTATTTAGAATTCAACCGCGATTTTATCAGATTGTTTGATTCAAGACAAAAGTAGTCAGATAATAGGAAACACATAACATTGATATTCAAGGACGCATCTCCCCTAGAAAGGAACAATACATGCATTTGATTTTTATTTTGTCTTTCGATGAGGTATCCTAGCCATATATTTAGACAGAGACAAAAAAAAAAAAACAAAAAACAAAACAAAACAATAATTTTATTCGGTTAATTTGAAGACTAAAAAGCTTTCACTAAGCAAGTTGTAGCAATGATGCGTCTTGGGCTTGATTGCTGTTTTTCTTGTGAAAATTAAACGGTCAGTTTGAATAGAATGGGGGCGATCTATAGTCAGGTTGTCGTCCAACCGAATCATCGACCACATGATTTGTTGCTGTCCAACGATTGGATATTTCTGAATAAATTATGTTTGCCGATTCGACAAAACTTGTCGTCTGTCGCACGAGCTAGTTTTGAGATACGAGTGAATAAAGGTGAAAAATCGTGTATCTGCATGATTTTTGTTTGTTTACTTCATCGTTTTTATTGTACATCAATCTACATTCACACAAACGAATTTTACAATTTGAAGCTTATAAATAATTAAATCATTTTTTTTTATGACCTCAATCACAGAAAAATACCTACTCACATGTCATGTTTTTAAATGCGATTTTCTGTGTTTGTTAATGTTTGTCTCTCCTCCCTTCTAATGTGAATAACGTCGGCCCTATTTAAGATATCTAAAGATATTTAAGATATTTAAATCGCCAATTGAGTGATTAGTTCTCACTAAAGTCCCTGACATCAATAGAAGTGACAAAATTGAGCTTTTTGTCATTGTTTTCAGACAACCATTTTCTTGATCAGTACTCAGTAAATTCTATCAATCAGACAAAAAAAAAACCAAAAAAAAAAAAACCCCGTTTAACCCCCTCCTTACCACCAACAGCAAAATCGTCACATTTGTTATGACACAATAAACATTTTTTCCTTATTATGTACATTACAATGATCGTTGTTGAATTAATAAGAACATAAAGTTGTTTTGTAGAGAGATTGTTTGAGTTTAAAAAATCAATTAATTTTTCTGCTAGGTAAGCCTGCCAGTTTGGGGAAAATATTGAAAATCATCAGTAAGGAGAGAGAGAGTACACATAGTTTACGCATAGTTTTGTGTGTTGCTACGTTATATCAGGGTGGCGAATGTTATGAGTATTTTAGCTAGACGCATCAATAAACCTCCTTTGCTTAAATTTCAGCTCACAACATTCTGTGAGTTAATCGCAGTACAAACAAAAAACTAAAACAACCCCCTCCACACTCACATTTGTTTCTACGACAAACTTTACTTGTCCAGACCTGCTAACTTGAGAATATAAAATTTCGTTGTTTTTGGGAGATAAAGATTGTAGTCACTAAAGCTAACTTAAAAAGCAACAATTTATCCTCACAAGGATTTAATAACACTTTAAAATCCTTAAAATTATGTTGTCTGGCTTCAACTCAATATATATATATATATATATATATATATATATATATATATATATATATATATATATATATATATATATATATATATATTATGCCAAGCATGTTCTTCATAATAGTTTAATAGCACGTGTGACAAAATGACAATTTGCCCCTATTTTGAGGACGATAAAGATAGATTATTATTATTATTATTATTATTATTATTATTATTATTATTATTATATTATTATTATTATTATTAACGTTATTATTATTATTATTATTATTGTTATTATTATTATTATTATTATTATTATTATTATTATTATTATTATTATTATTATTATTATTATTATTATCATTATTATTATTAGCTGACATACCTTTTTTTAACAATCTACTGCTGGAGAAGAAATTTAATAAAAAGGTCAGTCAGGTTTCTTTGTTATGAAAGAGATAAATTATTGTCAAATCAATAAAGTATCAGATCATATTTTGTTATCCATATTACGGCCTCAACATGAAAAATCCTTGTAGCATTCGATTAAACCTCCTTTTCCGAATTAAATGTGATGAATCATTGTAAAAAAATCAATAAAATATCCACCTCAAAACTAAAGTCGGTGGTGTATCCATTTCAATAAAAAGTCAGTAAGAAATTCATTTCAGAACTGGTATCTAACAAAGAACTAATAATCCCGACTAACACACTTCTTTACCACTAGTTATATAGATCAGTGATACATTTGCCCTCTAGAGTTTTCTTTTTCGCATATCACGTCATCAATGTCATAGTTTAAATCCCATTAAAACAGAATAGACATTCCACAAATTCAATAGTAATAGGTAACAACACACTGTTACACTCTTTTTCACTACATTGGCTATTCGTCTGTCATCTGACCCAAATTTAACACCACCTTCTCCCCTTCGCATGTATTTTACAATATTATACATTATAATAATATCATATTATTTTATAGTTCACGTTTGACACTTTGCCAGTGGAGATTTGACGAGTTATGCTAATATTAATTTTAATAATAATATAATGATCAGATTCATGTCCTCACTATGTCAATCTCATTTCATTATCTTGAATTAGTCTACAATGTTTTGAACAAATGTATCACCATAGTTTCAATCAAGGTTGTGAGACAAATGCCCCCTCCAGTACTAGCTAGGCCGTCTGAAGGCGGATACTTTCGTTTCAAAGTTCGTCTGCGACAGTTTTATATAAAACAGACAATTTAAAACAATGACCAATGACAATTAGTCTTTATATCTTAAATGAGATTCGAACCCATGACATCTGAACACAAAGAAAAACAAACATGTAAAATAACTATAACACAATTCCAGTTTTAGATAGATTTCTAAACGTGGTATAGTCTTGTTAGAAAAAAAACCCAACAACTTTTTAGTTATTAAAATTCCAAGGGAAATCACGCACCTATACTTTATCTCTACCTTCACTAATCCAGCTCGTATCACAAGGGCCCTATCCTCTTTCACTGAGGCCCTATTGTCTATCACCGAAGGCAGTCTGTCTAGACCTTGCTGTTTGTTATCAAGGGTAGCGATGCGTGACATGAATCAGGTGTAAAAGTTTTCACATGGGAAATATGATAGAATTATTGAGGAAAATTGAGCTCTCGTAAAATTGGAGACGGTACGGGGAAGAAAGAAAGAAAGAAAGAAAGAGAGAGAGAGAGTGAGAGAGAGAGAGAGAGAGAGAGAGAGAGAGAGAGAGAGAGAGAGAGAGGACGACAGGCCGAATATATAATATATATATATATATATATATATATATATATATATATATATATATATATGGGATTTGACGAAGCAAATATGATTTCTTTATAAAATTATCACGATGTCGAATCAATCTCAATATACACCCAAACCATCTTTTATGCCATGCAAATTTGGTAA
>NC_088364.1:50806762-50816762 GCF_034508935.2 Berghia stephanieae | reverse complement strand
TATTGCACATGAGCTTGAAACATAGAAATCGGAAATTATCGTTGGTTTGTAACGTTTTGAAAACTTATCGAGTGGCCTTTCTCTTATTCCATTTTAAGACACGATTACAATATAACTATTATTTCATATAAAAAAAGGAAATTAAAATATATGAAATGACGAAGGTTAACACTTTCTGTATATTTTATTTAGACTTTTTCTGCGAGAAAACACAAACAAGTCAGGCAGAGGTAAGTTACTAAAAATAGCATGTCTCGCTTTCGTTCATGCACAAGTTTCCGGGAAATCCAGTCTTCATAAAAACTAGCTGATCGTTGTGTTTCGTCAGAAGTACGTTGATTAACGTTGGAGAGAACGTGTGGATAAAAATAGATGCTGACAACTTTAAAGTTTCATATAAAAACTGAGTGCCAAAGATCTCCTGGCATATCTAAGGTTTTCACTGTGACGAAAAGGACTGTTTATGAAAAGTAGGTGTTCTGATCGTGGATTTGTAATTTTCACATGGATGTTTAGTTTCAATTCATAATAATACTTTATGATCTGCTGTTAGTTATTCGCTGGAAGTTAACAATAATAATATTATGATTGTACTGAGCAATAATATTCTTCAACCTGTAGGTATGTGAAAGATACACTTGTGTAAAATTTGCGAATGCATCATTATTTTATGGACATTAATTGCTTTCATTGATCAGTCAGAAAACCAAATGTAAATCCATCTTTTCATTTTGCAGTTGAAATCTAAGTGAAGATTTTTTACACACCAAATGATTTCAATATAAAAAATAATAATATTTAGAAATTGAAAATAACTAACAAATCTATTGTATTTTGTTTTCAGTGAATAACAACACCATGAGGTCTCTGTCAACAAATGGTGCAACCTCAACTGGGCACCCAGCCCCAGTTTTACGACGATCTACCTCACTTGGCTTTGTTACCAACAAAAGCCCCGAAAAACAAAAGAAGAGGAACAAAACAGGTCTAAGATACAATCCGTATTCGGTTGGGACAAGACGTTGCTTGTCGCTGCGTTCCAACAGTCAAGATACGAGTGAGATTCGTCATGATTCAAACTGTCCAAAACCAGAATCACGACAAAGAATCACGAATAAATGCGATATTGGCAAATATTCCTCATACTGTGCTAAAGATACATTTTATGAAAAACTGATCAAAGAAAATAAATTGCAAAAAGAGTTGTCAATGATTGACATGGCATCAAGACTTAAGGACTCCCTGACCATTGATAGTCATAAGGATGCTACACCAACTACATCAAGAGTTGTTCACAATCAATTGGAAGATAAAGACGAAAGTGTGGATACGAAAAATGAAAGTGTCGGTGAAGGAAATGATGACATATTATGTAGTGAGTTTTTTCTCCCTTCATTCGGTGACGAATTTTCCCCTCCAAGTTTGATTTGCTCAGACTCCAATCAAAGTATGGGAAAAGATATCTCTTCGAAAGAAGAGATGATAGAATCTTCTCATGACAGCACGCTTTTAAATACGAATCACAACTTTTTAGACACTGAAAATATTTCACAAATTCTCCGCAAAGCTGATACAGTGTTACTATTCGATGACAAGGAAAATGAAAGTGACGATGATTTTGATTTTTCAATGCCAATATTTTCAACACAACCATCGTGCGAGGGCCACAAAGCACAACTTTCGTTGTCGGAATTACTGCACGAAAACTCAAAAGGATTTCATAATAAAGAACTTGAAAGTGAAGATGAATCGACTGGAAGTGATTATGACCAACATGTCGATCTTGATGAAATATTATCCAGTGATTGGCTAAATAGGAACCCATTCTTGATGATGTCACAAAAACTGTCAAACTACAACGACCTCTCTGAAATGCAGGGAACCTATACGTGTAGTGTTTGCTCGACCAATCTGGAAATGGACCCATTTCAATTAATGAAGGAAGGCAATTATTTTTCGTTCCCATCTGTAAATTGGTCAAGATTACGTGATAACGATGTCACACTGTTCTGCCCTTATTGCTGTTCAGAGCGAGTTGTTTTTCATGCAGATCGACTTCTTATCTAAGTTTCATAATATTACATGATCGGGCCTTTTATGATTTTCCTTTTACATGAAACATTTTTTTTTCAGGTTTAATGAGATTAGGTAGAGAAGGAGAGAGAGAGAGAGAGAGAGAGAGAGAGAGAGAGAGAGAGAGAGAGAGAGAGAGAGAGAGAGAGATATTTATTAATTACTGTTCATGAAATTGGAAACAAATATAAATAAACCAATACATATAAATAATCTGCATCTATCCTATTGGACATTGGGAAAATGACATTGAATTTCAATATCAGAATCTGCTTAAAATCTCATTTCGCGAAAATAACTTTAAAAGATTGACTTTTTAACACTTCTAATTAAGATGGCAAATAATCGGAAAAATCAAATGATTTAAAGTTATTTTCCGAAAGCACATATTTGCAGATCAGATAACTCAATTCCTTATGGACTCATTGTTGTAATGGAAATCTCAAAAAAATAAAATAAAATGACGCAAAAATATTGTCCATTACAACAAAGTTAAACTAGACCCATAAGTTTGTTCGGATGTCAGACCTGCATATGTATACGTCGGTCTAAGCATTTTGTATTTTAATATATTTCATATTATTTTTGTGTGTTTTGTTATGACTGAATTGATACAATAATAATAATAATAATAATAATAATAATAATAATAATAATAATAATAATAATAATTATTATTATTATTATTATTATTAGTATTTTTAAGATTTTTGATACGCTTGTCATCAATGTTTAATTATCCAATGTCAGAGAGAGAGAGAGAGAGAGAGAGAGAGAGAGAGAGAGAGAGAGAGAGAGAGAGAGAGAGAGAGAGAGAGAGAGAGAGATGATGCAGTTTATAATGAATAAATAAATAAGTAAATAAACGAAAAAATAAGTGGATCAATGAATAAATAGATGAATTAATAAATGGAAAAATAAATAAAGGAATAAATAAAAAAATAAATGATTAATAAAAAAAATATATATATAAAATCAAAAAGCAATGAGATTATATTAATATTATGCTTACAAATTGTTATTTTCATTTGTTCAATTTGACTGTTTAACATGTTCATTAATGCTGATTCTGTAAATTTGATTTATGTACAGTATCATGATCTAGTCATTTGCTAATAAATTGCCAGTTTGTATATTTGTAAAATTGTTATATTATTGTTGTAAAGAAAATATTAGTTTGTATATAGTGTAAATAAACTTTAAAATAAAATAAAAACGTGTTTTCAATTTTTCTTGAATTTAGTTTCCGAACACAATGTCTATTCGAGACTGTTTCATGACGTCATAATTTTGGTATCTCACTGGATGTAGGTGGATGAGGAGGACGCAAAGGAGGAGGAGGAGGAGGAGGAGGAGGAGGAGAAATATGGAAGAAGAAGAAGAAGAAGAAGAAGAAGAAGAAGAAGAAGAAGAAGAAGAAGAAGAGGAGGAGGAGGAGGAAGAGAAGGAGGAGGAGGAGAATGGAATTAAGATGGCACAGTTGATTGTGGCAGTAAGTAATGGAGTGGAAGAAGGGAAGTAAAATTATCACCTTTGTACATGAACACATGAACACAGACAATCACATTTTCTCTCGTTTTTCCTTTTACATCGACAAAGGCGACATTCGGCATTGAATCTCGTGCTATTCTCTCCAACAGATTTTATGACCAGGGTTTTAGCACCCACTTGTTTTATCTATATTTATCCTCGGAGAAAGTGCAAAATATGAGATAACTCCCCTTAGAAATGGTCATAACAGTCGCAAGGATATTGAAACGTACCGAATCACATGAGTCCCGATGGAACGGTAAACAATTGATAAAATTCTATTTATTTTTATAGTAGACACATGGCTGCCATAATTCTATATCTGGATACCATATTAAAGCATACGAAGAGAGATGTGAATAAACCATAACATCATAAAATAAAACTAACATAAAATGCACTTTATTATATTGAAACATTTTTGCTTCAAATGATGAGACGTAATAAATTTGTAGATTCACTTCCCGACGCTTTATCTAGTTCCAATAAATTATTTCGTATGCGGCCTGTAGGAAACTTATTTTTTTATTGCATACAGTTCAAATGCCTTTATGCGCCCGTTATGTACAGCGACTTTGATAATATCTACCACAGCTTTATTAAAATTCTCGTTGACGTCAGAGTTTGAGTAGGACAATGTGTATAAAATTCCTTACTCTGTGGCCCAAGGACTAGCCTCAATCAACTGTTTCTTAAACTTGCCCAACATTGCTTGACTTTGTTTCAAGAACGACACCATGGAATTTCGCACTCCACGCAAATTGCACCCAAGAACAGCAGCAGCAGCAGAAGAAGAAGAAGTAGAAGGAGAGAGAGAGAGAGAGAGAGAGAGAGAGAGAGAGAGAGAGAGAGAGAGAGAAAGCTAGGGAGAGAGAGGGAGTGAAAGAGAGAGCAAGATATACATACACACACACACACATATATATATATATATATATATATATATATATATATATATATATAAAAGAGAGAGAGAGAGAATGAGAGAGAAACAGAGAAAAGAGAGAGATTGTTTAAATAGTCTTATATTTACCACTAATGAACAAGAGTTGAGAAAAAGTGAAAAAAAAAAATCCCCCCAAAAAAACAAAAACAAAAAAATAAAAAAAATAAAACCAACTCTCCCTTTCAATCCTTCCCCCCACCCCTCCCCCAAATAAAAAAACAAACCCAAAAATAACAAAAGAACAAACAAAAAACCCAAAACAAAAAACAAACAATCCAAAACTACAACACACACACACACACACACACACATACACACACAAACAGACACAAAACACACCCCAGCAGCAGTTGTTATCATGTCATGCTTATAATGTGATTAGTCTATTTATACCCATGGTGAGATCTTGACTGTTAAAAACGATAGAATGCTATTTTGGTGAGGAGGCCGCAAATGAATGGATCTCGTTCATAATGACGTACTGTATGAAATGTTGGAGCACGAGTGGTTGAGTAAGGTAAACGTCCGTTACTTTGGCTACGATCCCAGTGTGATCGGAAAATATCATGTAGAAAATGTTGCGCCAACAGATCAATTAATGTTTTCCCCCTTCCCCGTCGCTATATCATCATCATCATCATCATCATCATCATCATCATCATCATCATCATCATCATCATCATCATCATCATCATCATCGTCGTTATCATCATCACCATCATCATGTCGTCGTCGTCGTCGTCGTCATCATCATCATCATATCACCGTTGTCGTCATCATCATCAACATCATCATCATCACCATCATATCGTCGTCGTCATCATCATCATATCGTCGTCGTCGTTGTTATCGTCGTCGTCGTTGTTATCGTCGTCGTCGTCATCATCATCATCAGCACCGTCATCACCATCGTCATCAATAACAAACAACGACTTCATACCGAAAGGAAGTTCGAGCCCCCCCCCCCCCCCTCCCCCTTCTCCTGTAATTATTAACCCAAATCTTGCTCTGTCTATGTCCTTTAATATAAAAATTATCTAAGTACGCTAGCCGTATCCATCGCTCACAAACACACACACACCACACACACACACATGCCAAGCTCAGGAGTAAAATGAGTACCTGGTCGTTAACAGCGTTGTATCTGTCAAAAAAAAAAAAGAATTGTAATATCGCCTAACAGGCGTCATGTCGTCTTGTCCTACATGTTAAGCGTTGCTGTTGGCTAGGGACCCCTTGTAAAGTGCGGCTATGTGGTCTACTAGTGGTATGACACTCGCTTTCGGATCGGAAGGACCCGGGTTCGAGCCTCGCGCGCGGCGCATAGTTGAGTCCTTGGAAAAGCTCTTTACTCACATTCTCTCACCTTACTCGGGTGTAAAATGAGCACCTGGCCGTTAACAGCGTTGTCTTTGTCCGAAAAATTGTAATATCGCCTAACAGACGTCATGTCCCGTCCTACATGTTAAATGTTGCTGTTGACCAGGGACCCCATGTAAAGCGCTTTGAGCACATTTAGTGGATATTGCGCTATACAAAGCTCTTTTTAAAAAAAAGTGCTCTGAGTACGTTTTGTGGATATTGAGCTCAAGCTTTTACACCCAGACACATACACACACATACACACACACACACACAACTCTCTCTCTCTCTCTCTCTCTAGCACGGGAGGTATAAAACCAGGTCGGCCTGCTGCCATAATAAACACATGTTGCTGATAGTGTCTAATCCTGATACTGTATTATTATTGTGAGACGTGAGCACACTTCTTTGCACGTGTTGTTATCCTATTGATATCACATTCTGTTTCTTGGCACCGACTTCCGACTCACTACCTATTCCTGAAACCTCACTCAGAATGTGTTCCATAATTTCATGTTTATTTTTACCTGGCGCTTTGATGCATTTCATCGTAATGTTATGAGTACACACAAGTGTGTGTGTGTGTGTGTGTGTGCGCGCGCATATTATGTGTATACCATAGGCCATATGTTTGATTTATATACTAATTGAATGTTTAAGTGAAACATTTGTGCGCAGCGACGTGTCTGTTTGTGAGTGCCTGTGTTTGTATGTGTTATGTGAAAGTATGTTTGATTGTGTGGTTGTTTGTGTGTGTGTGTGTTTAATTTAATCATCTCCTTACCAACTATAGGAAAAATCGTCACATTCGTTACGATACAACCAGCATTTTTCCTATTCAAATTTCTTTTGTATACGTCACAACATTTTAAGAAAATGTTTTGCTAAAGACATTAGATCTATGTATCGCAAGAATTTTACTGCTATTATGTCTGAGTGATAAAAAATATATTTTGTGTTCATTGGGTGTGACGTTTTGGGGGAAAATCATGAAAATGGCTGGTATGGAGAGGGTTAGTCTTCTAATTTAATTCTTTCAATATTATTACTTAAGACATCAAATGTATTACATTCTGTATCAATCCAAAAGTTACCCGACCCATGTAATAAGAGTAAGACATACTACAAAGCTTTTAGAAGCTGTGGATTGTAAAAAAATAAAGAATATAATTGAATATAACAGCTTCGTAAGAGTAAGACATACTACAAAGCTGCTAGAAGCTGTGGACTGTAAAAAAATAAAGAATATACTTGAATATAACAGCTTCGAAAACAAACAAAATACTAAACATGGAACGTTTCGGGTTTAATACCCTTCTTCAGCCAAGAACACAAACAATAAAAGCATTAATAATACATCACTCAGCCTATTATCAAGACAGGCGACAGAAAACTATTGGCACGTCTTGTCGGTCGAAACGTAAACAAATAGAATCGTTCGATTGGTAACAAAGCCCTTGGGCAGAATGGTACGGATTATTAAACAATGGATAAAGCAGGTAGGTAAAGAAATAAATGGGTAGAAAATTTTATATATATATATATATATATATATATATATATATATATATATATATATATGTGTGTGTGTGTGTGTGTGTGTATGTGTGTGTGTGTGTGTGTGTTTGTGTGTGGTCTAGATGATCGGGATTTGAAATGTCCTTCCCAAGGAATACCGGCACACTAAAATAAATGAATATATTCCTTTTCTTTTCTTTCTTTCTTTTTCTTTCAACAAAAACTTCATTTAAAACGCAAACGGCAGAAAAAGTATTGGGCACGATCTCGAAACATAAACAAATAGAAGTGTACGCTTGGTAACAAATGGAAACATTGCTTCTTGAAGCTCGAAGAAATAAATAATGACAAAAGTCAAATTGAATGGAAGCTTCGATTTAATTAACGAAGTTAGATGGCAACGCGATTCTCTCATCTCTCATTGGTCTTTGTGGTTCATTCATCGTGCTTTGTTGACAAAGGGTAAACCCGGAACGTCCATATCATCTGACACCGCTAATTAAATAGAAATTTCCATTCATATTGACTACCGTTACGAATTTGCAGAAATCACTTGTGCGGAACGAAGAGGATTATTAAACAATGAATAAAATTTGGGGTGTAAAGAAAATGACGAGTAGAGAATATAGATAGGTGTCAAAAGTTGTTTATAGTCGGTATGATGGTAGTTTGAAATGTCCTTCCCATGGAATAACGATCTCTGCGATACCAACACACAGAAATAAATCTTCAATTGCATTCAATCTTTTTTTTTTTTTTACAAATTAAATTATAATAACGTTATTAGTAAAATCGGGTTTTATTTCTTTATCATACACGTACCGGTGGTTGATCACATTGACCAAAATACCCCCCAAAACACCAACAAAAAAAAAACAAAACAAAAACAAACAAACAAAATAACCCCCCAACAACATTAACAACAGAAAATAGGATTTTTCTCTTCGTGATGAAATCGAGTCTTAGCGGGTTTTAAAAGTCAACTGGTTATTATCGTAATATATATTAAAATTTTACCTGTTTTTTCCTCTCAAAATATAGTCTCATGCTAATCCTCCACTGTTTCACAAACATCTTTTTATATTTTTAATTTGACACTGAATACCGTATTCCAATGTCATTTACTGAAATTTACACATAGAAATAGTGTAGTATAAACACACACACACACACACGCACACACACCCACACACACACACACACACACATATATATATATATATATATATATATATATATATAAATATTGGATATATATCCTTGAACGTATTTATGTAATAGTAATCTTAAGATAGATAAATGAATAAATAAATTCATAAATAAATAAGTAATAATAATAATAATAATAATAATAATAATAAATAAATAATAATAAATAATAATAATAATAATAATAATAATAATAATAATAATAATAATAATAATAATAATAATAATAGCAACAAATAAAAAAAAACACAACAAAAAACTCAACACAACAAACAAACAAAAAAGACAAATACACAACAAATAAACAACAAACGTAAAACAAACAAACAAACAACAATAACAACAACAACCCCCCCCCCCCCCCCTTTTCCCCCCAAGCGATGGGGGTAACACATGTGAGGTAACATAATACAAGGGGCGTAACCCGAAATATGTAATATCTCTTCAGAATATAAGCGAATGATGAGTGATCAACCTTGGGTAAGTGTGATTAAAACCGGCGTGCACTTATTTGCAGGTCTGATAACCCAATTCCTCATGGGTTCATTGTTGTAATGGAAATCTAAAAAGGACGTAAAATATTGTCCATTACAACAATGTTAAACTAGGCCCATACTAATTCCGTTCGGATATCAGACCTGCATAAATGTACACGTCGATTCAAACAAACAAACAAAACACACAAAAAAACAAAACAAAACAAAAATAATTAAGGAGAACAAAGGCTTAAATAAATGTAAAAAGCCATACCAAAAAGAAATCCCCATAAAAACAAAACAACAAAATAAAATACCCCGAAAAAACCCCCAAACAAACAAGCAAAAAAAAAAAAAAAAAAACACACAAAAAAACCCCATAAAAAAAAAAATAAAACCAAAGAAGAAAAAAAGATCCAAGCAAACAAAAACAAAACAAACAAAACAAAAACAAAAATCAACCCCCCCCCCCCCAAATAAAAACAGAAACAAATAACCCTCCCCCCCCCAAAAAAAAAAATAAAAAAAAATAGCAAGACAAAACAAAACAAACAAACAAATCATCAAAACCCAACATCCTACCACTACTATCTATTTCTACTACTACTACGACTACTACTACCACTACTACTACTACTACTACTACTACTACTACTACTACTACTACTACTACTACTACTACTACTACTACTACTACTACTACTACTACTACTACTACTACTACTACTACTACTACTACTACTACTACTACTACTACTACTACTACTACTACTACCACACCCACCACCTACTACTACTATACTACTACTACTACTACTACTACTACTACTACTACTACTACTACTACTACTACTACTACTACTACTACTACTACTACTACTACTAC
>NC_088364.1:50796762-50801762 GCF_034508935.2 Berghia stephanieae | reverse complement strand
AAACAAACACACCAAAAAAGACGAAAAAAATGCACACCCCACACAACGCCCCACTGTAGCAGCAGCATCAGCAAGCAGAAGCAGGTTGTTTTTTTATATTATAATAAAAAGCGAATATAAACCACAAACACCGTAATGGAAACGGCTAAACAGAAACAAAGCAATCAACAAACAGAAAATACTTTTCTGGCCTATGTAATAATATGCCATGTAACCTTAGTTACAGACGGTTTAAAGTCAGTAAGATATAAACTGGTTAGAATTAATTACTCCAACTCCCGACAATAAGCAGCCGAATTACATCAGCTGCATTTATTCTATTTACACGAGTAATATAATGTAGTTTTCATAATTATTATGATTTTGTTGATCGGCGACAGATGTGTTTTCTATATCTTTCAAAAGTTAATTTATATCCAGCTTAATGTCATAAGTACTTAAGAATCCGTTTCCTTTTTATTACTGATTAGTAGTTGACAGGTTGAAAGTGAATGTTATAGCGGGCAGTAAAAGTTATTACAACGAAAATGGTTTTGATAATCAATTCATTCCCTCGTCCTAGAAATTGAATTGACAAAGCACTCAATTATCCGTGCACAAAAAAAAAAAACAAAACAAAAAACAAAAAAAACCCCAAAAAATAAAGACAGGTATCTTAAGCATTGTTGTAAGGGCTGATATAACACACACGTTTTATGAGCAATTAAAGTTCAAGAAAAATATCAATTTAAAAACAAAAAACAAAAAAACCCAACCCCCCCCCCCAAAAACAAAAAACAAAAAAAAAAAAAAAAAACAAACAAAAAACAAACGAACAGAAAAAAATACACACACAATCACACACAATATAAAAAAACAAAGACAAAACGTCAGCTTTGAGTCTAAACTTTATAAGATTAAAAACATGTTAATTGTGTGATATTGTCACTTAAGATTTATTTCTTTAATTTCTGTTGTTAGAACTGGTTCAAACGAGGTAAGATACAAAAAAATAGATCCCAAAAATAATTTACCCATCTCCAGAATGTTCCATCATTTTTTATCTTGTATATTTCAATAACATCAACAGTAATGCTGTCTTACTCAATCACTTGGTTTATTTAAAGGAGGAGAAAAATAGAAAGCAAGCATCTATCTATCTAATCTATTTATCTCTCTATCTATCTATCTATCTAATCTATCTATCTATCTATCTATCTATCTATCTATCTATCTATCAATCTATCTATCTGTCTATCTATCTATCTATCTATCTATCTATCATCTACTTCTATCATCTATTATCTATCTATCTATCTATCTATCTATCTATCTATCTATCTATCTATCTATCTATCTATCTATCTATCTATCTATCTATCTATCTATATATCTATCTATCTATCTATCTATCTATCTATCTATCTATCTATCTATCTATCTATCTATCTGAATTCATAAAACAAGAAAACGTTGACAGTAGGTATATACCTAATCATGAAAAATAAACTATAAACCTTTGAGTTCGGCTATGACGCGATTTTTTGTTACTTCATTGCGAAACCAAAACAGCCTTCATACAACGTACACTGATTTTGCCGCCCTTCAAAGCAAGCCTTTCACCTCTAAATCCAAAGTAGACACACTAGCAAATGCAATACATCTACGTAACCTCTTCTGATTGTAGAATAACTCGAACTTTTACCTTATTTCTTCCAACAACAAAGTTTCCTCCTTTACTTGAAATATCTTATTTCATCCACATAACAATAATAACATTTTATGTGATTCGTTTTAACTACAGTCTAATTGAAATATAACAATGATAAAGAATGTCGTAATATTGTTTGAAAGACACTGTGAGTCGGACCATAAAAACTCGGATTTCTCAAGACTCAAATACCATATCACCAAAACTGCCGTACTATGAAAAAAATAAAACACGTTTTTTTTTGTTTTTAATTTTTTGTTGTTTTTACATATAACATATAATTATAGCAATACAACTTATGCTATCGAAATCTTCCTGTTTGAAAATAATGTATTTATACCGATACAACTTATGTTGCCGAAATCTGAAAAAAACCCCATATTTTTAAGAATGTTGGACAGGCAGCAATTCCTTCAAATATCGATTGATTAATAAAGTCTCAGGTTTGAGAATTTTGACAACATGTGGGCCATTTTAATTAATCGATATCTGAAAAAAGAGTTTTCTGACCAAAAAAACAACACAACGAAAAACCATATTTTTTAAAGAGTACGGCATTTGAGTTTTGAGAATTCCAAACTCAACGATAAGAGGATGGTATGTGTAACTATAGATAACTGTTCAATTTTGCATAATAATAACAATACGATGTGAATTCATTTTTCATATTTTTCATATTATAACTTTCTTCGTCCTTGTGCTGGTAATAACCACATTTAAACTTACATTACTAATAAAAAAAAAGAGCTTGATCATTTATATAGCGCAATATCCACTAACCGTACCGAAACACTTAACAAAGGTCCCTAGCTAACAACAATAGTACGAGACATGACGCATGCAAGGCAATATTACAATGATTGTTTGTTTGTTTGTTTTTTTTTCGACAAAGATAACTCTATTAACGACCAGGTACTCAGATGGTAACTTTGTTTCTTACTTTTCCCTCTTTTATCTTCTTGGTAAAATCACTATGCAGAAAAAAATCGAAGTACATAAGTAATGTTTGCACCTTCTTTGCGTCCATGCACTACAAAGTAGTTAAGTGTTACGTTATCTCATGATTATCACGTTGTTGACCCAGAACTATGATTTATCTCTTTAATGGTTCAGAGATAAACACTAACTTTGCTGTTATTTGTACTCCTAGTACACTTAAATATGTTTAGTATTTTCCTATGGTTATTTAAATACCCATTCAAAAATTCCAGAAAAAAATATTTTAACGTAAACTGTAACATTTTAAAGATATGTTAATAACAAAATCTAATTACATTAGAAACAAATAAAATTCTAAAATTATATAGATAGCTAAGAGTCGTTGATAAAACAAAACCAAACCTAAAAGAAAAAAGTAAAAATTGAAAAGCAAAGAAAAAAAAAAAGAAAAAGTAAAAAAAAAAAACAAACCAAAAATGAAAAAAAAAAACAAAAAAAAAAAAAAAAAAAAAAACACAAAAAAACAACAAAAAAACAAACAAAAACAAAACAAAACAAACAACAACAAAAAACCCCAAACTAAACATAACAAAAATAAACAAAAATCAGAAACAATAACAAAAACAATCAACCGATATTTGAAGTACGAGATTTTAGGCCAAACATTTAAAAAATAATATGTATTTTTAAGAGTACTGCAGTAAGTAGTCTGTTTCTGGGAAAACATAGCCTAACTAGTCATTTATACTCCTTTTCTTCATAAACTTACATTTAATAAAGCAGTTTACCTCTATGGAATTTTAAACAAATAATTTTTTGATGTGTCACACCACTTAATGCTAAGGTTATTTCCAGGCATAATTTTGTTTACAAAACTGTTACACGACCTTTTCTCTCATTCTAATGATATTCAGGTCTCCTGTCACTAGAACCCACATTAATATAATAAAGCATAAGCTTATGGTGAACACTTATTTTCATTAAATTAAATTCAATTGAAAATAAATGTTCTTTTTTTCCGGAATATGCTGCATTTTACTCAAAGTAATAGGAGTGATAACAAATAAAGATAAGAATAAATAGATAAATAAATATGAGATTTTTATGATCGTTTTCCGACATTTAAGTTGCTGTATTATCATAGGCAGACATAACAAAACATTAACACGATGAACAACTTTACAAAACATACTCATGCATTCCCACATTTTCTCCGCCTTTTTTTTTCTCACTTAAAGAATTAACATTCTAATTTTATTAGTTTAAAATTTAAAGACCCACCTAAAAGAAGTGTTAGAAGAATAGAAAATAGAATAACAACAACGCACCGGAATTTTGTACTTAAATAGTTTCATATCAATTGTGAAATATAACAAGACTGCAATTCAAACGAATCCCTTAAACATGCAGTAAATGAGCAAAAAGCATCAAATTCAAATTTGTAATGTATTTTTACAAAACTCAACCATTTATATAACGCAATATTTACTAAACGTGCTCAAAGCGCTTTACAAGAGGTCCCTAACAAACCCTTAACAAAAAGGACGAGACATACCGCCTGTTTTTCCGACATACACAACACTAATAACGGCCAGGTACTCATTTTACACGAGTACAGTGAGAGAATGGGCGTGAAAAGCCTTTTCAAAGGACTCAACTATGCGCCGTACTTAGCGGAAATCGAAACGGATTTCGAACCTTCGACCTTCCGGACCAAAGGGTAGTCGTGTCATATCACAAGACCGCATAAATGCAATTAAGAACAAATGAATTACTTAAATCATTTAGGCTTTCTCTGTTTTAAGTCATACTATTCCAGAACGAATGGATGTACCTGCAGTATGCACAAAATATGAATTATAACTTTTTTAAAAAGGATAACAATGAGGTAAATCCCATAATCCATCTAATAAACGAATAGCTTAATGAATGAACAAATTGTCGATTGCAAGAATGTGAAAAAAAATGAATATTTTATTAATTGAATGAATTATGCGATGAACGAATGGAAGAATGTTAAGCACAGCAAAGCAAAGAAGATCATACAAAAAGTGAAGCATTTAATAAAACATTGCTTATGTAATGTGTAAGACTAAGACACAAAACTATGGTAATAATATTAATGATTATAGTAATAATAATAATAATAATAATAATAATAATAATAATAATAATAATAATAATAATAATAATAATAATAATAATAAAATAATAATAATAATAATAATAATAATAATAATAATATATAATAATAATATAATAATAATAATAATAATAATAATAATAATATTAATAATGTTAATAATAATCATACTACTACTTTTACTACTACTCCTTCTGCTACTACTACTACTACTACTACTACTACTAC
>NC_088364.1:50761762-50791762 GCF_034508935.2 Berghia stephanieae | reverse complement strand
ATGTGAGAGAGATAGATAAATAGATGGATAGATAGATAGATAGTTAGATAGATAGATAGATAGAGCGAGCGAGCGAGCGAGCGAGAGAGAGAGAGAGAGAGAGAGAGAGAGAGAGAGAGAGAGAGAGTGAGAGAGAGAGAGGGAGGGAGGAAGGGAACGTGTGGGTGGAAAGGAGGTGAGGACAATGAGAAGATAATGACAACTGGAGGGAGTAAAAAAATGACTGGAGGTAGCTGAATAGTGAGTACAATTTCGTGTGCTGTACCTGCTGGTGGAAACGATCGGGATAAGAGGTCAAATTGTGCCGGCAAAACGGTGGATAGACAGGTAGAAAGAGGTGGAGAAAGAGTACAGGTAAAACCAACATACTGCACATCTTCTGGAAACTAAATTTAGAACGAGCAGCGGTTCTGGTTGCTATGGAAACGTTGCTGTTGGACCATCTTCTGACATTGCTCAATAACTGTGTGGGAGGTGATGGTTGTAGGTAGATTTCCCTCGTCTTGCAATGATCTTCTGTTGTAGATAGGTATACCGCGGTTTTTTGGTAGAAAAATCGTTTGGTTATGAACATCCATATAGCGTATTTTCATTGAATCACCACGCTTCATGACACTTTATATTATTGCCCAACAAGCCATGGAGAGAGGAATCATAATTCATTTTTCTAAACAGTGCAAGTTGCCAGTTAAACGCCATTTTATTCCAGCACTCTTATTGTTCATTAGAAGTTATAAGTTATAGCAAAGTACTCATTCATGCCTAAGCCAAATGAGGTTATATAATGTGTAAAGGGCCTTAACAATTGCATGATCATGTCCAAAGTTTATCTCGCAATACGAACCTTCCACTATCTGACCGATTAATCAACACCGCTTGTTTTTTTTACAAGAAAAGGCCAGAGGTATGGTCTATCTCAATTTATCACATTAATATAATAATATAAAGTGTCGCTTTTGGTTCTTGGTTGTATATTTTTTACATTTTTGTGCATTTGCATTCGGGTTGAAACCGGGAGTCATGGAACAACATGTTTCGCTTTGTAATATATATATATATATATATATATATATATATATATATATATATATATATATATATATATATATATATATATATATATATATATATATATATATATTATATATATATATATGTGTGTGTGTGTGTGTGTGTGTATGCATTGTCGCCTTAGATTCTCAACTTTGTGTTTATACATATTTATGCATGCCACGTCTGTAACGAATTTCCATTTTTTTTTTGGATGAATAAAGTATATTATTATTATTATTATTATTATTATTATTATATTATTATTATTATTATTATTATATATTATTAGTTATTATAGTATAGTAGTATGTGTAGTAGTAGTAGTAGTAGTAGTAGTAGTAGTGTGGTAGTAGTAGTAGTAGTAGTTTAGTAGTAGTAGTAGTAGTAGTAGTAGTAGTAGTAGTAAGTAGTAGTGTAGTAGTAGTTGTAGTAGTAGTAGTAGTAGTAGTGTAGTAGTAGTAGTAGTAGTAGTAGTATAGTAGTAGTAGTAGTAGTAGTAGTAGTAGTAGTAGTAGTAGTAGTAGTTTAGTAGTAGTAGTAGTAGTAGTAGTAGTAGTATAGTGTAGTAGTAGTAGTAGTAGTAGTAGTAGTAGTAGTAGTAGTAGTAGTAGTAGTAGTAGTTAGTAGTAGTAGTAGTATAGTAGTGTAGTAGTAGTAGTAAGTAGTAGTAGTAGTAGTAGTAGTAGTAGTAGTAGTAGTAGTAGTAGTAGTAGTATAGTAGTAGTAGATAGTAGTAGTAGTAGTAGTAGTAGTAGTAGTAGTAGTAGTAGTAGTAGTAGTAGTAGTAGTATGTAGTAGTAGTAGTAGTAGTAGTATAGTAGTAGTAGTAGTATAGTAGTAGTAGTAGTAGTAGTAGTAGTAGTAGTTGTAGTAGTAGTAGTAGTAGTAGTAGTAGTAGTAGTAGTAGTAGTAGTAGTAGTAGTAGTAGTAGTAGTAGTAGTAGTAGTAGTAGTAGTAGTAGTAGTAGTAGTAGTAGTAGTAGTAGTAGTAGTAGGACGATTTTTATGGCAAAATTTTGAAAATATTTCTTTTTCAAAGTACAACAGCGCTGATAACCAGGATCTGCAATTTATTAAGTGCGACCCAATGCCTCGAAACCGACATGACCGTATTATTTGCAGGTCTGATGACCGGGCATAATTATGAGGCCGTTTTAACAGTGTGGGAGAATATTTTGTATCGGTTTGAGATTTTTTCAATTACAACAATAAGACCATAACAATTTGGGTTATCAGACCTGCAAATGACTACACGTCGCTCAAAACGGTATTATGTCGTGGTGATTTAGATACTAAAATTGATTTTACATAAAAATGAATATGATACGGGGGTTAAATTTCATATGTGAATCTGATGACAACACTGTCTTACACAGAAGAAAAAAAAAACACAAACAAAAAGACTTCCGTGAAGTCCCAGGTTTTGGAATTTGCCCACATGAGGGCCATAAATCGATAAATCGATATTTGAAGTACGAGTTTTTTCGACACATTCTTAAATTAAAAAAACAAACTAAAGAAACTGGAGCTCTTAATAGGATAATATCCACTAACCGTGTTCAAAGCGCTTTACAAAAAGTCTTTGACCAACAGAAACACGTAACATTAAGAACGACGTTTAGGCGATATTATAATTTTTTCTGATAGAGACAGCCAGGTACACTTTTTACACCTAAGTACGGTAAGAGAATGTGAGTTGAGCCTTTTAAAGGACTCAACTATGCGCCGAGCGAGGCTCGAACCCAGGGCCTTCCGATCGAAAGCAAGTGTCATACCACAAGACCGCATAGCCACACGTGTTTTTTTTTCCAGAGTACGGCAGTTCAAGGATGAGTTTTCTGGCCAAAATATGAAATATGAAATATGCGGGTTTTTTTGTTATTTCAGAGTACGGCAGTCAACTAGTTAAATAAGAAGTCTCCTGGCCAAAATCTGAAATGCGTGTTTCCAAGCTTTTTCTTCAGAGAAGACCTACAAATTATCCCTGAAGACTATATGGTATTTAATAATGTATTTATGTCTCCATTGTTTTATTGTTGTTGTTGTTGGCTGAAAAAGGGTTTTGAGTCCGAAACGTTCCTTGTTTGGTATTTAGTTCTTTTTTTTTTTGAAGCTGTTATATTCATTTTTGTTTATTAGTGTTTTTCCAGAGTACGGCAGTCAACTAGACTCGTTAAAAGAGGAGTTTTCTAACCAAAATCTGAAATGCGTATTTTAAAAAAAAAGATTTTTTGTTTGTTTGTTTGTTTTGTTTTTGTTTTTTTTTTTTTTGTGGGGTGGGGGTTGGGGTGGGGGTGGGGGGGGGGGGGGGGGGTCAGAGTACGGCACAACAGATAAAGTTTCATTAAGTTCCAAAAATCTAAAACCTCACATTTCACTTTTTGGCACTTGCTCGATTCCGACATAATACCGTTTGGAGTCGGTGGGTCTTTGATGTGTATTTCATTCAATTCATTTATTTAAACGAATCAAAAAAAAATAAATTACACGCCCTTTTCGCAACGCACCATAAGATTCCGTCGCCTAGGCATTCCATGAAGAGAATATAGATAATCCATCAAACAGAATGTCTGATGCCAACAGGAATCACCCATGTAGTCCAAGTTAGCAAATAGGGTATAATAATCTTGCTCAAGGAAGAAAACCGAAAGTGGCTGAAGCGGGGCTCGAATCCGGGACCTTCCGGATTACAGTGTAATGCCTTAACCACTCGGCCACTTCGCCTCCATTCAAAAGAATAATTTTTCAAAAGAGCTAAAACCATACCTTGTATTATGATAATCCTTTGAAATCTGTTTTATTTAATGAGCAAGAATTCTACACATTGATTGAATCTGGTAAGCAGGAGATAACGATTTAAAAAAATAGTTACAGAAGTATCTAACCCATTTAAATCCTTGATTCAGGATGACAGGTTTAACTTCTATTCACTGGAAAATGTCTTTTTTTTACATTTTGGCCTAAAACATGTGCTGTATAACATAACATCGATCTGTTAAAAACAAACTTTAATTCATCATTCAATGTAAGATTCTAAGACTTCCTCCAATTCTTTCAATATTCTTAAACCCCAAATGTTAAATTAGTTTTGTATTTAATAACGTTCTATAAGTTGAAGGTAACTTCAATTGAATCGATATTGGGATCTAAAAAGGCATTTTATCAATGATCGCAATATTGTGCCTCATTTAATTAGGCTCGACAAAACAAGAGGCCTAGAAACGAATGAATCTCTGAAGGCCTAATTAACCAGTTAACTGCCGTACTCTTAAAAGACACGTATTAACTATTTGGCAAGAAAACTCGTATTTAAATTATCGATCGATTTAAACAAACGAAAAAAAAAAATCAAAGTTCGGACCTCATGGGCCTCATCTTGAAAACAAAAATAAACGAGGTCCCAGGTTTGGGAGTTAAAAAAAAAAATCCAGAATGGGGTATTTCCAGGGACGGCTGGTAATAATGGGCAGGGTGGGCAAATACCAGCCTGTTTTTTCAAGTTATATGCTGTATTACCAGGTCTGAAATAATCAAATTTAAATTAGATAATTTCAAAAGTTACTACTTAAACTTTATACTTCGTACTGAAATCAATTTGTGTGTATTTTTGATAGATTGCGAATCACCATGCATCCCTTAATGCATAAACCAGGATACGCTCCTGTTCTTTTTTTTTCCCCCCCCCCCCCCCCCAACCACTCCACTCCGCCCACATCGTCATCTCATCGTCTCGTCGCCTGACGATTTTTGCTGTCTGGCCTCTCTAGTACTAGGTCGGGCTAATTCAAATGAGCCCACCTTATTAACCAGTGAAAACTAAATAGAGATTTTGGCAAACGAACTTTTTCTTATTTATTGCCTTACTTGTGCTGGTACCATTGATGTAATGACTTTGGGAATGTTCCAGTATTGAATTAAATTTATTAATTTACTAATTTTATATCAATTTAGTATTGATTTGTGTTGTTTTTATATATTTGTTTATCCATTTAAACTTTTCTTTTTTTTCTCGTTTTCTTTAGTGCTTCTCAAAACTCATTTATTTAAATTGTTTTCTTATTTGTTTTTTGTTGTTGTTGTTGTTGTTTTTTTTTGTTTTGTTTTTTAACAAATTAATTTGTTAGTTCTTTTTTTTTTTTTAATTCTTAAAGTAATTACCCCTGTATTTTTATTGCCAGACAAAATAATTTTGCAAAACAATGTAATTTTCTATTGTATTCCGTATAATAAAACAAAACACTTTTATTCAAAAGTCACGACTAAATAAATATATAAAATACAACCCCATTTTGTTTTGCTCAACATTTGAATTAGTATACGAGAAATACTCTTCTGAGAAAAGGAGAGAGTTGAATTCTAACTGACTTATAGAGGAAATACGGAAGGGTGGGCAGATTCCGTACTTGCCCGTCCTGAAGCTAATACATACATAAGATAGTTCGCGATGAAGAGGCGGGAAGCTCGGGGTTGGTTGGGTAAGGAGTAAAGATAACACGGTCGTTATTGTTATAGTCTAACGAATGCATGAGGAGAAATTCGTAACATTATTTTGTCTTAATTGTATTGTATGAAGTATTGGCGAAAGCCTAAGATTAAATAAACGTTGTTTTTGTTTGTCTTATTTTGACTATGGAACTGATACTGATACGAGTACTTGTCATAGCAGAGCTGCCTACTTGAAATAGGAAAATAAAAATCGTAGTTTTCAGGGCTAATAAAATCGTAGATATTTTAACTACCCTTTTAAAAAATGACCGGAATTTCGACTGTTTTGATAGATATCAATTTTTTTTAAACGAGAAAAAATGATTGGAAACGTAATAATGATGGTGATGGTGGTAGTGATAGTGGTAGCGGTGGTGGTAGTAGTAATGATGGTGGTGGTAGTAATGATGATGGTAATATTATTATTGTTATTATTATTATTATTATTATTATTATTATTATTATTATTATTATTATTATTATTATTATTATTATTATTATTATTATTATTATTATTATTATTATTATCATCATCATCATTATTATTATTGTTATTATTATTATTATTATTATTATTATTATTATTATTATTATTATTATTATTATTATTATTATTATTGTACGTATTGGTGGTATTACTATTGTTGTATTTTTGTGTGGTTATTAATGGTATCAGTTTATTGTTTGGTTCCATTTACCATTTTTTCCCCACTTTCATGTGGTCATCAAATTGTATGATTTATTGTCGAAAGCCTAAGATTGAATAAACTTTGTAATATCGTATGGTAACCATCATTGTCGACGACATCGTCGTTGTCATCATAATCATCATTATCATCATCATCATCATCATCATCATCATCATCATCATCATCATCATCATCATCATCATTATCTTCATCATTAACAACAAAACAATATTAACAACAAGTACTACAATAGCAATAAAAACAATATCAACATCATCATAACATTTCCGTCATCGTCTCCACAACTATCATTCTAACCAACAGCACCACCAAAACCACTACCATAATTACATCCTCCTCCACCACCACCACCACCGCTACCACTATTCCAACCACTACCACCACCGGCACAATCACTCTAATCATCAAGACAGCAGTGAAATGCAATTTGAGCTCTGAATGAAACTCGAGTCATATCGCTGTTGTTGCTTCTCGATTAAAACTTTAAGGTTACTACATACTACTGAAAACCAATAATGTAACAGAAATATTAATCTCGCCGTTGAGGGATTAAAGCAAATCTTTAATTTTTTCGAGTGAACGAAATGGACTTGTATTGTCAAGGTGTTGTCGCATTATGTCTCGTCGCTTTATTTTTTAGTGGTATTCTCTTTCGTGATTCAGTTTTGATTACGTTTGGAATAATTAAAATCTACTTGTATTGTCATTTCATTGTGAATGTGATTATTTGTGGTTGAAATATTATTTTTTAAAGGTGAAAAAAAATAATAATTAAAAAAAAATTAATTAAAAAATAAATAAATAAATAAAATAAAATAAAAAATAATATATATATATATATATATATATATATATATATATATATATATATATATATATATATATATATATATATATATATATATATATATATATTATATTTATGACCGAATCATCTTTGCCCCACCACTGTAAATAGGCTAGAACCGCCACTGGGTATTTCAATCGACCGATATTTGAAGGCGACTTTTCTGGCCAAATTTTCAATTTTCAATTACGTGTCTTTCAAGAGTGCGGCAGTTAACAGGTTAAATTGGTTGCATCGTGACAGACCGTGATGGAGTCTAGGTGTCAAATTTGACACACAGCACAGCAGATAAAAAGTGTAAACACCGAAATAAAAACACGTTTAAACGGTCTTGCGTGCTTGCTTTAAAACATATTATGTAACTCACCATCTCGATTCAGTTTTATGTTGAGGGGAATTAGATTCCGGGATTTGAATTTTTAGCCTAAACGGCTATAATTGTAAATTTAATGATTGATGCAGTTTATGAAACAACATTCACTCTTTCTTATGGTGCGGATGAATTAAAGTAAAATGTCATGATTTACAACTCAATTTTGAGAAAAGGGTTCATCCGAGATAATACAGTTGTAAGGCTATGAGTCATATTTAAGATTAAACAACATCCTTATCAACACCTAAAGATTAACCCTTTATTGGCGGAGTTCGATTGTAATCATCCTGTCATCTATTTTACCGTTTTCACCAGTAAATAGTAGTAACAGTGATCGAACTAGTGATATGATGATCCCTAAGTTCCATCGCTAATTTTATCTTATTACTATGAAGGGTGTTACGTTTGCAGTTATGTCAGAGATAATATGAAATGGGATAAAATTTGATATTATTCTTTTGATCGAAATTCTGTCTCCTCGTTAAAGGGTTAATTTTTGTTTAAAAATGAAAGTAAAAACACACACACAAAATTACACAAAAACAAAACAATCCGCCTCCACACAACCCCCCCCCAAAAAAAAAAAAAAAAAAACCACAACAAAACAAAACAAAACAACAACAACAACAACAACAAAAAAGAAAACAGAAAAAAAACAAAAGCAAAAACAAACTAAACTCAATGCACTCTCATTTAAATGGTCTGTAAAAGGATGATAAGATAATAAATATGATACTATGGGCCACAGTCATTCGTTTCAACAACCCAACAAACCAATGTCTAATGAATGCTAAGTCTAAAGTCTTGGGCTCTTTCCCCGGATATGGCAGAATATAGTTCTCATGAGTCTGGAGTTTGAAAGGTGCTTTCCCATAGACATTTAAAATGAGCTTTTATATAGCGCAATATCCACTGAACGTGCTCAAAGCGCTTTACATTAAATAGTGAAGTGTCACCTTTTGTGACTATTGTAATGTGTTGAAAAAATCTGTTTCAAGAAAATCGTACTCATGGAAAATGTACCTAAAGCTAGACGGCTCTATAGTATGAATGAAGTTGACGTCACCAAGCTCTTTGATATTACTGTATGTTTCAGTCGACAGCTGATGGGTGATTAGTCCACACTAAATTCTATCAATCAGGCTTTACATGTTTATGGTTACACACAGATACATTTGAGTGTTGGTACGATAGATTTGGTGTTAGAACTTGAGAGTTCTTTAATGCATTATATCATCCCTATGTTTGCCTTTAAGACGATCTCCTTAAAATATAATAGTTGAGAACCAATTTTCTTAGACCGTGTCTGCATCCGATTATTTTCAGATATAGAAGACACTTTTTTGTTTGATGGGCAAATTCATTCAGAGTTGGTCTTTTGTTAGTTTTTTAAAATAACTTTAGACTTTAAATGGACACTCTGGTGTTCAGTTAGCATCTAGTGGTATGATTCTCGCCTTAGGTTTGGTAGGTCCAGGGTTTGAATGAGACTTGCTCTGAGCGTCGCATAGTTGAGTCTTTGGAAAAAAGATTCTTTACTCACATTCTCTCATCGTACTCAGGTATAAAACGACTTCCTGGTCGTTAACAGCGTTGTCTATGTCGAAATATAAAATTAATGTAATATGGGCTAACAGGCGACATGCATTGTCCTACATGTTGTGTTGTTTTTGGATAGGGGCCCCTTGTAAAGCGATGTGAGTACTTTTAGTGGGCATTACGCTGTATAAATACTCTATATAAATGCTATAGGTAAAGAAAAAAAAACAAAAACAACCTTTGAAACCAGGAGCTCCTCATTATTCGATTTAATAAGAGAAAAGAAGGGTCAAGAAAATTATTTTGTTCCTTATGAATTTTAAATGTTTTGCCATACGAGGATTCAATAGTCTGATGCCACGGCCGTCTAGCAACGAGCAGCTTGGTTCCAAACAAAGATAATCGGTACTTTTTATTCTTCATGCTGGATATAACTTTTTCATTTGTCATGTGATCAGAATGTATAAAAGTCAAAACATGATCAAATTTATGTTTTTCTCCTCTGAATACACTTTTATGCTCGTCGGATAAGTATTTCATAAGGGCGTCCGCCATTGTTCCGATAGTTTAGAACCAGTTACTAAGTTACTATGCTTCATTACGAGGGAAGTGAAGTCACGACAGTTGAAGCCTATTTCGAAGGAAATTTAAATCATAACAGACAGATGCTCCATTGGCAATGTTAACAATTGTTGAATAGAGTGAGACTGGCTGTACTCTAATAGATTTAGAGGACAACACTTTGCTATGTTATTGTGTTAATCAAAAGGTAAAAAGCAGCAGGATTAACCGTTCTTTACGGCTACAGAATCCTGGATCTGGTGGAGGCCCAGTTCTATACAGTATCAGTAACCGGAAACAGATGGTGATAATTGCTAGTTGGATAGGACGATGCAAAGTATCTGCCTACCTAAATATATCACGTAATCTAAACAGACGATACGAGGCGATATTACAATGATATTATATAATGTACCCGCTCATGTACCCAGTTTACACCAGAGTACGGTGAGAAAATGTGAGTAAAGAACGATCCAATGACTTATTAATGTATGCAGATTCAAACCAGGTCTTTTATGCGTGGTTCAAATATTTATTCCATTGATAGTGTTATGCTGCAGTCCCTCCCCCCGCCCCTCCAATTTTTCCAATATACTCGTATAACGCAATTTTGTATGCATTATTTTAGATTTTAAGACAACCTCTTCTTAGCTTCATAGAAAAATATAAAAATAAGATTGAAGGACAAATACTAAAACTAAATAATAATAATAATAATAATAATAATAATAATAATAATAATAATAATAATAATAATAATTAATAATAATAATAATAATAATAATAATAATAATAATAATAATAATAATAATAATAATAATAATAATAATAATAATAATAATAATAATAATAATAACTGCAATTTAAAGAATATTATTCAATAGGAAAAAAATATTTTTAGGTAAGATAAATACCGAAAATTAGCCAATTAGTTACAATAGTCTGCATTAGTCTGACAAAATATCTTTTAAAACTTGGGCAGAAATATTTCATTGTGAATATTGATGAATTAACGTTATCCTCATCTTGTTATAATAAAATGAACAAACTTCAAAATAAAAGCACAAAATACCAAACAAGGTACGTGTCGGACTCAAAACTCTTCTTCAGACAAAGAAAAAGGAGAAAAAACTAACAACAACCCCCCCCCCTAAAAAAACAAAAAAACAAAAAACAAACAAAAAACAAAAAAGAAGAAAGCAAACAAAAAAACAAAACAAACAAACAATAAAACATAAATACATGATAAAAAAATCCGATCGACGGCTGAATATTTCGTACGTCCTCTTTGTTGAGGAAAAATCTTGGAATGTCATCTTGTATATTATTAAACCTGAAAATCCAAAGAAGTCTCAAGTTTCAATAACTTGATAGTGAAAGTATTTTAGTTTAAAAAATAAATTTCCCCTAAAACGAAAAAAAAAAGCGTTTAGCCAATGCCGGAGTTATGGTTGAAAGACCAAATTATTGTACCTGCCCGTGTTAATGACCCTTGAGAGGTTATTAAACATTTTGATAAGACGCCGTTATGACTTGCTTCTATTCATTCAGACATGTTACTTGTCTTATTTATGTTGACATTCTCCAGTGAGAGGTGAGTGTTATTCATTATGATCCCCTTACAAATAGGTAAGCGGATTAGGATATTTCTTCATGATCTAATAAAAAACAAACACCAACACATTTTTGTAAGAATTTTCCAGAAAACGTCTCTATATGGATCGATCAAAATGACCATTCTCTTGTCATTAACGCTCAACCTTTCCAGGAAGTCCCAGGTTTGAGAGATTTTGAAAAAAAATTACGAGGCTCATTTCAATCAATACATTTTTTGAAGGACGGGTTTTCTGGTCAAATTTTGTAAGAATGTGTTGTTTTTTTCTTCTTCAGAGAACGGCAGTCGTATATTAAACACAAACACAATGCGTTTTTAAAATAATTTAACTGGACATTCAAATTTGTTTCATATAGCGAATAATACGTTTTAACTAATTTGTCAAACAAAAAAGTAACCCCGAGATTTCACAGAAGTAACCGGTTTAAGAATGTTTGATAAGTTGGGGAGTTATTTTCATTGACTGGTATGATAATATTGACCAGTACTCTGGAAAATATATGCATTTAATAATTTGGCCAGAAACTCGTCCTTCAAATATCGATCGATTTAAATGACTCTCATTTTGGCAAAAACTCTCAAACCTGGGATCACGCGTAGTCACAAATTTGAGAGTTTTTCTTTTTTTCTTTTTTTTTTTTTTTGCCGAGCGAGGGTCATTTAAATCGATCGATATTTGAAGGACGAGTTTTCTGACCAAATCTTTAAATAGTTGTCTTTCCAGAGTGGGGGATTTAACAGGTTAAGTAAATGTTTTCTAGCAGAAAGTACAGAAGGCTTTGTGTCGTGTGTGGCATTATAGCCTACACTTGTATACAAATATGAAAACACGCCAAGAATGTTGATCGTACTGATATCACGTAATTCATAATATTACAGGCATCTTAATAACATGATTGTTTTTATTTAAAAAATACTTGAAAAATACTAGAAAAACATTTCACTTTTTATTAAATGTATACATATAAACTAAATATATATATATATATAATTCGCAATTAATTAAACTGATTAAAACAAATTAAACCGATTTAAAAAAAAAACAAAAGCTTTTTCTTACTTTTGTTTTTGTCGATACAAGTCTTAAAACTACATAATTTCTTACACGCCCACTCTCATCAAGCTGACTAAAGGCAACTTAATTATCCACTGGGTACGTGTTATATTCGTACAAAGACTCTAAATCTATTCCTCATTGCGAGAAGGCGGGTACTTGATTCACGATCAAGTCTATTGAGGTAAGGTATGTATCTTTCATATAATCCGAAGAGGTATATTGCAAACTGTATAACAAAAGGCAACTTTTATGAATATGATAAGCATGAAAAATACTTCACATCTTGTATTATGCGGTTAATCAATGGAAAAACACAATTCGTGTTACAAAAAGGACACCATTCGATGACGCATGAAGGATGGAGTGTTAATAAATATATCGTAACATCAAATCAAAACCTTGAAAATTCAGATATATCACTCTGGCTTAGAACGACAGTTGGTTCAATTAATGGCTGACCAGTCCCTGCTGTCAAAACAACAACAATTCAGTAGTCTAGAACAAACTTTAACTCTCTCATTACCAGCCATTTTCAGAATTTTTCATGAAACTTTACACCCGCCCAACACAAAAAATAGATATTTTCTACTCAAAACAGAAAAGGAACAAGTACATTATATACATATAATTTTCCAGTGTCTAATTTTTATTGCCATGACAAAGTATTTTCTTTATAATTTGTGATGTACAAAGGATTTCGAATGAGAAAACTGTTGGTTGCATCGTAACGAATGTGACGATTTTCCTATGGGTGGTAAGGAGAGGGCTAAACACATACCGTATCTGCTGTATTCTGAAAATGAAACACATTTTTTAAAAAATTGGCAAGAGAACTCTTCCTTCAAATATCGATCGATTAAAATGATCGTCAACTTGTCAAAAACTCTTAAACCTTATTGAAGTAATAATGCATACTGGTTCTTTCGCTCGAGGGGCAAACATTTCACCATTTAGTTGTCAGGCGCCCTGAGTCCCAGAATCAGTGAAACTGAATCATCATTTTTTGTTGACTTATCTAATCTGATCATCGTGAAAACAACAATAGGTTGTATGATTTGCTAATAGTTAAATGACGCTACCTGGTTATTGACTAAATGTATTTGACGTCACACAGATCTTTATTATTGTTTTTAGACCGCTAGCTCGATGATTAGTTCCGACCAAATTCTCTCAATCAGACTATAAACGTACATGAGCTTGTACAATTCATCTGGCTGGCAGACCTGATAAGTATTTTACTTAAACTCACACCATCAATAACAAATGAAATAAAATTAAATTGTGTGAATAATGAAATGTTAAATTTAAATAATCAAACAAAAGTAAGGCTTAATCAAAACAATTTAAATAAAGTTTCACATTGCTTTAAATGACACAACAATTTCATTCAATTGAAATTATACTTTATCAAGTTCAATGATCTTACCTCGGTTTTGAAACAAAACTAAAACAACAAAAGGAAAATATATCCAAATAAAATTGAAAAATAGAAAACTGAATGCTTCAATTCGACTGAATGGCTTCTGTCTCACGTGAACTTCTTTGCAGGTCTGATAACCCAAATTGTTGTAATGGAAATACACTCAAACCAACGCAAAATATTATAGTTCATTACAACAAAGTTAAATCCAGCCCATAATTGCGTTCGGTTTTCAGACCTGTCAATATGTGCACATTTCTTCTATTTATTCAAAAAAGCTCTTATTCTAAATTTGAATCTACACTGCACAGGCTTATATGATTAAATTTTATTGCACAGCTGATCCAAACGAGATCAACATCCGGCTATAAAGATTTATTGAACTTATCGATCCATGATGAAAACCATGCAGATGGCGAGACGAATCGACCTAATACTTTTAATACCCTGTGGATTGTGATTGTAACGGACATAAACACACACACACACACACACACGCACTTATTGTCCACGGTGTGATTAGTCTACATATTTCAAATTGGCATATATAGAAGAGAAAAAAGGGGGAAGGGGGGAGGGGAGGATTGGATACGCATTATTGCGTTATCAGAAGGCAATGAAGCGAAAGACACGCGTCTTGGTGGACACTAGTAGGTGACCTCCTTGACTCGATGGCTTTCAATTACAATAGAATTCGCTTAGACCGATAAATATATAAATCAAAACCATGAGGAAAAAACAATTTGTTTTTCTTCCATTACTTTTAAAGGGGACTAAATTCGAAATCAACAATTTATCAAGATTTAAAAGTTTAAGAGTGAAGAACAGGCACTAGTCTATCTAAGATGAATTAAAAAAAAAGTGAGTAAGACGTATTGGCCAGCAAAGCGGAGAAAAAAAAAATCCAAGAACAAATAATCTTCAAAATATCATCATGCTCGACTGGAAATAGAATCTCATAAGATACCCCCTGAAACCAAAAATCATACAATAAAACGAAAAAAAAAAAATAACAACACGTTTTAAAACTTTAGGCCAGAAAATTCGTGCTTCAAATATGTCGCTCGATTAAACTGACCCTCATCTTGTCTAAAACTCTCAATCCTGGGATTTCGTAAAAAAAAAAAGCAGCATATAGTATGATATAGAAAAAAGAACGAAACAATCAAACCAAAAAAAAAAAAAGAATACAACAGAAAAAAATAATTAAAAAAACAAACAAAAAAACAAACAAAAAAGAACAAAAACGAAACAAACAAACGAAAAAAAAATAATACAGAAAACAACAACACAAAATAACAAAAAGATGCCAAATAGTAAAACAAACAAAATAAAAATAATAGAAAAAATATTTTAGCGTATTTAGCGTATTTAGTATCATTTGAAACGCGCTATATAACTGTTACTGTTTTGATAGCTGGTAGATATTCTATTATGGAAAAGTTTAAAATTATTTGTCAACGCTTTGAAACCCGCAGCGATCTAGATAAAATAGACTGGGACTTTAGAATCGTGAGAATCGATCCGAGCATGTCTAATAATTGGATTCGATACTTTTTAAAATTCAACATCTAGTTCGAATTGATTGCTATGAATTGAATCTATTATAAAAAATAGGGTTGGGGATCAACATTGTTCCGAACAACCATTGTAAACTTTGCGCCATAGAGCACAGAATTACTGGCAAATCTAAAAATACAATACAGTAGTAAAATAAGTATAATAGATGACCGCCTGTTCCTAATAGCTTTATTTATCACCAAATATCGCGGGTTCTCCACCAGTCATTACAAAAAATATATAACAAAACACGGCTTGTCACTCTCGGACTGAAATGTCTATTCAAAAGCAAAAACACACATAGACATATATACATTGTTGAACAGAAACTTAAAACCTAAACAACTCCCTCCTTCCTCCACACACCGCAGTCAGGCACACTGAAAAAGACTTAAGGGAGACAACAATATTATATTTTGATAGAATATCAAGCCTCCACGAGTTACTTTTCTTGTGTAAATGAATGAAACTTGGGCCAAGAAACTAATTCCTAAATTATTTGTCGAAACAGAGATATTACAGTTCCGAGTTTGATACCACCACATATTGCAAGGGAAGCTAATTCTTTATTGGAATCATCAAATTAAGGACAAAACATTTTTTGTCGTCCTAAAATGTACTCTGAACATCACTTATAAACCTCATTGTTTCATTGGTTTCATTTAAAAAAAAGAGAAAAGAAACATAGCAGTATGGGACTCGTTTGAAAACTGCTTCAAATACATTTATACCCTAGTAATATCGACTGCTCACTATTAAAAACAAATGCTTTTCATTACCTTTAAAACGAGCTTTTACATAACGCAATATCCACTAAAAAGCGCTTTACAAGGAGTCCCTGGCCAACAGCAACACGTAACATGCAGGACGAGACATGACGCCTGTCAGGCGATATTACAGTTTTTCCAACAGAGACAACGCTGTTAACGGTAGGTACTCATTTTACATATGACTATGATGAGAGAATGTGAGTAAAGGGCTTTTTCCTTGGACTCAACTATGCGCCGAATGAGGCTCGAACCCAGGACCATAAGCGAGTGTCATACCACAAGACCACCTAGCCGCATGTACAAAAAATTATATTTTAAAAACAAACCATGAATATCTTATCAGATGGGGTTTATTCAAAAGGTCATCCATCTCGGGAAATGCCATTTAAGGAGTTGACCAAGGTTCTGATCACGGCTTAACACTGTTAATTTTAATAAATCTTAGCCTTACGCATACGATATTTCTGGTTATGAGCGTGTTTTGATAAGGCTAAATAGAGGCAAAACTCTCTTTATAATAGTTAATGTGCGGCTATGTAGTCTAGTAGTATGACTCTCGCCTTCGGACCGGACAGTCCAGGGTTCGAGACCCGCTTTGAGAGGCAAATAGTTGAGTCTTTGGGAAAAGCTATTTACTTACATTCTCGTTGTCTCGGTCAGGAAAACTGTAAAATCGTCCTATATGTTGTTTTGCTGTTATCTAGGGACGTCTTGTAAAGCGCTTTGAGCACGTTTAGTGGATATTGCACTATATATATATATATATATATATATATATATATATGGTCGTTATTACTGAATACTAAGCAAACTCAGAGATATTTCCCTTTCATAAAGATCAAGGGTCACTGTGGAAACCACTATCGAGCCACATCCGTTAATATTATACTAACAGATGGATGTGATCGCGCCGACGTGCACTTATTTCCAGGTCTGATAACTAAATTCATTATAGGCTCATTGTTGTAATGGAAATCTTAAAAAAAAATGACGGAAAATATTGTTCATTACTACAATGTTAAACTAGGCCCATCCTAATTGCGTTCGGATATAGTCTGTGTATAAGTCGGATCGAGCCAAAAGTCATCATATAGAATTATATTGCTTTGTTTCATATTGCATGTTTGAGTGGTTGTTGTGTGTTTGAGTGAAAGTTGCCACGTTACTGTTAAGCGCTTTGATGTACGGGGTAAGGCGCTATATAAAACCCATATATTATTAAAAGTCAGCATCAGGTATCATTTAGTGAAAGGTGTTGTATCATAAACAAAATCATTCTTTATTGAAAAAAGTCTTTAATTTGTCTTGAATCTTGAATTGAAAATAAATACGAGATTGACAATGGGTAAGTTGGCTCAAATTAAAATTTCTCCTTTTTTGTATAATATTATTTGACACAATATCAGTAACTCTTTGATACCAATTCACTATTTCCGAGTATTACTTTTTTCTTTTTCTGTGAGGGATGGGGAGTTTTACACAAAACATGTCCATTGCATCGACAATGTACAAAATGATGTTGACGGTCATGATGACCAACATAAAAAAAGTTTGTATATAGGGCAATATCCACTGAACGTGCTCGAAGCGCTTTACAAGAGGTCCCTAGCTAACAGCAACACATAACATTTAGGACGGGACATGACGCCTGTTAAGCCCCCCATAGACGCCGACATCCGCTGATAGCGGTACGGATGACCTATCGCTGTGACCCGATCCCTGCGTTTATCGCAGATGATTTTTGCCCACATACGGGGAGATATTTTTTTGAGGCGATCGGCGATCGGGGGCGTGGCAGTATAAAAAAGGGGACAATTTTTTTCGGATTTTCGCTGTTTTCACGTGGGATTCGTGATCAGCGTCAAATTTACAATAGGTTTGATACTAAGAACTGTGTGTTTACTCCAAAAATTGGTGAAATTAGAAATAAATTTTAATTAATATTGAGGCTACGAACCAGGAACAAAACCGCGCGTGTATGGAGCCTTTAAAAGGCTCTATACACGCACGGTTTTGATAGGCGTCCGAACCACGATCAGGCAAACCGGGGTGAAAACGCAATGTGTGTGGCCAAATACCTGGCCGATAAACCTAGGTACGGTCCATCGCTCGCAAAGCCCGCTTTGCTTAATATTTTTCGAGGCGATCGGCGATCGGGGGCGTGGCAGTATAAAAAATTGGACAATTTTTTTCGGATCTTCGCTGTTTTGACGTCAGATTCATAATCAGCGTCGAATTTACAATAGGTTTGATACCAAGAACTATGTTTTTACTCCAAAAATTGATGAAATTAGAAATAAATTTTAATTAATATTGAGGCTATTTGGCCGACAGAACAGGGCCCCTCCCTGTTTTGTGATGGATCAAGTGGTATGACTCTCGCTTTCGGATCGGAAGGTTCAGGTTTCGAGACCCGCTCTGAGTGGTGCAGAGTTGAGTCCTTGGAAAATGCTCTTAACTCACATTCTCTCACCGTACTCAGGTGTGAAATGAGTACATGACCGTTCGTTGTCTTTGTTGGGAAAAAAATGTCCCATCGCCTGACAGGCGTCATGTCTTGTCTTTCAAGTTTGATATTGCTGTTGCCTTGGGACCCTTGTAAAGCGATTTGAGCACGTGGATATTGCGCCAAATAAATGCTGTGTTATTATTTTTTAAAATAATATTTTTATAAATGTTGCGCCAGGAAGAGGTAGATGGCAAAAGTTTCGTTCATACAAAATAAAAAATAGTTTTCATGATTTTCAATGTAATGATATAATAATATGCCAGTTCTTTTTTTTTTGTTTTTTTTTTTCCTCCTCACCCGTTGTCGCGACATGACGGTTGACCTTGACACAGACATTTGGGATTGGCAGATGCCAAAAAGACTTGACTACGTGATGACAGGGGTGGGCATTGTAACCCTGAATTATAATCTACAAACAACGCGCCCCCCCCCAAACTCCCCCCCCCCTAAAAAAAAAAGAGCTGTATGCGTGTGTGGGGTGGCGGTGGTGGTTGGGGGGGGGGTGCGAATGCGAGTAGTCCCGAGGAGTACCCGTTTAACCTGCCACGGGAACACTGTCGATTTGTTTTATAAATAATAATAATAATAATAATAATAATAATAATAATAATAATAATAATAATAATAATAATAATAATAATAATAATAATAATAATAATAATAATAATAATAATAATAATAATAATAATAATAATAATAATAATAATAATAATGACGATAAATAACAAATCTTTATTGTCCACAAAATGGAAAAATTTCCGTGGTCTATGTTGCTTTTAAACTTAAATCGGATTGTAAATGTATGGATGTTATGCGTATTGGAAAAATACTCACGACATCTCCATCGGGGTATAACATATTAACACACAAAACTGCAAACGCGAACGTTCATTGTGTGATTAATATAACTTAGTGATAAGTTAATTATAAAATGCTGTCTAAAAGCAATAACAACGGGTTGACTAACGTCAAATTCATTCCTTCTATTGATGCTCTGTGTTAAATTAAAATACTCACAAAGTCCGCCAGCCAGAAATATCACTCCAGCACAAAGATCTTCATGGAACCTTGAACGTTATAGTCTGATATATTTTAATGAGAACTAATCATAAAAATGGGTGTCTAAAAACAATAACAATGAGATGAGTGACGTCAATTTGGTTCCTTTTATAAATATCCAAGAACTTTACTCACTCCATCCGATCTCTCCTCCTTCAATACATATGAATCTATTCTCTCATCACTTTTTTGTGCGGCTATGCATGTGATCTTGTGAAATGACACTCGCCTTTGGATCGGAGGTACTGGATTCGAGTCCCACTCTGAGTGGCGCATAATTGAGTCCTTGGAAAAGGCTCTTTACTCGCATTCTCTCACCTTGTTCACTATTAAAATGAGTACCTCGCTGTTTACAGCGTCGTCTCTGTCGGGAAACAATTGCAATATCGCTTAACAGTCATGTCTCGTCTAACATGTTTTTATGTTGGCCAAAGACCCTTATAAAGTGATTTGAGCACCTTTATTGAATATAGCGGTATATATAGCGCAAGTAAATTTTTCTCTCTTCTCTTTCTCTCCCCCCCTCTCTCTCTCTCTCTCTCTCTCTCTCTCTCTCTCTCTCTCTCTCTCTCGACATGTTAGATTATTATAGCTATTGCTACATATGATGCGAATATCTTGGACGGTTATTGATGCTATGAGTTTAGGTAAAATGCTCACAACATCCACCAGTCGGAAATAACGTACCGTCACACAAAACTACGAGTAACCTTGAACGTTAAAAGTCTGATTGATATAATTTAGTGAGAACTAATTACCAAAATGACTGCCTTAATACAATAACAAAGAGTGGAATAATGTCAATTTCGTTCCTTCAACAGTCTAATTGATATAATTTAGTGAGAAGTAATCACTATTGTGCGCAAGACGAAAGATAGAATAACAGACAGTAACTGGGATCGTAGCCTCACTATTAATTAAAATGTATTTCTAATTTCACCAATTTTTGGAGTAAACACACAGTTCTTAGTATCAAACATATTGTAAATTTGACGCTGATCACGAATCCGACGTGAAAACAGCGAAAATCCGAAAAAAAATTGTCCACTTTTTTATACTGCCACGCCCCCGATCGCCGATCGCCTCAAAAAATATCTCCCCGTATGTGGGCAAAAATCATCTGCGATAAACGCAGGGATCGGGTCACAGCGATAGGTCATCCGTCCCGCTATCAGCGGATGTCGGCGTCTATGGGGGGCTTTAGACGATAGTACAATTTTTTTCGGACGGAGACAACGCTGTTAACGGCCAGATACTCATTTTACACCTGAGTACGGTGAGAGTATGTGAGTAAAGAGCCTTATCCAAGGACTCAACTATGCGCCAGCGAGGCTCGAACCCAGGACCTTCCTATCCGAAAGCGAGTGTCAAATCACAAGACCACATAGCCGCACACAAAACCATATAGCCTATAATGTTATAAATGATAACCCTAGCTCTTCTCTTGAACTCGCAACACTCAACAACCATTTTTTTCTACTCTTTCCCTCCCTAGTAATCAAACACCTCCTTCAGGAGCCGGAGTTTATCCCTGTTGCTATAGCGTGAAACGCTTGCGATTGCTTGCTCACCTTTGGATAGGACGCTGGTCTGTTGCAAAGTGGTTTACGCCAGATCTAACAGACCCAGCTACCCATCACTGCTGGATGGACAAGGGGGGGGGGGGGGGGGGGGAGAAAAAATCTCGGCTGCACCCGGGATCGATCTCGGTCCCTTTGCGTGTGAAGCGAGTGGTTTTCCAACTTAGCTATCGGGACCATCAAACAAGTTTTCCTGTTATATTCACTTCTCTTTGTACTTGGTACAATGTACTTCCTCTCATCTTTGTTTTCCTTTATCAACCTACACATTATTTTTTCCGCTCTCTCTCTCTCTCTCTCTCTCTCTCTCTCTCTCTCTCTCATCCTCAATTCAAGTGCTCATGCTATCCATCAATAAACAGTGGTGTATCTAAATCCCTTCTGCTAACAATTTCCACCTGTCATTTCAAACAAAATCATTCAGTGGTATTCAGTGATATTACGTATCGGGGAATAATACCAAAACAATAATTAGAGACAGACACACATTGTTTTATTGGCACATTTCGTCATCTTTATAATGTAAATCAACTGGCTGAGTCATAGTGAGTATCAAAGTCGATTTGAAAACCCTTCCTCTGTCTGACGATCTGTTTAGTTAAATGCTTTACTCTGGAAACACAGGCATTAAAAAAGATTTGGTCAGAAGACTCGTTCTTCAAATATTGGTCGATTTAAATGATTCTCGTGTTGGCAAAACTCTAGTACCTGGGACATCACGAAAGTTAACAATTCGATCGATTTATGGAGGCCAGGTCCCAGGTTTGAGAGTTTTGGCCAAGATGAGGGTCATTTAAATTCATCGATATTTGAATGATGAGTTTTCTGGCCATATATTTGGGTAGGGGTTTTCCCCCAGAGTAAGACAGTTAATTGGTTAAAGATTTTAAAACTGCTCAAAAGCTTTCTCGAAACAGGTAGGTTGTTCAATGAGCAGAACGTATTGTGAAATAAAACAAGGAGGATCAGTGTCACTATTAGACGGAGGTACATAATCTTTAACGCTCTATATTTCATAATACTCATTTGAAGATCCGTGTCATAATTAGACGGAGGTATCAACGTAATCTTTAACGCTTGATATTTCATAATATTCATTTGAAGATCAGTGTCACAATTAGACGGAGGTACATAATCTTTAACGCTGTATAGTTCATAATACTCATTTGAAGACCAGTGTCACAATCTAGACGGAGGTATCAACATAATCTTTAACGCGTGATATTTCATATTCATTGTCCAATTTTGGGATATGGCGGGCTTGATCACGCATGTAAGTTGCGGTCAGGACCTGAAGACTAGATTGGTATTGTGACGCATCGCCTCACTTTGGTATTATGTCGGGATAGAGCAGACTTTGAAGAGTCTATGTAGAAACCTATTGGTTAGAAATGTCGACAGTTTATTGAATTTCATCTTCTTTTCTTCTTCTTCTTCTTCTTCTTCTTCTTCTTCTTCTTCTTCTTCTTCTTCTTCTTCTTCTTCTTCTTCTTCTTCTTCTTCTTCTTCTTCTTCTTCTCCTTCTTCTTCTTCTTCTTCTTCTTCTTCTTCTTCTTCTTCTTCTTCTTCTTCTTCTTCTTCTTCTTCTTCTTCTTCTTCTTCTTCTTCTTCTTCTTCTTCTTCTTCTTCTTCTTCTTCTTCTTCTTCTTCTTCTTCTTCTTCTTCTACTACTGCTGCTGCTGCTGCTAATGTTGCTGCTGATGGTGATGACGATGTTGATAAAGGTAATGATTATGGTGGTCCTTTTGTGAGATTTGTCAGATCCAACATTATTTGAATGTCTTTAAAATGTTTTCAACTTGTAACATTTATGTTTGTTAACATGTATTTTTACTCTCAGTCTGTCTAAAGAACAACCGCTACATATCTCCAAATCTCCCACCTAAATTTAATTCCTCACCCTCCCTCCTTCCCTCGCTTCTCCCCTCTCCTCTCGTTCTCTCCCTTTCTTTCTCTCTCTCTCTATTTTTTTTTGTCACACACATACCTACAAACACACAAACACACACACACATACACACACAAACACCCTTACACGTAAACGACTATGTGGCCGAGTGGTTTGACCCTCGCTTTCGGATCGGAAGGTCCTGGGTTCGAGCCTCGCTCGGCGCATAGTTGAGTGCTTGGAAAAGGCTCTGTATTCACATTTTCTCCCCGTACTCAGATGCAAAATGAAGACATGGCCGTTAACAGCGTTGTCTCCGTCTGAAAAATTGTAATATTGCCTAACAGGCGTCATGTGCCGTCCTACATGTTTAGTGTTGCTCTTGGCAAGTAGGGACACTTGGAAAGCGCTTTTAGTGGATATTGCTCTATATAAAAGCTCAATTTTAGGAATGTTTAGGGTTTACACACACACACACACACACACACACACACACACGAAAGGTATTTTGTACATAAAGATGACGAATTATTAGTTGGTTCTCGTCTAACATGACATTGTTCAACGGGCATACTATTATTATGGTTGGCAGGAATAAGATTTGGTACATGACCCGTGAATATCTTTGATTGATGGGAAGTTTGCTTTGAGGGAAAACATAAATATACAGTGGAATCTCTTGTCTTTATTTTCACCACAGATTGGTATTTACGCTGGTAAATAGTTCATGTCTTATTCAAATAAACCGTTGTTTATAGTGGATATAAGAGAAATGATAATTTATACATATCCGAATACACATACATTAACAAAGTAGGTAAGACAGAAAGAGAGAGCTTGAGAGAGAGAGAGAGAGAGAGAGAGAGAGAGAGATAGATAGATAGAGAGAGAGAGAGAGAGAGAGAGAGAGAGAGAGAGAGAGAGAGAGCATGGAAACTACCGAATAAACACACACACACACACATATGTATATATATATGTGTGTGTGTGTGTGTGTTTGTGTGTGTGTGTGTGTGTGTCTGTGTGTGTCGTTTATGAGCTAAAGTTTCTAAAACCTTTAAATGCTCTGTGTAACTTTCATGCGTAGATCGATACAAGTTATCAAAATGATATAAACAACATTCATTGTTAATTAGATAATATTGAATACTAAATATCTAATACACAAATAAGTGTCATAGTCAATATACCTGGAATGATTATCTCTATTCACATTAATTTGACATATCCAACTTTATAAAACGAGAATTTCAAATAATTGATATACAAAATGCAACAATATCCAATGTCATGTTAAATTATTCATCGAAATTAAATATCGGGTGCGTGAAAAAAGCTATAGTTTTTATAACAAGTCTGAACTTTTACTACAATTTAACATATTTAAGGATATATATGCACTTTTTCATGAACATGTTGAAAAATGTTCTTTTAATAAACGCAACGCATTATTTGCAATATCGAAGATGCAATTCTCAAAATTTTAACTCATCTGTCGGTCCCTGATTTCACTTTATGATTATGCGCAAACTTTTGTTCCACTTCATTTTCTTATATCTTGAATAGCAATTCGATTTCATACATTTTGGATCGACTCTTTTTGCTTTGGTTCTGTGTAAAACATTGTGCGACTCTTTTATACTATGTTTTACACCATTGTCCAAATTCTGTAGTCAGTTTGAGGCCATTCGATATTAAGAAATAAATCAAAGGTGATTTTTGCTTCGTATTGAAAATCATGTAATATTGTTCGAAGAAAAAATTATTCCTGACTCGATCTCAACCGATTATGTGTTTTTCAACGAGACGGGGTAACTTTCTAGATACACTAGTCACACAACACCGCTAAAACAAAACGCAAGTTTAAAAACTTTCTATATCGTTATTTCTATACGATATTGGTATAACCGTCATAGTTTGTTAATCAGTTTTGGATTTTTAATTAAACTTGACACGTAATTAACTAAACGTCTTGTCCTTGTTGCTTGTAAATTTTTGAACGTTTCTAATTTAATTTCTGTTTCGTGTTGAAACAGCGTCATCCTTTTTCCATTTCTCCCCTCGCACCCTGTATAGAGACACTTTTTGTGCTTGATAACAACAACAATAACAGATTTTAATGATTTTTATATAGATAATGGAACAACATTGTACCTTTGTGTATACAAAATTTCGAAATAATTAAAGGAAAATACAGGTATGACCATTTTTAAAAGACCGACAGCAAAAAAGGAGAGAGTGTCATTTTGAATACAATCAAGTTTCTAAAGCTTGCAAAATTTTGACAAACTATCGGACTTTGTGCACTTTAAACAATTTCATAATAAAAACTAGATGGAGCAACCTCGTATACCATTAAACCTAGACAGCAGTTGTAACAAATCAAACAATACTGATTGGATCTCAAAAGAACAATGACCATCCCAATCACGAGACCTGAATCCAATAGATTATTGCCTTTGGAATTCGATGACACAAAGAGTATACGGGTAGCAATAATAATAATAATAATAATAATAATAATAATAATAATAACAATAATAATAATAATAATAATAATAATAGTAATAATAATAATAATAATGATAGTAATAATAATAATAATAATAATAATAATAATATTAATAATAATAATATAATAATAATAATAATAATAATAATAATGATGATAATAATAATAATGATAATAATAATAGTAATAATAATAAACTTTATTCCTCCTTTTCGGAAATTGCACATCAGAAGTGGTAAATAAAAGAGATGGATTAAAGTTTTGACATTAAAAATACACAGAAATCTGCATTAAATAACCTATAAATTCCTCAAAATAAATTAAAGAATGCATCTATTGCACTCAATATAGTGAATATCATATATATATATATATAGATACATAACTGACAACGCCTTTTACCAAAGAGACCCCAAAGATCATAATTCAAGAATGTTGGGACCGAATCACTAATAATCAGATTAGAAAACATTGAGGAATGCCATCCAACAAAGACCTCTAGAATACTAAATAATGCAGCGAGAATTTACCCATATATACCGTTTTGTGGTAGAGTCTAGATATTTTTTGAAATGTTCCAATGTTTTACTAGAAATACGCCCACGTCGTTGTTTATCAATTGAATGTAATTATTTTTATTTATTGCTTATAGGATCATGCAACGTTTTCACATGCTACCCTTTTGGTAGTGATGTGATACAGAATTATGATCTTTTTATAACAAAATTTCGTTTTATGATTGAACAAACAGAGATTGTGATGTAGATACTTTTTTCTCTTAAGCAAAGTATTTTTTAACATTGAAAACTTTCACAGTTATTGCTTTTCTGCCTCGAGCGAAAGATAATGTTTAATGCTTCTACCTTTCCTTTTTTTTTTTAACCTGCCGTCGGCTTCCCTATTACCTGCCTGGCACTCACCTAGTGAAACACGCACAAGGTCTAAGAAGAAATATCAGCGTGTCCTGTGAGTTATAGGGCTATACCTGTGTGAAAATGGAAGGGCGGGTGGGGGGTAGGGTGGCTGGTATAGATTATTACATGATTGGAAAGAACACAAGGAGGGGAGGGTAGGGGCTGAGAGACAAAACGAAAGAAGAAGTCTAGATAGATGGAGTAAAAAGAGGGAGAGAACAGACTAGTGTAAGATAGATGAACAGGAATTCAGTTGGTGGTTTCTGAGTTCCATGCAAACGTTAGTGCGTCCTGGGCTGTATTCCGGCGTTTTCTGAGGGGCAAATAATCATGGCGAGGCTTTAGACACGGCCTGGAATCTTGAATAAATATTTTCAAGGACTTACATTTTTTGACCTTTCACATCAACTCTGTAAAGGTGTGCTGAGTTAACGAGTGTGTTGTGTGCGTGTAGGTCTGTTGTGAGCTTCGAGGAGAATTGATGAGGAAATAACACAGGTTTATCATCAAAGACAAGGGCGATAAAAAGATAAATAAAGGAAGAATAGTTTTCGTCATCAGCGCTGTTGTTTTCTGACTCAAAATGCCTGGCTCACAGCTTCATGTACATCTATACCGTGATTCCTTTAAGACACCCTGGGGCTTTCGACTTCAGGGAGGCAAGGATTTGAACCAGGCTCTAACTGTGCAGAGGGTAAGTGGTGCTTTATCCCATTTATTCACCGTTTTTAAGAGGCTGGGTTTTTGAGTTTTGTAAATGATGAATATACTCTAGCTCAAGAAAATTATGTTTTTTTCTCCTCGTACAATTGACTAGTAACCAAATTGTCATTGGCTCATTGTTGTAATGGAAATACCCTCAAACCAACGCAAAATAGCGTCCGTTAAAACAATGTTAAGTAATTGCGTTCGGTTATCAGACATCCAAAATTGTGCAAGTCGTCTTTAATCAATGGTGCAATCCGTGCACATGCATAAAACACGTTATAGAAAAAAGCATTGCTAAATAGGAAACATCGACACTTCTCCTTGATGCCAAAATAATTAAATTATACCACTTGCGCCCCAACCTGATAAGCAATGCCATCCCAAAATAAGACAAACAACCCCCCCCCCCCCCCCCAAAAAAAAAAAAAAAAAAAAAAAAAAAAAAAACAAAAAAAAACAACAACAAAACAACAAAAATAAAACAAACAAAAACAAACAAACAAACACACACACACACACACACACACACACACAAAATGATATCTCAGACTTTCGGCCGCTCTCCATAATTGGTTGAAATAATATGAAACTGGAATTAAAGATAAATATGTTGTGCCAACATTTGAAATAGATAAGCAAAATCTTTATTTTATACGTATTCATGATTTTTAAATATAAATTTATCATAATATTGATGGATTTGCAAAACCAGTGTTAGGTAGCAATTACCTTTGACAGTAGACTTTTAAAAAATCATCATTTTCTATAATTACTAATTGACGATATTACAAGATGATTTCATATCTCAAATCGTAGTCTAGAATTTATCAACGTTTATTAGACAATAACCCATGACACATTTTAGCAAATACATATACATTGTACAAATTCATTTTCACTGGCTTAGCAAGTGAAATAGTTTATATTTCAATATGATTTGCTATTGTTTTCTATTGCTTTTTAAAACATTAGAATTGGTATAAAAACCAACTGCACAAGCCTCATGAGTTAATTTGCACTTATTGCATTTACCAAAATGACTAAGCGGGATCACTCAAATACCAAACCCGTCATTTTAATGTGTTCGCCACCTGTGTTATTATAACCTTACCTACAGCTACTTCGAACACCCATTCTCATTTGACCGTGTTGGTAGCTCAAATCACCCACTTCAAGATTATTATTAAAATCCATCAACATCACCATCATCACTATCATCAGTAACACCACTTCAATTACTATCATCACAACGCCATCATCATCATCATCACCAACCCTTAAATCCTTTCCAACACAACCACCTTCAACACCACCAACATCCGCATCCCCAGCACATCAAATCCTTGATAATCAGATATTCTGTAGGCGGTTCCAGCCATACCTTTTATAGGGAAGCCACGAGAAATCGCTGAGGTGTTCAAAGGATGTTTACCTGTGCGCTATTCTTACCTGGATGTAGGCACAGATAACGGCGAAAAGAATAAAAAGAAACCTGGAATTAGGGAATTCTCGTTAATTGTGATTTTCCCCTTTATCCAATTGTCAACATTAATCGAATTGATATTTCTTAGTAATACTGAAATCTTCAAACAGCCATTTATCAAGTTGCCAATAACGTCTTTTTGTATAATAAAAACACCACTTTAAATGAATCGTATCCGCGTATCCGTTTAATAAGGATATAAACTTGAAAATCCAGTTTTTTCCCAAAATAGATATTTGTGTTATGATTTGCGATTTGCTGGCCGTTTCCTCCCATTTAATATATCAAGTACACCAGTAAACCTGTATTACTGAAATGACATAACGTATCTCTCATTTAATATGAAATTTAACTATATAATCAGACTGTCCTTTTTGTTATTATTGTTGTTGTTACTGTTGTTGTCGTGAATAATAATAATAATAATAATAATAATAATAATAATAATAATAATAATAATAATAATAATATTAATAATAATAATGATAATAATAATAATATAATAATAATAATAATAATAATAATAATAATAATAATAATAATAATAATATAATAATAATAATAGTAATAATAATGATGATGATGATGATGATGATGATGATGATGATGATGATGATGATGATGATGATGATGAATCATCATCATCATCATCATCATCATCATCATCATCATCTTCTTCTTCATCTTCGTCGTCTTCTTCTTCTTCCTCTTCTTATCCTTACTCTTTATCTCGTTTTCCAATGCATCAAATTATGGTTTGAGCCAACACTTTTTGAAGAACAGTTTTTGAACTATTCCTCCATATCAAAATAATGTCATCTTAGGAAACGGTCTAATCACTTATCAATTTTAGAAAGAAAAGTTTTGTTTATATGTAGATGACCCGGGCCACAGATTTAGGAATAACCTCTACATCTTTGCTTTGATGTTTGTGGCTAGCAGCTATTAAATATTTAAAAATTTATAGAGGTGAAATAAGATAAGGATAGATTCTTATATGTTAGCTTCTATTCATAAACTTCAAATTCTTATTACGAACTAGTCCAAGGATGAAAGTGGAAGAATCGAAGTAGGGCCTGTTATATAAATTCATGAACTAAATGTTTTAATTCGACAATGGTTCTATGAACGTATTGGAGCAATATTTTCCTCATGATTATCTTTTTTAATTATTGACAAAAACTAGGATGGAAAATAAAATATCAATTACGTCATATTTCCGACTTAGAAAAACAGATTCATTATTTTAGTTACATTAACAGCCCTTTTAAATATAGAATTTTCCCCAGTTATCCGGATGATAAACCTTTCTGACTTCCCTTTTTCAAGATTCCACCTTATTATAGATAATAAACGAA